>NC_133333.1:115878195-116197838 GCF_042186555.1 Aquarana catesbeiana | reverse complement strand
CATTGATCCGTGTCCCCTGGGGCAGGGCCCAGGTCCCCAAACACTTTTTATGACAATAACTTGCATATAAGCCTTTAAAATTAGCACTTTTGATTATTCATGTTCGTGTCCCATAGACTTTAACGGTGTTCGCGTGTTCAAACTAATTTTTTGCCTGTTCGCAAGTTCACCTGTGAACCGAACAGGGGGGTGTTTGGCTCATCCCTAGTGTGCAGTAGCATTGAAGCCCAGAGAGAGGCAATAAAAGAGAAGACAACAGACTTAATGCTTTTATAGCCTAAGATGAGGTTCAAGAAGATAATGTGTTTTTCAAAGAGAAACCAGGAAATGTTTAAATTGTGGTACAATTGGGCATCTTGCCAAGAAGCGCATATACCAAAGAACATTGTGAACAAGATGATGGAATAACAGAATTGCAGTTGAGGAATCAAATCTACAATAGCCTTTGTTTGGCTGGTGATTTTATGGTTGCAGCCATCTCTGACCCTGCTGAGATAAATTACATTAATAGGTTTAGTGAGAAAGATGAGGAGCAAACGTTTATGCTCATCTGATGCCAGAGACCAGCAACATGAAGAAAAAGATGGCGACAAAGACAAAGATGGGACTGGTGCCAGTACTTTAGCATTAAGTTCAACTGAGAGGTGTCCAATTTGTCTGAACAGTCTTTCCCTGGAGGTTGGCTTTCCAAAAGATTGTTGTCATGTTTTCTGTATATCCTGCATTCTTAAATGGTGTGAAACCTCCTCATCCTGCCCTGTTGACCGCAAACCCTTTCAAACCGTGTATAAAATAGATCCGGTTGGTGGATGTACCAAGATCCATGTCATGGCAAGAACACCAAAAGAAAACTGCAGCTGCAACCTGTGCCAGTGGTGCTGTACAAAAGGGAAGATATGTTTTAGAACAGATGTTATGAAGAAATATGCAAATTAAACCTTGAAAAGTGCAAGGACAAAACATTTGTCATCAGCAAGGCTGATAGCAAGTATGAAGCAATCCTGCTTGAATTATTAGAAATACAAGTGAAAACATGCACTACAATCAATCCTGCCAGCGTTTTCCTAGAGAGCAAAGAAGACCTCGAAGAGGAGGGTGACCACATCTGCTTTAAACTCATGGAAGAAGAAATGCAGCAAATCTCCCCAGTAAAGGACACTCTTCTTGAAAATTGTGATCTGATCCTGTTTGCAGAGGGTTCACACCTGTACAAAGAAGAGTCCCAAGAATGGCATATGCGGTGACAAAATTGGAGGAAGTGATTGAGACCCAACTACTCCCTTCATTACTTTCAGCGCCGGCTGCCAAAGTGGTAGCCCTCACAAGAGCCTGTGAGACCGCAAAGGATCAAACAGCCAACATCTACACTGATAGCAAGTATGCTCTCGAAGAAGTCCATGATTATGAACCCATAAGGAAGAACAGAAGATTCACTGCTGCAGGAGAACCAATTCAAAACTGGAAATATGTTCAAGAACTTTTTGAAGCAGTCACCCTCCCAAAGGAAGTAGCCATCCTGATGGTCAAGGCATATACTGCCAGAAAGACTGTTGAAACACCAACGGAAGCAATCGTGACCTTAGCTACTGATTTTGCAAAGGAAGAAGAAGAAGCCCGTAAAAAATTGAAGGAAAAGAAGAGAACAAATACTGAAAGTAAAAGAGCTGATTAAGAAATTGCAAGAATCTGTACCTGATGATTGGAATGAAATAATGGAAAGGGACAGGAGCAAAGAAGGACCAAGATGGAATCTTGTGCAAGGAAAGTGGAATATGTGTTTCACCTCAAACAGATGATCATGCAACTAGCCCATGGCCCAAGTCATGTAGGCCCTAAGGCAATGGAGAGAAACATAAACAAGGCTGGTTGGTTTATTCAATACTCCAGAAATGCAAGTCAAGACTTTGTTGAGGGATGCATAATTTATGCTAAAAATAACCCAGGAAAACCGACCAGAATAACAGAAAGACATTTGGCCAAGCCACTTTTCCCTTTCCAAGGACTTCAGATTGATTAAATCCAATTGCTCAAATCAGGCCAATATCAATATGTTTTGGAGTGCATAGACATGTTTTCAAGCTGAATAGAAGCCTGCACATTGGCTAAAGCAAATGCCAAGACAACAGCAAAGAGGCTCTTTTCCAAAATAATATGCCGCTTTAGAGTCCCTGAAACCATAGAGAATGACAGAGGGACACATTTCACTGGACAGATCATGCAAATTATATGCAAGGACTTGGCAAGTGAGCAGGCCTTCCGTGCCCCTATCATCCTCAGGGTTCAGAGAAGGTAGAAAAATATAATAGAATCATTGAAGACAGGCTAGCTAAATTAATGCAGGAAAAGGGAAAACGAGTCAGTAAAGAAACAATGGTCAAAACTGTTGCCTCTGGTTCTTTATAACATCAGGGTTACCCCAACTTATAGGTTAGAGAACTTGAACCCTTATGAGATTTTGCTTGGGGGCCCACCTAAGACAGGGTTGTATTTTTCACATCAGACTGCTGTTATGTATAATGATTTTGTTTGTTATGCACATAGGCCAGACAGTTCAAAAAAGACACATACCTAATACCCATTTAATTTCATTTTGAGTTTAAGCAATACAAAGCTGCCCAAAATACCAGTATGTCTAGAAATACCACAAATGTTCTATTATTGTGAAAATACATTTTATGCTAAAAATAACTTAAGGCCTTTGGGAATATCCCCTTGTTTAGTAAGGGAAAGAGATATACAATCTGACATTATGATAGGAAATATGACAAACTCATATTACACTTTGTTTAGAAATGGCAGATTCATATGATGCCGAGATGAGTGATACGAATGAGTAAAAATATGTATCCACATACACCCTAAGAAGTACTTTACTCCACTTAGATGTGAAGTAGTACTGTGGACCCTCTGGTATCATACTAGGTAGGGAAGATATGGTAGTGACCCCTCCATGGGGGTCAAGAGGAGGGAAATGAGTGGAATTATATATATAAAAATAGAGACTATCACTTTAAGAATTTGTAATGCACTTGTTTTATTTTTTTAGACACAGAGTTTTCAGTCTATGATGACGTTCACCGCCAGATAAGAAGCGACAGTCTACTCCCTTTTAGCTCCAAGAAATGGACTGTCTTATCTAGCTGGTCTGATCCAGTATCATCATGGCGGCGCCCATGTTTTCTTTCACTTTCTATCAGTCACATGATGTAACCACCTACTTAACTATTCCCTTGCTGTTAAGAAGATATGAATGCTGATTGGACTAAACTATACGGTCACACCTATAACACGCCTAGACCTTATGCATAGTCATACGTATAAAATTGTATAGCCTGTAGATGTAACCTCAGAAACACTATCGCTTTACTTGCTTTATTGAGAACTGTGTATTGTGTTTCTCCACTGCAGTGAATAAAATTGCACCTATCTAGATCTACTATCTCATCTGAATGTCTTGTTTGGAGACTCCCTAACCTGATATAACACTTCAAACTGGGATGTTCCTGGTCCCACAGTTGCAGTCTTACCTGTTGTGCCTCAGAGGAGCTCTGGAGTTATTGCACTGTTCTCCCAGCTTGATGCATTGCCTTGGACTCACTAGCCCCGCCTGCTGCCAGATGCGGACAATGTGTTTGTTTGGACTTGCTCCCTGGGTGTAGTGATAGCCCTGTGATTTTGACTATTGTGTATTGAGCCTCTGCCTGAATTCTTGACCTTCTCCAGCCTGCTGATTTGGTACTTCACTGCCAGCTCGTGTATGACCTCCACCTGCCTTACCATTCTTTGGATTTCGATTTTGTACTGCTTTGCCTGATCTGCTGCCAACTGGACCTGCCTGACTACGTTTCCATCTGAATCCTCAGCATACTAGCTCCACTTCGGACACTACCTACCACAGGTATCTTACAGGTATTGAAAGGTAGAAATTTCCATATGATGAGTACCTCCCAATCTGACTGATGTTTGGTTCTTCTGCAGTTGGGAAGAAAAACATTCAATACCTTAGCAGTCGTGTGTCCTCACCCTCCTTGGTCAAAACAGGACTCTTTGCTAATAGGGATAAACACCAATCTAGTGAGAAGACTACTCACCCAGGTGGGCCATTCCTACATTGGCCATTAAACAAGATAACCTCAGCTCTCTCCCTGACAATTGGTGGAAGGTTCCCTTGTTGACCTCAGGTGTCAATGAGCTCTATTTAGGTCTATGTACCTGCTAATTGATGTTCATCTCAAAGTATTTATTGCCCATAACATCAACTTAACTGGAACAATGTGCTTGAAGGACTTTGTTCTATCTTTGGGGACCAAAGAGTTTTGGGGGGAATATGTAGCCAGGTGCTGTGCTACAAAATGGAGATGGAGACATTGCCCTTTATTCTCCCTGCCTCTGCTGAAATACTGATATTATGCTGCACCATCCTCCTCCAGCCAGCAGGGGGAGAGCTAAAGCCAAGCAAGCCCATAGACATCTATGCAGAGTGATGGGAATCCTGGGAGCTGTAGTTAGAGACAGCAGCCATATAATGGCTGCGCTATAATGGTTACACTGCATTTCCCAATATACATTGTGCAGTAGAAGGAGTGGAGGGAAGATTTTTATTAAACTACCCAGGAAAGTTCTTCCTCGTGGCATTGAGGGACTTAGAGAGGGAACACCTCTGTCTAAATATTCACCAGCCAGTTAGAGACCAGACCAGTGGAGATGTGAGCCTGAGACTGGGAGTGAGGACACCTGGGCCCGAGCAGCACTGCTCACATCCTATACTGTAACCTATATGCAGTATAGGTAACTGGGCTGTCATTAAGTTCACTGATGCTCTTAAAGGGCCCCAATGATAGCTGGAAGAAGAACATCTCTTCAGTTCACTTCCCGTAATAATTATTCTGCAAGCTCCCTTTTGTTCCCCTGCCCCCAGGGCCGGATTTGCCACAAGGCCACCGAGGCCAGGCCTCGGGGCGGCAGTGGTGCAGGGGCGGCGCCGCTCCTGCGGCGACTTTGCGGCCGACCCCCCTTTCAGGCTGCCCGTTAATGTCCATTAGGGGCACCGGTGCCCGTAGAAAAGATGGCCGCGAGCCGCCCACTACTGCGCATGCGCCGTTCCGAAGCTGGACGGGCTCGGGAAAGCTCGTACGCGCTCGGCCGGGTGGCGCATGCGCAGTAGCATGATTGCGCCGCCCGGCACCATTTTTGAAAAGATAGGTCTCCAACCTGTGTGCCGCGGCGCCTTTGCTGCCGAGCGGCGGAGGAGACCAGTAATGTCAGCGGGGCAGCGGTGGGGGAGAGAGATGACATCTCTCATTGCCCGCACCACTGTTCCGCCCTCCTCCATCTGGTGGCTGCCAGACAGCGTGGCAAGTGACATCTCCATCTGGTGGCAGGCATAGTGGCAAGTGACATCTCCATCTGGTGGCAGGCATAGTGGCAAGTGACATCTCCATCTGGTGGCAGGCAGCGTGGCAAGTGACATCTCCATCTGGTGGCAGGCATAGTGGCAAGTGACATCTCCATCTGGTGGCAGCCAGGCAGCGTGGCAAGTGACATCCCCATCTGGTGCAGGCATAGTGGCAAGTGACATCTCCATCTGGTGGCAGGCATAGTGGCAAGTGACATCTCCATCTGGTAGCAGGCAGCGTGGCAAGTGACATCCCCATCTGGTGGCAGGCAGCGTGGCAAGTGACATCTCCATCTGGTGGCAGGCATAGTGGCAAGTGACATCTCCATCTGGTAGCAGGCAGCGTGGCAAGTGACATCCCCATCTGGTTGCAGGCAGCGTGGCAAGTGACAAGCGATGGTGGCAAGTGACACGCTCAGGGCTTCCAATTATTCTGCATTATGGTGAGTTGAACTATTTCATTTTATATTACAATGTAATGATAGAAATAATGCGTTTCAATCATCCTGACACCATACCAACCATGGTGCCGGGGATGATTGAAGCACTAACACCAGCCATTGCCCTCAAAAATTGCCCGCGAAAAATCCTTACCCCTCGCGGGGGGGCGGCAATAAAGGACCTGGCCTTGGGGCGGCAAAGGGAGTAAATCCGGGCCTGCCTGCCCCCACTGCTACCATCCTCCTTTACTTTTGGACAGTGCATGCTCAGTCAGTCTAGGACAGTGATGACGAACCTATGGCACGCAGGCCACAGCTGGCACTCAGGGCCCTCTCTGTGGGCACGTTAGCTAAGTCGCCGGATCGCTACCCGAGTCACATTTCTCTAGCCGGGGCGCCTGTGATTGGTGCGCTGACACAGGCGTAGCGCAGTAGGCCAGAGCCCGCCTCAGGAAGGGGAGGAGGGGGGAGTAAGCATGTGCCGAGTCCGCAGCCTCTCACCTCAGAAGTATTCTAAGTATGTACAGTGGGGAGAGGAGCCCCAGAGAGCAGAGAACCGACTGCAGCATGGAGCTCTCCGCCGCCTAGGGCAGCCGCTGCGAGTGCTGAGGCCACTGGGGAGGAATGGCCGATCCTCTGTGGAGGACTCTATCCAAACTGTGGGGAAATAGAACCAAGAAGGGGCCACTGGGGGGGACTGGAGACTAACCGAGAAGGTAAGGGGGGGTGGAGGAGGGGAGTGAAGAAGACCCTGACTGGACAGGACAGGGGCTGAAAGATGAACTATCAGAGGTGAGCGCAGGGACAAATAGGAAGTTCTATACCCAGGAAGAGGAGGACCATGACAACTGAAATATGTACTGTCAGAGCTGCACAAGGGATGGACAGAGTGCTGGGAGAGATGAAAAAGGACTGAGCTATTCCCTGCTGAGGAGAGCAGAACAGAGTTCTATTGAAGAGTGCAATATAGCGAGAGAGTGCTCAGAGATTGGAGAGTGCAGTATAGAGTTCTCACTGCTGCCCCTAGAGAATGGGGATAACTGGGGGCCTTCCCGGGCGAGCAACATATGGTGGGGTAAGCGGAGTTATGTCCTCAAACCCCCCCAGACACGGTCACATGACTCCTGACACACCTCTCTGTACAGCTGTTGCAGTTTGTGCACTCGGGCTGAAAAAGGTTCGCCATCACTGGTCTAGGGACTAGTATTGCTGCCGTAAATGCACTCTCACAGTATCGTTTCTGCACTCGGTAGATTCAACTTTTCTACTGCTCACTGCTGCACTTGAGGTAGCCTTGCTACTGTTCATGCTGATCTGGATGCCAAATATCATCTTATGCCTAGTCCTATTAATCACTTTGTATGCTAAATTGTGTTATTATCATTGTTAATCCATTTTATGCTTGCCTAGTTGTCAGCCATATTGGATGACAAGATAGTTCCAATATATTAAATTTGTCTTTACTACCCCTGGTTTGGTGCCTGTTTTCTTTGACATAGCCCTACTATTGGGTCCTACGTTTTACCTTCAGTGATTTCCTGTGATATTGTATGTTTGTACACTCAACCTGGTGTGTTAGAGTGGCTGAGGTTTTTTGGAAAAGGTTGAGGCAAAGAACGGAGGACCCATTCTAATCAGTGGCTCCTATGGGGCTAGTGCTACAGTTAATAAACTGCCTTTTCTCTAAGAGCTTTTCACACAGTGAAAGACCGTGATGTGTAAAGGCAGGAAATGTCATCCTTTATTAAGTGCACACCTATACGTGTAAAAAATGGGCAGATTTAAAGGGTTAGCTCACCTTTACCAAAACAAATTGGCTATGCAGGTAAGGGACACTTGTAACAGTTTGTCCCACAGTAAATACCTGTTTACCTTTTCTCATGTTCCTTATATTTAATTTTACCAATTTGAGTGATATTGATGGTGTATATAGAATGGACAATAATCGAGAAGAAATCTCTTCCCTCCCCCCACATCCAAGTGCTAATGTTTTTCCCAAGTGTAAAAGTTGCTGGCTGTGCCATGTGCAAATTTAGTATTCGGTTTTATTCAGTTTGCTGTGAAGAGATGCTACATCCCTGAACAGCTTTGTTTGATGACTTCATGTCCATCTGTTGCATGATTTCAGTATTATTAGACTCACTGACAACCTATCAGCAGCTTCCAGCAGATGTAAGTGTGTATCCAGCCGTGGTTGTATGCAGGATGTTCTGGCCCTTACCTTTGATCAATTCTCAGTACTTGCTTCCAATAGTTATACTGAAGTCATACAGGCATACTGTACTTATTCCTCACTACAGTATGTATTCAGGGACACATTCAAGCCTATTCATTTATAAACTGGTGAAACTGACTTTCAGGAACATAATGTTTCAAGTAGTACATTTGGGTAGAGTTGGAGGCTTCAGGAAAGAACACCAGAAACATATTAGTAATGAATTATCAACAATGATTGTATTATGTTAGGTGCAACTATTTATGAGGAGAGTTGGAGGATTTATGACTTGTATGGACCATGTTCCAGCAAATTATATCACACTAAGAACTTTATATATAAGCATTGTTCTTTAATGGATTATTCATATTTTGAATTAATGCACTTTAAACTACACATAAAGTACAGTTCTCATCAATGCATTTTTTACAGTCCTCTTAAAATGCACTTTTTATGCTAGTAATGGGTAGTAACTCATGTAAAATTCCCTATATGTGTTTTAAAGGATTAATTCATGTTTTAACAAAATAATAATAATGCACATAAGTTTGCAGGTAAAAAAATGTGCATTTATTATTTTTTTTAATAGGAACCTGGAACAGCAGATCGCGGGTGCAATGCAGGTTCCCTGCAGGCTGTCTGTGTAAGCTGTCTGCTCGTACCTCATATGAGCAGGCAGTTACACAATGTCAGGAAGAAAGAATGAACTACATAGAGTGCTCAACAGCGCTCTGGTAGTTCACTGAAAATTACAAGCAGTCAGCCACAAAGGCTCACGGCAGTTGTAGTGTTTCCATTCACAGAACTGTGAATGAATAATGCGGCCGGGCAGGTGGAGTTCCACGAGGACAGGTACTTTTTTTAAATTGTGACAGCGAGTTTGGGGGGAGAAGATTCCTGGCTCTCAGTCACTGGAGGCGGCGGATCGGGGAGAGGCTGCAGCAGCGGAAACATATTACGCGTTCCACCCTAAGAACGGGGGGAAGAACATGTAATATGTTCCCAAATGTGAACTTATCCTTTAATTAATGGAGATGCACACCACACACTCTTCATTGAAATGCATGAGATAAAAGCATGTGAAATGTATCAAAAATACAGCATAACACATGAAAATAGTATGCTAAAGATACATGCATTTCTATGTGAGGAGGAAAGAATGGACCCAAATTCTATTAAGCAACTACATGGTTCACATACATAAATATTTTAGGACAAATGCAAAAGTTCAAATCACGTAAGAGATTAACACATTTAGGAAAATTGTCTGAGGAAAGCAGCAACATAAGATTTATACCCATAAAGTAAGCATTATTATCGGGAACAGTAAAGCAGGAAATGATACAGAGGTCATGATGGCTGAATTAGTCAAGCGGGATCTGTAGAGGTCCAAAAGCTGAAGGATTACTCCATTGCTCCATCCAAAGCCCAGCTGAGAAAGGAAATAAAACAGCCTGGTAAAATAATCTGAATTACATACTAATGCAGTGCAAAGCTTTGATTTTTAAAAGTAATATTTTAACAAAAATGAACGACAAAGCTGTTAAATTTGCATGTATGTATTTTTTTGAAGTGGATGGTATTAGCTTCCTCGCCATTACTAGAAGCTAGGGTGCCCACGTGTCCCGGATTGCCCGGGATTGTCCCTTATTTCAGATTTTCGTCCCGTGTCCCGGGCACCTTCATTCCGGGACAATACAGTGTCCCAGAATGGGAAAAAAAAACACACCGCCAGCACCAGTCCGACACCGCCACCCTTATAATAATAAACCGTGTAACAGTAAAACACACACATCATCATATGCTTTACAGTTAACTGGTTGCTAGGCTAGGGCCGCCTTCCAGTTTAGTGTAACTTTACACTTACAGTGAGCAGTGCACACTCCCCCTCCGTTCTGCTGCTGTCCCCCCCACCTTCCTCCATTCTGCTGCTGTCTCCCACACTCCCCTCCGTTCTGCTGCTGTCCCCCCCACCCCCTCCATTCTGCTGCTGTCCCCCACACTCCCCCTCCGTTCTGCTGCTGCCCCCCCCACCCCCTCCATTCTGCTGCTGTCCCCCACACTCCCCCTCCGTTCTGCTGCTGCCCCCCCCACCCTCCTCCGTTCTGCTGCTGTCCCCCACACTCCCCCTCCGTTCTGCTGCTGTCCCCCCCACCCTCCTCCATTCTGCTGCTGTCCCCCACACTCCCCCTCCGTTCTGCTGCTGTCCCCCCCACCCCCTCCGTTCTGTTGCTGTCCCCCACACTCCCCCTCCGTTCTGCTGCTGTCCCCCCCACCCCCCTCCGTTCTGTTGCTGTACCCCCCACCCCCCTCCGTTCTGCTGCTGTACCCCCCACCCCCCTCCGTTCTGCTGCTGTCCCCCCCACCCCCCTCCGTTCTGCTGCTGTCCCCCCCACCCCCCTCCGTTCTGCTGCTGTACCCCCCACCCCCCTCCGTTCTGCTGCTGTCCCCCCCCAACCCCTCCGTTCTGCTGCTGTCCCCCCCACCCCCCTCCGTTCTGCTGCTGTCCCCCCCACCCCCCTCCGTTCTGCTGCTGTCCCCCCCACCCCCCTCCATTCTGCTGCTGTCCCCCCACCCCCCTCCTTTCTGCTGCTGTCCCCCCACCCCCCTCCATCCTGCTGCTGTCCCCCCCACCCCCCTCCGTTCTGCTGCTGTCCCCCCACCCCCCTCCGTTCTGCTGCTGTCCCCCCCACTCCCCTCCGTTCTGCTGCTGTCCCCCCCACCCCCCTCCGTTCTGCTGCTGTCCCCCCACCCCCCTCCATTCTGCTGCTGTCCCCCCACCCCCCTCCTTTCTGCTGCTGTCCCCCCACCCCCCTCCATCCTGCTGCTGTCCCCCCCACCCCCCTCCATTCTGCTGCTGTCCCCCCACCCCCCTCCATTCTGCTGCTGTCCCCCCACCCCCCTCCATTCTGCTGCTGTCCCCCCCCCCTCCATTCTGCTGCTGTCCCCCCACCCCCCTCCATTCTGCTGCTGTCCCCCACACTCCCCTCCGTTCTGCTGCTGTCCCCCCCACCCCCCTCCATTCTGCTGCTGTCCCCCCCACCCCCCTCCATTCTGCTGCTGTCCCCCACACTCCCCTCCATTCTGCTGCTGTCCCCCACACTCCCCCTCCATTCTGCTGCTGTCCCCCACACTCCCCTCCATTCTGCTGCTGTCCCCCACACTCCCCCTCCATTCTGCTGCTGTCCCCCACACTCCCCTCCATTCTGCTGCTGTCCCCCACACTCCCCTCCAATCTGCTGCTGTCCCCCACACTCCCCTCCAATCTGCTGCTGTCCCCCCCACCCCCCTCCGTTCTGCTGCTGTCCCCCCCACCCCCTTCCATTCTGCTGCTGTCCCCCCCACCCCCTTCCATTCTGCTGCTGTCCCCCCCACCCCCCCTCCATTCTGCTGCTGTCCCCCCACCCCCCTCCATTCTGCTGCTGTCCCCCCACCCCCCTCCATTCTGCTGCTGTCCCCCCACACTCCCCCTCAGATCTGCTGCTGTCCCCCACACCCCCCTCTATTCTGCTGCTGTCCCCCACACTCCCCCTCCATTCTGCTGCCGTCCCCCACACTCCCCCTCCATTCTGCTGCCGTCCCCCCCACCCCCATTCTGCTGCCGTCCCCCCCACCCCCCTCCATTCTGCTGCTGTCCCGCCACTCCCCTCCATTCTGCTGCTGTCCCCCCCACCACCCTCCGTTCTGCTGCTGTCCTGCCACCCCCCTCCATTCTGCTGCTGTCCCCCCACACTCCCCCTCAGATCTGCTGCTGTCCCCCACACCCCCCTCTATTCTGCTTCTGTCCCCCCCACCCCCCTCCATTCTGCTGCTGTCCCCCACACTCCCCTCCATTCTGCTGCTGTCCCCCACACTCCCCTCCATTCTGCTGCTGTCCCCCCCACCCCCCTCCATTCTGCTGCTGTCCCCCCACCCCCCTCCATTCTGCTGCTGTCCCCCCCGCCCCCCTCCATTCTGCTGCTGTCCCCCCACACACCCCTCCATTCTGCTGCTGTCCCCCACACTCCCCTCCATTCTGCTGCTGTCCCCCCCACCCCCATCCATTCTGCTGCTGTCCCCACCACCCCCCTCCATTCTGCTGCTGCCCCCCCACCCCCCTCCATTCTGCTGCTGTCCCCCCCACCCCCCTCCATTCTGCTGCTGTCCCCCCCACTCCCCTCCATTCTGCTGCTGTCCCCCCCACTCTTCTCCATTCTGCTGCTGTCCCCCCCACTCCCCTCCATTCTGCTGCTGTCCCCCCCACTCCCCTCCATTCTGCTGCTGTCCCCCACACTCCCCTCCATTCTGCTGCTGTCCCCCACACTCCCCTCCATTCTGCTGCTGTCCCCCACACTCCCCCTCCATTCTGCTGCTGTCCCCCACACTCCCCCTCCATTCTGCTGCTGTCCCCCACACTCCCCATCCATTCTGCTGCTGTCCCCCACACTCCCCCTCCATTCTGCTGCTGTCCCCCACACTCCCCTCCAATCTGCTGCTGTCCCCCCCCCCCCTCCATTCTGCTGCTGTCCTCCACACTCCCCCTCCATTCTGCTGCTGTCGCCCACACTCCCCTCCATTCTGCTGCTGTCCCCCCCACCACCCTCCGTTCTGCTGCTGCCCCCCCACCCCCCTCCATTCTGCTGCTGTCCCCCCCATCCCCTCCATTCTGCTGCTGTCCCCCCACCCCCCTCCATTCTGCTGCTGTCCCCCACACTCCCCCTCCATTCTGCTGCTGTCCCCCCACACTCCCCCTCAGTACTGCTGCTGTTGTCCCCCACACTCCCCCTCAGATCTGCTGCTGTCCCCCACACTCCCCTCCAATCTGCTGCTGTCCCCCCCCCACCCCCCTCCATTCTGCTGCTGTCCTCCACACTCCCCCTCCATTCTGCTGCTGTCCCCCACACTCCCCTCCATTCTGCTGCTGTCCCCCCCACCACCCTCCGTTCTGCTGCTGCCCCCCCACCCCCCTCCATTCTGCTGCTGTCCCCCCCACCCCCTCCATTCTGCTGCTGTCCCCCCACCCCCCTCCATTCTGCTGCTGTCCCCCACACTCCCCCTCCATTCTGCTGCTGTCCCCCCACACTCCCCCTCAGTACTGCTGCTGTTGTCCCCCACACTCCCCCTCAGATCTGCTGCTGTCCCCCACACTCCCCTCCATTCTTCTGCTGTCCCCCACACTCCCCCTCCATTCTGCTGCTGTCCCCCCCACCCCCCTCCATTCTGCTGCTGTCCCCCCCACCCCCTCCATTCTGCTGCTGTCCCCCCACCCCCCTCCATTCTGCTGCTGTCCCCCACACTCCCCCTCCATTCTGCTGCTGTCCCCCCACACTCCCCCTCAGTACTGCTGCTGTTGTCCCCCACACTCCCCCTCAGATCTGCTGCTGTCCCCCACACTCCCCTCCATTCTTCTGCTGTCCCCCACACTCCCCCTCCATTCTGCTGCTGTCCCCCACACTCCCCTCCATTCTGCTGCTGTCCCCCCACACTCCCCCTCAGTTCTGCTGCTGTTGTCCCCCACACTCCCCCTCAGTTCTGCTGCTGTTGTCCCCCACACTCCCCCTCCATTCTGCTGCTGTCCCCCACACTCCCCCTCCATTCTGCTGCTGTCCCCCACACTCCCCCTCCATTCTGCTGCTGTCCCCCACACTCCCCTCCATTCTGCTGCTGTCCCCCCCACCCCCCTCCATTCTGCTGCTGCCCCCCCCCACCCCCCTCCATTCTGCTGCTGTCCCCAACACTCCCCTCCATTCTGCTGCTGTCCCCCCCACCCCCCCATCCATTCTGCTGCTGTCCCCCACACTCCCTGTGCGTTCTGCTGCTGTCCCCCACCCCCTCTGTTCTGCTGCTTTCCCCTCACCCCCCTCAGTTCTGCTGCTGTCCCCCACCCCCCTCCATTCTGCTGCTGTCCCCCCCCCGTCCTGCTGTAGCCCCCCATTCTTCCTCCGTGTCCCCCTCTGTTCTGCTGCTGTCCCTCTCCATTCTGGTGTCCCCCTCCGTTCTCCCTCCGTGTCCCCCTCCGTCCTGCTGCTGTCCCCCTCTGTCCTGATGTTGTCCCCCTCTGTCCTGCTCTCCCCCTCCATTCTTCCGGGGGGGGGGGCGCGGGGGGCGGGGTGTCCCTGAATGGCAGTTTGGAAATGTGGTCACCCTACTAGAAGCAGAAAGGTAGAATTACAGTTCAAGCTACAGTGGAGAAAATAATTATTTGATTCCTTGCAGATTTTTTAAGTTTGCCACTTACAAAGAAATGAAGAGTCTATAATGTTTATCATAGGTGTATTTTAAATGATAGAAACAGAATATCAACCAAAAATCCAGAAAAAACACATGATACACATGTTATAAATTGAGTTGCAGTTCAGTGAGTAAAATAAGTATTTGATCCCCAAACAAAACATGACTTAGTACTTGGTGGAAAAATCCTTGTTGGCAAGCACAGAGGTAAGACGTGTCTTGTAGTTGGTTACCAGGTTTGCACACATCTCAGGAGGGATTTTGGTCCACTCTCCTTTACAGATCTTCTCTAAATCCTTAATGTTCCTTGACTGTTCACTTGGCAACTCGAAGTTTCAGCTCCCTTCATAAAGTTTCTAAAGGATTAAGGTCTGGGGACTGGCTAGGCCACTCCATGACCTTAATGCGCTTCTTCTTGAGTCATTCCTTTGTTGCCTTGGCAGTATGTTGTGGGTCATTGTCATGCTGGAAGATCCATCCATGATCCATCTTCAGTGCTCTGGCTGAGGAAAGAAGGTTCTCATCCAAGATTTTACAATACATGGCCCTGTCCATTGGCCCCTCAATGTGGCAAAGTCGGCCTGTACCTTTAGCAGAGAAACAGCCCCAAAGTATAATGTTTTCACCTCTGTGCTTAACTGTGGCGATGGTGTTCTTAGGGTCAAAGTCAGCATTTTTCTTCCTCCAAACACAGCAAGTCCAGTTAATGCAAAGAGCTAAATTTTGGTTTCATCTGACCACAGCACTTTCTCCCAATCCTTCTCTGAATCATTTAGATGTTCATTGGTGAACTTCAGAGGGGCCTGTATATGTGCCTTCTTGAGGAGGGGGACCTTGCAGGCGCTGCAGGATTTCAGCCCATGGCAGTGTATTGTGTTACCAATGATTTGTTTGGTGACTGTGGTCCCAACAGCCTTGAGATCATTCACAAGCTGCTCCCGTGTAGTTCTGGGCTGATCCCTCAGTTTTCTCATGATCATCCTTACCCCATGAGGCGAAATCTTGCAAGGAGCTCCAGACCGGAGGCGATTGATGGTTATTTTGTATTTCTTCCATTTGCAAATGATTGCTCCAACAGTTGTCTTCTTCTTCTCCTTCTCATAAAGCTTCTTGCTGATGGTCTTGTAGCGCATTGCAGCCTTTACATATCATGTGAGGTTTGATATTCAGCAAATTGCTCGCTTTGGACACTATACATCCAATGCAGTTCTAGATTCAATCAACCAATTAATCTCTTCCTCAGGGATAGTCAGATGTCCCTAAATATGACAAGATATACCACTTCTCAAAATGCTCTTTTTCTCACTCTCCACTTGCATATGGACAGGGGTGGTCCCATGCAAGGATCATAGGTCTCCCAACAAGAATCTGGCTATCGTATATATATATGCTGGGCCCACTTTCCACTCTCATTTAGTCCAGCAAATGTCATCCATGTCTGTCCTCAAGCACATCACTCATGATTGTGCCTGACGTCCTTTGACAGCTCCTTGGTCTTGCCTATGATGGTGAGGTTTGAATGGAAGAAAGAGATTCTGTGGACTGGTGTCTTTTATACACATAACGAGTTGTCCTTAGGAGCACCTTCTTAAATTGACAAAACAAATCTGTGTACCACATGAGCACATACTGTATGTAGCCAGTCTGTGGGAGCCATAATTATTGTTGGTTGGTAGGGGATCAAATACTTATTTTACCCACTGAACTGCAACTCAATTTATAACATTTGTTTCATGTGTTTTTTCTGGAGTTTTGGTTAATATTTTGTCTCTATCATTTAAAATACACCTATGATAACAATTATAGATCCTTCATTTCTTTTGTAAGTAGGCAAACTTACAAATTCTGCAGGGGATCAAATAATAATTTTTCCCAATGTAGATGACCTCCCTTCTTCAGGCATGGTGGAATTACTATACTTATGCCCTGTACACACGACCGGTTTTGCCGTCGGAATAAACTCTGAAGGTTTTTACGACAGAGTACCAAAGGAATTCCGCTCAAGCTGTCTTGCATACACACGGTCACACCAAATTCTGACCGTCCAGAACGCGGTGACGTACGACGGGACTAGAAAGCGGAAGTTCAATAGCCAGTAGTCAATAGCTTCCATCTCGTACTTGCTTCAGAGCATGCATGGTTTTTGGTGCGTCGGAACAGCATACAGACAAGCGTTTTTTCTGATAGTAATTTGTTCAGTCGGAAAAATATAGAACATGTTCTCTATCTAAGTCCGTCTGAATTTTCCACAGAAAAAGTCCGATGGGGCATACACACGATCGGAATATACGATGAAAAGCTCCCATCTGACTCTTTCTGTCGGAAATTCCACTTGTGTGTACGCGGCATAAAGCATACCCAAGTTTTTTAAAAGTTAGCATTTTTAACCTTGTAACATGTCACTGGCAAATGCTCACATTCAGCAGACAACTGGTGTATCATCTTGTATTTTGTAGAATCCTTGGTGCTACCAAACCTCTCCTTTTCCACACTCACCTTTGTTTGTTTGAAACAAACAGTGTACATTAGTTGCTGTCACATGCATTACTCTATGCACACTATAAATCCAATAGTCAATAGTCCCTAGTCCACCTTGGAAGCGAGCAAGAGAGGGGGCTACAATTCTATTTACAGATTGAGAACAAATGTAGCCACCCTCTAACCTCATGGAATCAAATATATTTTTCTTTAAACCAGAGTTTAGTGTCACTTTAAGTATTTGGTACTTTTCTTAAGCAAGTAGAAAAGAAGAAGATAGCGGCACTTCCAGAGAGTAAAAACAGGTCTTTTATTGTACAACCATGGGAACGAAAGACATGCAACACACACACTCTACCCACGGAGGGTCAGCAGATGCGTTTCACACTCCTGTGCTTAATCCTTGCTAACTTTTCATAAGCAGGCCATACATAGGTCGAAATGTGGCCGGTTCAGCAGGGGCTGGCTGAATTTCAATCCATGTATGGGCAGACTGGTTGTATGAGATAAAAATTGACTTGTGTATAACCAGTCTGCTGAGTTTTCCCTGAACAATCAATGACGCCGACTGCAGCCGGAAACAGTGATCATTGTATTCTGATGGTGTCAGAATACAATAGCACATCAAGAAGTACACCCCCATCCACACATCCGAGGTTGAATGAAAAAAAAAGAATCATATATGGCCAGTGTAACTACTTCCCAGCCGCTCTATAGTCAAACTATGGCTACAACGCAGTCTTCCAGTTCTGGAAGGGCATCCATGAATGTCCTCTCTGAACCCCATCTCCACACGTCCCCTGGGGTGTGCATCCGGTGTACTCTGTGACCGATGTGTACCTTCGAACACAGATGATCACAGTAAAGGGCCAATCACAGCACCCCTTTACCTTGTGATCAGCTGTGTCCAATAACAGCTGATCACATGTAAAAAGACTTGCCAGTTATTGGCAGTCCTTTCCTCCCATGCTGTGTCTGTGCGAGGAAAGAAGAGCCATTAACCAGCATGTCAGTACATTGTTTACACTGATAATCAGGACACTGACCATCAGTACCCTGATTATCAGTGCAGCCCCATCAGTGCCAATCAGTGCCCATCAATGCTGCCTATCAGTTCCCATCACTGCCGTCTATTAGTATCTCTTCTCTCTTCAGTGCCACCTATCAGTGCAACCTCATCAGTGTCCATCAGTGCAGCCATCAGTGAAAAATAAAAAATGACTTATTTGATACATTTTATAACAGAAACGAAGAAAAATGTTTGTTTGTTTTTTTCGGTCTTTTTTTGTTTGTTTAGCAAAAACTAAAAAACCCAGTGGTGATTTAATACCACCAAAAGAAAGCTCTATCTGTCTAAAAATTTCATATGGGTACAGTTTCGCATGACCACACAATTTTCATTCGAATGCAACAGCACTGAAAGATGAAAAATGGCCTGGGCAGGAAGGGGGTGAGAGTGCCCAGTACTGAAGTGGTTAAAGCCAGCCATATTCAGTTTGAATCTCGGTCGGTCCAGCAGGGACTGTCTAGTGATTCAATTCCTAACCTCCTTTCCTCAGTGTGGATGGGCATGTTGTCCCTAAACATGGGCCTTTCCCCTCTGCTGACAAATATCCATTGCTACTTGTTTGTTCAACATGATAGATGTGTAGGAATCCAGGCAAACACCTAAATATACAGTTGATATATAGTATATATGTGTGTGTGTTTAATTTTGCTTTGCCATTTTATGAGTTACATATTGCGTTCATTATGCACAACTACCTCTTGGTTGAGCTTTATGCCCCATTCACACCTGAGAGTAGCGTTTTTGTGCGTTTTTTCCGGCATTTTGTCGCATGTTTTGTCGGACATATTTGCGCGTTTCCATGCAGCGTTTTCCGGCGTTTGCGAGCTTTGGTGTTTTTTTATTAGCCAATAGGAAAAATGATCATCTGTTTCATCATTTGTTGCTATGTTTTTAGATTTTGTCATCTGCTTCCTGCTCCAAAAACGCCCAAATATGCCCGATTCGAGCGACAAAAAAGGGTCCAGAACTTGTTTGAGCTTCAGGCGTAGGGCTTCAGGCGACTTGGAGTGGAGATGTGAACCATCTCCAAAGAGAATAATATATTTTTTCCCCTCAAGCGTTTTGTAGCTTGAGGCTTCAAGCTACAGAACGCTCAGGTGTGAATGTGACATTACTGTTCCTGAATTGCTTCCTTAGTAACTGATATGCTGATTCATTATTGTGTTGAAAGCAAGAAAACCCAGCACATAAACCCCAATTAATATCTGGATAATTATATCCCTGTGACCTGGGCTGCAAGCCCAAATATTAGAGATGGTTCATAGACTTTAAAAGTATAACAACAACTTACTTTGAAGAAAACATAAAAATCTAAGATGACTGGTGATATAAGGGTTTTTGTAGTTTCAAATATGAGGGTTTTACCTGGACTTCATATTCTCCTCCTCCACCTGGTTTACCATCACCTTCAACATCATACTGTTGAAAAAAAGTGTTAAATATACAATCACCATATATTGATGCATACATTTAGTTTGGATTTTGACATTATTATAAATAATTATCGAAGTTCAGGCAAAGAATAATGCCCTGTACACACAGTCAGACATTGATCGGACATTCCGACAACAAAATCCATGGATTTTTTCCGACGGATGTTGGCTCAAACTTGTCTTGCATACACACAGTCACAAATCCGATCGTTCTGAACGCGGTGACATAAAACACGTACATCGGGACTATAAACAGGGCAGTAGCCAATAGCTTTTGTCTCTTAATTTATTTTGAGCATGCGTGGCACTTTGTGCGTCGGATTTGTGTACACACGATCTGAATTTCCGACAACGGATTTTGTTATCGGAAAATTTTATAGCAAGCTCTCAAACTTTGTGTGTCGGAAATTCCAAAGGAAAATGCGTGATGGAGCCCACACACGGTCGGAATTTCTGACAACAAGGTCCTATCACACATTTTCCGTCTGAAAATCTGACGTGTGTACAGGGCATTAATGTTATTACAGAATATTTGCTTTTGCGAGATGTGATTTCTGCTCCTTGTGCATACTGTAGATAGTCTGTGTTTCTAGACTTTAATTCAATAATAAAGACATGTCCATAATTTAGCCACTTGCATGCCTCCTAAATTGTATTTATTGGGTCAGAAAACTAATTGTTGAAGTGTTTAGTCCATCTTACATTTGCTATAATGATTGGTTATAATACTCGTAGTCATCAGCCCAGAGACCTGCCTATATCTGGGCAAGCAAGGATGTGAGGATCTGAAATGGAAATGCCAAATGGACAAGAACATAAGGTTCAGAAGAGAGAGACGGAAGTAAGAGTAGCATACAACAGAGAGCATAAATAGTCCAGTCTGAGGAACAAGGCATATGTCAAGGATGAAGAAAGGAAAGCTGGGGACAGGTAAGAATAATTGGATTACAGATAATCACTTAATAGAATTATCCCATTCTCTTAAACCACAGTCACCAGTATTAGCATAATGTCTTCAGACAAATCAAACCCACAACCATACAAAACACATTTACAAAATAACTTCAGACATTAAATGAAAAAAAGTATTCTGGTGCTCAGAACCGGAATGTATCAAAATAAAAAAAAAACAATGATCAAAGTGTATGTTAGCTTTCCCAAAAAAAATGTCTGCCCTGAAAAAATGATTTGCTAACAAGGAAGTAAAAGACTAGAAATACATTTAACATGGAAAACAGGGAATTCTGAAGGGATTAGACCAATAAACTCAAATTTTAAAAATCTTAATGTTTATAAAAATCTATACTAAGAATACTAAGCATATTCTTTCTATAGCTGGCCACACACTTACCAATCTGATCATACAGTCTCTCTTATGGAAGGCAATTTTTAAGTTTGAGTTTAAAAGATTCAACCAAAGAATATCAGGCTCTACAAAAGAGCATTACAAAAGATTATGGCGTGGAGTGAGAGAGAGCTGAGAGCACTTCCTGAAAATTCAATTAGACTTTTCTCTTCAATGAACTTCCATGGGGTGGAAGTCGTCTCCCCCAGCAGTCTGCTTCCTCTGAAGGTCATCCATCCATCCGCTGTGGATCCGCATATCACCTTACAGCCACGGTTGTCCCAGATGGAACCTACCACCAGTGCCTTCCAGCAAAGCACCCCTGGGATCGATTGATCCTTAAAGCTCGTATGACACTCCATTGTATGGTGATTGTGTCCACCTCTTCCGGTAAGAGTATTTACTTCTGCCATTTATATATTGATTCCGAATACATGAAGATTTCTCTCGGAATTGGAAGCATCATTCACATTCGCCTCTTGTCTTTTTTCACGAACACTGCACCGCATATGTGGATGAATTTTTATATCACCATGGACACTTTTGTCAGTTGTTTGGGACTGTCTGTTTATTATGTTTATTTTGGTTTATAAACAACACTTGTAGTAACCACCATACACAACATTTGTATACAGGGTATGAGTTTATCATCCCCTTATTCGTTTTATTTAGCGCTGAATTTGTTAACTACTTACATCTCTTCATTGCACAGTTCACCACACTGTTTAATGCTGGCAGCTATAAGTTTATTATTTTATTTTTTGTAGTAGCGCAACTATATATTAGTTTTATTAGACCAATAAACTCAAATTTTAAAAATCTTAATGTTTATAAAAATCTATACTAAGAATATTAAGCATATTCTTTCTATAGCTGGCCACACACTTACCAATCTGATCATACAGTCTCTCTTATGGAAGGCAATTTTTAAGTTTGAGTTTAAAAGATTCAACCAACGAATATCAGGCTCTACAAAAGAGCATTACAAAAGATTATGGCAAACTTTTGACAGACTTTGACCAGTGAGCATTGATAAGTTGCAGCAGATTTTTATTGATTGGTTATTATTGACAGTATACATGTTTTTGAAATGATTGACATTTCACAATCATCACCAACGTAGTGGTAAGAATAACATAAAAAAACACTTACAGGAAAATTTGACTTCACATAGGATACTTCAGACCCTATCACTTTGACCAGTGAGGGTTTAGTGTTGGTGACTATAAAAAGTAAACAATACCTCCCAAACATTGCCATACAACAAGTTAACATAAAATATACACCACATCAGGCAATGCTGCCATCCCAATGTTAACTGCCTATATAGAGCTTCACATAGTTAAGTGTCTATCACATGTTTTATGACCTCATGTGTGCTGCATCGAACAATTATTCTTTCAATGGACAGATGGTCATGCACTAGTGATCTTTAAGAAACCAGATCAGAATCACACTATTTTTGCCTATCATTAAATGTACTATCACAATGTAATACAAGGACCTGCTAGAATCTAAATGGGATGGATTATATAATTTGTTTACAAATCTAACAAGGACTGTACAAGCAGATCATAATATATATGGCCAGCTTTAGAAACCCACCCTGTTCTTTCTACCCAAATTTTGTATAAAACATTTTCAGAGAACTCAGTTTTCTTAAACTACGCACTTACCTTTTCAAACATGGCATTGTACTTCTTGAAGGCTCTAAAATTGGATGTGACCCACTTTTGGGCTAGTTTGAAGGCTATTTCCTGTGCTTTGGGAGACTGTGTCTTTTCCAGCCCTACCGGAAACAATACATATTTTAAGTGTGCTGCAGAGAATGGATGAGTAACACATTGCTGTGTTTGAAAATTGATTGATGAACCTGAAAATCCATTGCTGACTAAAGGAGCTTCAGAGGGCTGGGTGTCTTCTGCAGTCATGGTTGTATTTTCTACTTTAGCTTCCATGGGCCATTTCCATGATCAAAAAGCTGTTGGGAGGAGGGTGGTACTACATGGGGGAGATTTTTTCTTTTTTACTTTTCCTTTTCCCCTTCCTTCTTCCATATGGAAAATATGCAGAAATCAGGGGTAGGAATGAGGAGGGTGGAAGGCATAGGGTGTATTCACTGTGCGTATCTGGGTCGGACTCAACAGTTTCTAAAGCTAAAAACATACATTAAGTATCCATGACAGCTTTATCATTGCACTCGCCACAGTTTTCCAAGTAAAGTATGTAGTATGTAAAAAGCCAATAATAGTATTTGGAAGTGTTAAAATCTCTGTTTTTTTATTGCTGGGAAGTAGAAGAAAGGTGTGGGGTGCTGGCTTTCCTAAAGCAGCAGGAGTTCTCATTCATGTCTTAAGCAATGTAGAGGGAATGAGTATCCTTAGGCAGAGCTCACAGGAATGGTAGCCAAAGGTCAATTAACTAATAGAATGGAAGGGTTTTGTGGGATAATTATTAGGAGCGCTTTATATGCCAGTTAAGCATTTAGAGTGATTATATTTTGTTCAATATTACAAAGCCCAGATGAAGTGGGGCCCTTTTAATCCCCGAAATGCATTTGATTTCTATGATATAAGAGTCTGAATAAAAATGAATCAGGACTTAATACCATCTGCTTTTGGTGCCTTCCTTCATGCACTCTTAGTCGCTACTCTTATGTTTTTGTGCTGTCCGTGGCTCTCTGTATGTGGTAGTGTGTGGGTTATGTAGGACTTACAAGCACAGGGGCAAAGGATTTGGTGTGACTGATGTCAGACTGCCATCATCAATCAAGACCATGGCTCAAAAACAAGGTAGCAGGCCTATTAAAGTTACAATACCCCCATCTCCCTCCATTTTTGGTCAGTGTCTGGACCTGCCTCTGATCTGTTTCATGGGCAGCACAGTGGCTAAGTGGTTAGCACTTCTGCCTAGCAGCAGTAGGGTCATCAGTTTGAATCCCAACTATGGCACTACCTGCCTGGAGTTTGCATGTTCTCCCTGTAGCTGCATAGATTTCCTCTGGGCACTCTGGTTTCCTCCCACATTCCAAAGACATGCTGGTAGGTTTTGGCTCCTGTCTAATGCCGCATACACACGGTCGGACTTTCTGGCAGGAAAAGTCCAACGGAATTGTTTCATCGGACATTTTGATCGTGTGTGGGCCTCATGGGACTTTTTTTCTGACGGACATAGAAATAGAACCTGTTTTAAATCTTTCCGACGGAATCAGTTCCTTTCGGGATAACCGCTCATCTGTATGCTGTTCCGACGGACCAAAAACGATGCATGCTCTGAAGCAAGTACGAGACGGCAACTATTGGCTACTCGCTATTGAACTTCCTTTTTCTAGTCCCGTCATACGTCACTACGTTCTAGACAGTCGGACTTTGATGTAATCGTGTGTAGGCAAAACAGTTTCAGCGGAACGCCGTCGGAAAGTCCTTCAGAGTTTATTCTGATGGAAAGACCGGTCGCGTGTACGTGGCACAAATTGGCCCTAGTAAATATGTGAGTTAGGGGCCTTAGATTGTAAGCTCCTTGAGGGTGAATGTACAACATATGGGTAAAGCCTTGTGTAAATTGATGACGCTATATAACTACCTGTAATAATAATGAAGGGAAGAGAAGTTGCCATTATGCATTTGGTGTACTTGAAACATATGGCAGGCTCTTTTGTGAATTTCATATTTTATTTTGGGTGCCAAAACAGGAACTGTGTTACATCAATTCAATGATGGAGACAATAGTGCTATTCAATGGAATCCACGTGAGCAGTACGAACGCAGTAAGCGGAAAAGTAATTCAAAGAGATCAGCAGTGGAGCAAGTGTTACATTTCATATTTAACCCTTACCTTCAATTACCATGTGTTGTAAAGGTGGCCAGCCATTAGGGAAATCCCACTGCTGTCCAGAGTTTTTGAAAGAAGTTGGAAGACCATTTTTGTAGGTCAATGCTTCACTTTTCTGAAACAAAAAACAGGAAATTTTAACCTGCATAGTGAAGATTTTGTAAATCCAAAGTGTTTAATGTATTGCATATATATATATATATATATATATATATATATATATATATATATATATATATATATATATTAGAGAGAGAGAGAGAGAGAGAGAGAGAGAGAGAGAGAGAGAGGGAGAGAGTACTTTTGCTACATTGCTTTTTGTATTTTTGTGATTCTGTATGAAGCAGTGGGCTGCAATCAGCTTATCTGCATCTTATTAGAAGTGATCTCCAAGCACCGAGTGTATTGTCGCTTCCACTTGCTATTTGAGCTTGTTCCAGCAGGCTGTGCTAGAGAGGTTATATTCTATGCTACAAATGTTTAATGGCCCAGCCAATCAGCAGGCTTGGAGGGCCTGGTGATGTATGCTGGGGGAGCTGTCTAATATTTGGCACACTCTCTGTCCTGTCTCTTCTCTGATGGGTTTTTACCTTGTGAGGATATCACTTGCTCTGTCTCTCTACTCAAGCCTTTGTGTCTGGAAAGAAGCAGAATCTCACCTCTGAGGAGGTAATCCTGAAGATATCAGGTGCTGGAGGATTAAGAAGTGGTGGCCTAGAGCAGGGGTAGGCAACCTTTTGTGCATAGCGTGCCGAAAAATGTTTTCAATTCAACGGAGAGTGACGGTTATATAAAAATAAATGTCAACTTCACACTTTCAATCATGAAAGGAATTGTTATAAAGTAAATGCTGTAAACTACTTGAATATTAATAAGAAATTAATGTTTAGCTTTCAAAGATCAATGGTAAGTGCTACAGGAAATGGTAATCAGAGGTCAACAGAGTGCAATATTTTTTCAATATTCCTGTCATATGTGAGAATATTTGCTCACACATATAAGTAGATCCAAATGCACATAACATTGCCAAGGCTACCTTCACCATTTTTTTTATCTTCACACCTCGGATAAGCCCAAATTCTTCACCTTCATTCAGATCTTATGTGAGCCCCAGTTTCTGCATCTTCACATCCCAGATCAGCCCTAATTCCTTTACCTTCACGTCTCAGATCAGGCTAAGTTTCTGCACCTTCAGATCTTAAATGAGTCCAAATGTATGCACATTCACACCTCAGCTCATGCCCAATTTCTGCACCATCAGATCTCCTTTGAGCCCCAATGCATGCTCCTTCACACCTCAGATAAGGCTGAGTTTCTGCACCTTCACACCTCAGATAAGGCCCAATATCTGCACCGTCACAGCTCAGATCAGGCACAGTTTCTGCACCTTTAGATCTCAAATGAGCCCCAGTGCATGCACCTTCACCCCTCAGATCAGAACCAAATTCTGCACCTTCACCCCTCAGATCAGAACCAAATTCTGCACCTTCACCCCTCAGATCAGAACCAAATTCTGCACCTTCACCCCTCAGATCAGAACCAAATTCTGCACCTTCACCCCTCAGATCAGAACCAAATTTTGCACCTTCACCCCTCAGATCAGAACCAAATTCTGCACCTTCACTCCTCAGATCAGAACCAAATTCTGCACCTTCATCCCTCAGATCAGAATCAAATTCTGCACCTTCACACCTCAGATCAGAACCAAATTCTGCACCTTCACACCTCAGATCAGAACCAAATTCTGCACCTTCACACCTCAGATCAGAACCAAATTCTGCACCTTCACACCTCAGATCAGAACCAAATTCTGCACCTCATATGAGCCCCAATTTCTGCATTAATATAACAATATTTCACAGGCTCCAAAAAAAAAAAAAGGAAGCCATAATGTTCTCACTGAACATGTAATCAGTAGTTTCCTGTGAAAAATTGTTATGCACAAGTACAACAACGTAGCCCTATTTATAAGTACAAGAGGTGTGTATGGCTGCTGCTTAATGCAAAATTCATACCTAACTAAAAGCCAGCTACTACAAAGAGGGCTATATTTTCAGGTGCTGTGGGATAAAAGAAGCATCTGTGACAGTGGCATCCCTGCCCTCTCATATCTCCTTGTCCACTCACAACAGGCCTTTTTTTTGACAGGATACAATGTGTTCTGTGAATGAAGGAAGAGAGATCATGTTGCACCCCCATCGTTTCCGTTCTCCATTCACAGAATGAAATACCTTGTATTCAACTTGAGCAAGGAGATGGAAGGACCTCTGCCGGGTTAGCCTCCCAATATCCAAATTTTTGAAAAAATCTTATGCAATTTGTTAGATCATTGTTAGATCAGGTTAGATCAAGCGTTGTTTGCGTTAGATCTCACACAGAAGAAGCATTATTAACAGTTATTTGCTGGGGGGGCTAACCCGTCATCAGCCCCCCTTATCAAAAAATTGACCAAACAGTTAGCTTTTTTGGAAGCTATTTGTTGGATCCGGTAAGATCAAGTGGTTTTAACGTTAGATCTCACATATTTAGAGACTTATTAAGTGTTTAATGAGGGGGGGCTGGTCCCCCCTTATCAAATTTTCTGGCCAAAAATCATTCAGGCTAATAGATATTCATTAGATCCGGTAAGATCAAGTGGTTTTAATGTTAGATCTCACATAATTTCAGAGATATTCCACATCAAAATAGAGATATTAGGTGGTGATGTCACGTACCTTTCAGTGGAGTCCGAAATGACGAGGGTAGCCTCTTGCACAGTCCCGGTCCTAGAACCCCTGGAGGTTGAGACAGGGCTGCTAGGGCAGCGGAAGGGTGCAGGTGCCTGCTGGCAGGATCAGGAACACCGGAGCCTTCGTGGAGGAGGTGGGATGCTGATCACAGGATTGGTTTAGGAAAAGTCCAACAGGAACACTTGCAGAGTCAGGGGCAGGCAGAAGTTGGCAACGTGCTAGCAGTAAGGTACACGAGCAGGCAGGCTCGTAGTCGCTGACTGGTGGTGGTTGGCAACAGGCTAGCAGGAAAGTACAAGATTGGGAGACAGAGCTGTAGTCAGAAGTCCAAGCCGGGGTCGGTACAGGAAGCAGAGGCAGGCAGAGATGCAGGGGTAATCATGGAAGCCAGAAGTTCAGGATCAAGGTGACTCAAACAAGGCAGCAGCAAGGATACAGGAACGAGTTGAGACAATCCAGCACTGACATTAGTACACTGATCATTTAAATAGGGAGCCTTGCGCCGTGATTCGTTGGCGTGCGAACGTGCCCGCGCTGACGTGCACTCGTTCATATGGGTGCGCCAACGTGCGTGCCTGGTCCGGGGCTCGCTCATTCTTGCTGTACGTTTGAATTAGAAGACCGAAGACTGCTGGCTGGCGCACGGGAACGAGTATTTGTTGCGATGGTTCTCTGACATTGCCCCCTCCTTATGGGCAGCCTCCGGATGCCCATCTGGGACCTCCTTTCAGGATGAGAGTGATGAAAGGCTTGTATAAGTCGTGGGGCATGGAGGTTTGTCTCTGGTTCCCAGGAATTTTCTTCTGGACCAAAACCTTTCCACTTAATTAGATATTGATTCTGTCCCTGCCTTCTCCTGCAATCTACAATGGTCTCAATCTCGAACTCCTCTCCATCCACCATTATAGCTTCTGGGGAAACCATATCACGACCCGGAAAGGGATTAACCACATCGGGTTTCAACAGGGAGGCATGAAACACAGGGTGGATCTTAAATGAATCGGGAAGTTCAAGTTCATAAGCCACTGGGTTAATTTTTCTCTTGACCGGAAAAGGTCCCAGGTATTTAGGTCACAATTTCCTGGACGGACAGGCCAATTTCAGATTTATTGTTGAAAGCCACACATGGTCACCAACTTTCAAATCCAGTTCGCCTCTCCTCCTCCTGTCGAAGAACCTTTTATTATCTTCCTGTATCCTGGAAATGGTCTCTCTCAGCACCTGGTTATTAGTAGCAAGAAAGTTTAGTCTGTCCTGAACAGCTGGCAAAGGAGAATCCGGACTCAGCATTGTCAAGAAAGGGGGATGAAACCCATAGTTTGAGAAGAAGGGGGATTTATTGGTGGCTGCATGGGCAGAGTTATTAAATGCGAATTCCGCCAAGGGCAGTAGTGAGGCCCAATCTTCTTGGGTAAAGGAGTTGAAGCAGCGTAGGTATTGCTCCAGCGTTTGATTGATACGCTCAGTCTGCCCACTGGACTGGGGGTGGTAAGCCGAAGAGAAATTGAGTTTGCTGCCCTGCGCTTCCTATAGTGCTTTCCAAAATCTTGATGTGAACTGCACTCCACGGTCTGAAATAATGTCACTAGAAATTCCGTGCAGTCTGACAACCTCTTTAATGAAAACTTTAGTAGTTTCTGTTGCTGATGGGGCCCCTTTCATGGGGATAAAATGTGACATCCTGGAGAGGCGATCCACCACCACAAAGATGGATGAAAACCCTTCAGATGGAGGGAGATCTACAATAAAATCCATCGCGATTTTATCCCAGGGTCTTTCAGGAATGGGTAGTGGTCTTAATAAGCCCCATGCTTTGCTTTTGCGGTTCTTATTCCTATGGCAGATTGAGCAGGAACCAACATATTTCCTGCAATCCCTTGCTAGGCTAGGCCACCAAAAATGTCTCTGGATCAAATCCATGGTCTTGTATCCCCCGAAATGGCCAGCCAACGGGTAGTCATGGCATACTTGTAGGATGGTAGTACGCAGATTCTGTGGTATGAAAACTTTATTACCCTGCCAATAGAGTCCATCATTTTTCTGAAGGTTCATATCTGGGGGCAGAGAAATTCCCCTGGATGCTTGACGAATCTGTGACATTAGGTCGGCTTGTGTAAGCAGAAAATTTCCAGCCTGTAGGATGTTATCCGTTTGGGGTGAACATACGCGATAGCGCGTCAGGTTTCGCATTCTTGTACCCGGGCCGGTAGGTTCTATGGAAACTGAAGCGTGAAAAAAAAAGAGCCCATCTTGCTTGTCTGGGTCTGAGGTGTTTGGCGGTCCTGAGATATTCTAAGTTTTTGTGATCCGTGAAGATCAGTATTGGGTGTGTTGCTCCCTCCAAGAAGTACCGCCACTCTTCCAGGGCTGATTTTAATGGCAACAGTTCTCGGTCTCCCACATCATAGTTCCTTTCTGATGGCCCTAATTTCTTCGAGAAAAAGGCCACAGGGTGCATTAGAGCCTTAGGTCCTTGGTGCTGGGACAAGATGGCCCCTACAGCACTTTCTGAGGCATCCACTTCCAGGATGTATGGAAGAGCGGGGTCAGGGTGCTTCAGTACTGGGGCAGAAGTAAAAAGTCCCTTTAATTTGTCAAAAGCAGCTTGAGCTGCCTCTGTCCATTGAAAACAGTTCTGTTTCTTGGTGCGTTGAGTGATGGGCACGATGATACCAAAGAAGTTTTTAATAAATTTCCTGTAGAAATTAGAGAAACCGATGAACCTTGTCCCCCTTTCTTATCAATTGGAGATAGCCAGGACATTATAGCTGCAACCTTTTGAGGATCCATTGCCATATCTCCCGTAGAGATTACCAGTCCGAGAAAGTGAATGGTCTGCCATTCGAATTCACATTTCTAGGCCTTGGCATAGAGTCCATTTTGTCTTAATCTAAGAAGGACCTGTTTCACATGGTCACGATGTAGTTCTAGAGAGACCGAGAAAATTAGAATGTCGTCTAGGTAAACGATCATGAATAGGTCTAGGAAGTCTCTGAAGATATTATTTACAAAATGCTGGAAGGTTTCCGGAGCGTTGCATAACCCGAAGGGCATAACGAGGTACTCAAAGTGGCCAAAACGAGTCCGGAAGGACATTTTCCACTCATCTCCCTTTCTGATTCTGATCAAGTTGTAAGCACCTCGTAAATCCAGCTTAGTGAATATCCTTGCAGAGCGGAGTCTCTGGAGCAGTTCTGGAATTAAAGGCAAGGGGTAGCGATTTTTGACGGCAATCCGGTTTAATTCCCTGTAATCCACACATGGACGGAGTGAGTGGTCTTTCTTTTCGACAAAAAATATTCCTGCCCAGGCTGGAGAAGTAGAATGTCAGATGAACCCTTTCTTGAGATTCTCATTGACATAATCTTTCAAGACCAAGAGTTCAGGCTCTGAAAGGGGGAAAATCCTTTCTGCCCCTGGTAAAAGTTCAATCGGGCAATCATAGGCCCGGTGGGGGGGAAGAGTGTCTGCTTTCTGCTTATCAAAAACATCCAGGAAATCATGGTACACGGATGGAACAAGGTCTTGGGATTCAGACACTGGTTTGAGACAGCCAGCAACTGGGGCCGTATGGTGGAGGGTCTTGAGACAGTTTTGGAGGCAATAGGAAGACTGGAAGACCGCCTTGCCTGTTGTCCAATCTATCTGTGGGTTGTGTGCTTGCAACCATGGCATCCCCAGAATGATCGGAAAAAGTGGTGAGGAGATAACGTCCAGGCACAACAGTTCTTGTTGGTTAGGTAAAATGTCAGAGGGCAAGGGTTGAGTTTCCCAGATTTGATGTTGGACCCATCAGCTAATCGTATGGACAGTTTCTGTTGCTTAGATCGCAGAGGAATATTGTGTTGCAGGACAAAGGCATGGTCGATGAAACAGCCACAGGCACCTGAATCAATTATGGCCTGGACCTGAAGTACCCCTCCTGGAAGCAGTAGGGAAACAGCGAAGACTGCTGGCTGGCGCACGGGAACGAGCATTTGTTGCGATGGTTCTCTGACAGGTACATATGGACGGGTTAGCCCCCCCTTATCAAATTTTCTGGCCAAAAATAATTCAGGCTAATAGATATTCGTTAGATCCGGTAAGATCAAGTGGTTTTTAACGTTAGATCTCACATCATTTCAGAGATATTCCACATCAAAATAGAGATATTAGGTGGTACATATGGACGGGTTAACCTCCCCTTATCAAATTTTCTGGTCAAAAATCATTCAGGCTAATTGATATTTGTTAGATCCGGTAAGATCAAGTGGTTTTAACGTTAGATCTCACATCATTTCAGAGATATCCCACATCAAAATAGAGATATTAGGTGGTACATATGGATGGGTTAGCCCCCCCTTATCAAATTTTCTGGTCAAAAATCATTCAGGCTAACAAATATTCATTAGATCCGGTAAGATCAAGTGGTTTTAACGTTAGATCTCACATAATTAGAGACTTATTAAGTGAATAATGAGGGGGGGCTGGCCCCCTTTTCAAATTTTCTGGCCAAAAATCATTCGGCCTAATAGATATTCGTTAGATCCGGTAAGATCAAGTGGTTTTAACATTAGATCTCACATCATTTTAGAGATATTCCACATCAAAATAGCGATATTAGGTGGTACATATGTACGGGTTAGCCCCCCCCCCTTATCAAATTTTCTGGTCAAAAATCATTCAGGCTAATAGATATTCCTTAGATCCGGTAAGATCAAGTGGTTTTAACGTTAGATCTCACATAATTAGAGACTTATTAAGTGATTAATGAGGGGGGCTGGCCCCCCTTATCAAATTTTCTGGCCAAAAATCATTCAGGCTAATAGATATTCGTTAGATCCGGTAAGATCAAGTGGTTTTTAACGTTAGATCTCACATCATTTCAGAGATATTCCACATCAAAATAGAGATATTAGGTGGTACATATGGACGGGTTAACCTCCCCTTATCAAATTTTCTGGTCAAAAATCATTCAGGCTAATTGATATTTGTTAGATCCGGTAAGATCAAGTGGTTTTAACGTTAGATCTCACATCATTTCAGAGATATCCCACATCAAAATAGAGATATTAGGTGGTACATATGGATGGGTTAGCCCCCCCTTATCAAATTTTCTGGTCAAAAATCATTCAGGCTAACAGATATTCATTAGATCCGGTAAGATCAAGTGGTTTTAACGTTAGATCTCACATAATTAGAGACTTATTAAGTGAATAATGAGGGGGGGCTGGCCCCCTTTTCAAATTTTCTGGCCAAAAATCATTCAGCCTAATAGATATTCGTTAGATCCGGTAAGATCAAGTGGTTTTAACATTAGATCTCACATCATTTTAGAGATATTCCACATCAAAATAGCGATATTAGGTGGTACATATGTACGGGTTAGCCCCCCCCCTTATCAAATTTTCTGGTCAAAAATCATTCAGGCTAATAGATATTCCTTAGATCCGGTAAGATCAAGTGGTTTTAACGTTAGATCTCACATAATTAGAGACTTATTAAGTGATTAATGAGGGGGGCTGGCCCCCCTTATCAAATTTTCTGGCCAAAAATCATTCAGGCTAATAGATATTCGTTAGATCCGGTAAGATCAAGTGGTTTTTAACGTTAGATCTCACATCATTTCAGAGATATTCCACATCAAAATAGAGATATTAGGTGGTACATATGGACGGGTTAGCCTCCCCTTATCAAATTTTCTGGTCAAAAATCATTCAGGCTAATTGATATTTGTTAGATCCGGTAAGATCAAGTGGTTTTAACGTTAGATCTCACATCATTTCAGAGATATCCCACATCAAAATAGAGATATTAGGTGGTACATATGGATGGGTTAGCCCCCCCTTATCAAATTTTCTGGTCAAAAATCATTCAGGCTAACAGATATTCATTAGATCCGGTAAGATCAAGTGGTTTTAACGTTAGATCTCACATAATTAGAGACTTATTAAGTGAATAATGAGGGGGGAGCTGGCCCCCTTTTCAAACTTTCTGGCCAAAAATCATTCAGCCTAATAGATATTTGTTAGATCCGGTAAGATCAAGTGGTTTTAACATTAGATCTCACATCATTTTAGAGATATTCCACATCAAAATAGCGATATTAGGTGGTACATATGTACAGGTTAGCCCCCCTTATCAAATTTTCTGGTCAAAAATCATTCAGGCTAATAGATATTCCTTAGATCCGGTAAGATCAAGTGGTTTTAACGTTAGATCTCACATAATTAGAGACTTATTAAGTGATTAATGAGGGGGGCTGGCCCCCCTTATCAAATTTTCTGGCCAAAAATCATTCAGGCTAATAGATATCCGTTAGATCCGGTAAGATCAAGTGGTTTTAACGTTATATCTCACATCATTTCAGAAATATTCCACATCAAAATAGAGATATTAGGTGGTACATATGGATGGGTTAGCCCCCCCTTATCAAATTTTCTGGTCAAAAATCATTCAGGCTAATAGATATTCATTAGATCCGGTAAGATCAAGTGGTTTTAACGTTAGATCTCACATAATTAGAGACTTATTAAGTGAATAATGAGGGGGGGCTGGCCCCCTTATCAAATTTTCTGGCCAAAAATCATTCAGCCTAATAGATATTCGTTAGATTCGGTAAGATCAAGTGGTTTTAACGTTATATCTCACATAATTTTAGATATATTCCACATCAAAATAGCAATATTAGGTGGTACATATGGACGGGTTAGCCCCCTCTTATTAAATTTTCTGGTCAAAAATCATTCAGGCTAATAGATATTCCTTAGATCCGGTAAGATCAAGTGGTTTTAACATTAGATCTCACATAATTAGAGACTTATTAAGTGATTAATGAGGGGGGCTGGCCCCCCTTATCAAATTTTCTGGCCAAAAATCATTCAGGCTAATAGATATTCGTTAGATCTGGTAAGATCAAGTGGTTTTAACGTTAGATCTCACATCATTTCAGAGATATTCCACATCAAAATAGAGATATTAGGTGGTACATATGGACGGGTTAGCCCCCCTTATCAAATTTTCTGGCCAAAAATCATTCAGGCTAGTAAATATTCGTTAGATCCGGTAAGATCAAGTGATTTTAACGTTAGATCTCACAAAATCTCTCCTTAGACCAACAAGCTTAAAGCGGAGTTCCACACAAAAATGGAACTTCCGATTTTCGGAACCCTCCCCCCCTCCGGTGTCACATTTGGCACCTTTCAGTGGGGAGGGGGGTGCAGATACCTGTCAAAGACAGGTATTTGCACCCACTTCCGGCATAGACTCCCATGGGAGTCTACGCCTCTTCCCGTCCCCACCGCGCTGTCTCCTGGGAACACACAGCTCCCAGCAGAGAGCGGGGACCACTAGGGACGCGCAGCACGACTCGCGCATGCGCAGTAGGGAACCGGGAAGTGAAGCTGCAATGCTTCACTTCCTGATTCCCTCACCCAGGATGGCGGCGGCAGCTGCCGAGAACCGAGCGGGTTCTCGGCGTCCCCTGCCGACATCGCTGGACCCCGGGACAGGTAAGTGGCAATGTATTAAAAGTCAGCAGCTGCAGTATTTGTAGCTGCTGGCTTTTAATATTTTTTTTTTTTGGCGGTGTGGGTGAACCCCCGCTTTAAGTCTTTAGCTAGCCCCCCTTCTTGCAAAGCAGGCTGGGCTTGGTAGTTCCACCCTTTGTGGAAATCAATGGGGCTGTATTGTGGGCCGTGGTCCTCTGCTGCTGCTTGATTGGCTCCCTCTCCCTGCCAATAGGGACACAGGAAGAGGAGAGGGAGGGGGAGAAATCCCCCACAGGGACTGACAGGCGTGTCAGTGTCTATCCAGTCCGGCGGTCGCTGGCAGGAATGGCGGGAGGTGCAGGACCACGGGTGATAGAGTATTCCCCGCTACACGCTCCCCCCACCAAAGAACCTTTGGTCCGCCAAGGGAGGTAAAGAGTCTATGACCTGTTACATGCTTTTGATATACACACGGAAAAAAAAACAGGTTAGTGTGCACAGGAAACCATACAATTAATATCTGCATAAAACCCTGGCAGAGGAACATCCCACCAATTAGCATAGGAGGGGAGGTTGTCCTGCCTACAGGCCACCTTAACTGGAATGACCCAGCTAGATGTGCCAGGGGGTGAGTGTCAGAAACTAAGAAATCAGGCCGAGACAGAAGTACAGTTAAATCACACTTGTTTAATAATAAAAGTAAAAAGAACAAACGTAGTCAAAACATAGCCAAAGTTCAGTAACCGGAAAGGATAGTCAGCCAAGCCAGAAGTCAGGGATCAATGTAGTGGAACAGCAAGCAGTATCTGGAGCCAGAAGGGATGTCAGCAAAGCAAGTCTTGAACAGGATCACAGGAGATTGTTTCTGTGATGTTGACCAAGGCAAAGGCAGAGATCCTCTGGACTGAACGGCTTAAGTAGGCAGGACTGACACCTGAGTGGCCAGCTCAGAGAAGGAAGGGCTGAGCCCAGCCCTGACAGTGAGTTGGGATTGTCCACCACCAAATCTGCAGTGGAAGGCTCAGTTTCTTCAAGAGTCATTTTTGCAATGAGAACGACCTCCTCAGAGCTTTCACCTAAAGTATCATATGTTAGTCTATAACCCTTCGCTCTCGCTTTCTTTCTCCTGCGTTCCTGTTGAAGACTTGCTAGGCTGATGTTCCTTCTGGCTCCTGATCCTGCTTGCTGTACTACTACGTTTATCTCTGGCTCTCTGACATTTGCTTGGCTCACCACCCGATCTGGTTACTGAACTCTGGCTTGTTTTGACTACGCTTACTCGGTTTACCTTATTATTATTATTATTAAACAAGTGTGATTTAACTATACTTCTGTCTCGGTCTGATTCACGGTTCCTGATAGTAGGGCAGTTAATACTGTCTCCGTATATTTTTCAGGTAGGAATAGCTGCCATTTTTCTTCAGGATCATCAGAGTGCCCCTTCGGTAGACCAACCCTCTGTGCACCTGAAACCGATCCCACTCTCGGTTCAGCAGATGGATTTCCTTTGGGGAGTCAGCGAGGAGCAAGTCAGGGCATTGGCTCTCCAAGGCCTTCAATGCCAAGCTACAGGGAGGGTCCTCCAACTGGTCCCTCCGCAGGTCTTTGACAGCTTGGGTAGACCTTCATCCCCGACTTGGGCGACATTGCAATAACATCTGGGGACACTAACGGCTGACACTCCAACCTCTTCGGTCCTGGATCCCACTCCAGGTTGATGTTCTGCTCCTTGACATAAGGCTCGTACCCTTCAGGTGTCAGTTGGGCCTATTCTTCTGGAGGGTCTCTGGAACAATGGGGCCTTCTTGACAAAGCATCAGCGTCTTGTTTCCGCGTCTTACCGGATCTAACGAATATCTATTAGCCCGAATGATTTTTGACCAGAAAATTTGATTAGGGCGGGCTAACCCATCCATATGTACCACCTAATGTCTCTATTTTGATGTGGAATATCTCTGAAATGATGTGAGATCTAACGTTAAAACCACTTGATCTTACCGGATCTAATGAATATCTATTAGCCTGAATGATTTTTGGCCAGAAAATTTGATAAGGGGGGACTAACCCATCCATATGTACCACCTAATATCTCTGTTTTGATTTGGAATATCTCTGAAATGATGTGAGATCCAGTCCCCCTCATTAATCACTTAATAGTTTCTAATTATGTGAGATCTAACGTTAAAACCACTTGATCCTACTGGATCTAACAAATAGCTTCCAAAATAGCTGACTGTTTGGTCAATTTTCTGATAGAGGGGGGGCTGATGACGGGCTAGCCCCCCCAGCAAATAACTGTTAATATTGCTTCTTCTGTGTGAGATCTAACGCAAACAATGGTTGATCTAACCTGATCTAACAAAGATCTAACAAACTGCATAAGATTTTTAAAAAAATTTTGATATAGGGGGGCTAACCCGGCCATATGTACCAACTAATATCTCTATTTTGATTTTGAATATCTCTGAAATGATGTGAGATCTAACGTTAAAACTACTTGATCTTACCAGATCTAACGAATATCTATTAGCCCGAATGATTTTTGACCAGAAAATTTGATAAGGGGGGGGGAGCTAACCCATCCATATGTACCACCTATTATCTCTATTTTGATGTGGAATATCTCTGAAATGATGTGAGATCTAACGTCCCCCCCTCATTAATCACTTAATAAGTCTCTAATTATGTGAGATCTAACGTTAAAGCCACTTGATCTTACCGGATCTAACAGATAGCTTCCAAAATAGCTAACTGTTTGGTCAATTTTTTGATAGAGAGGGGGCTGATGATGGGTTAGCCCCCCCCCCAGCAAATAACTGTTAATATTGCTTCTTCTGTGTGAGATCTAACGCAAACAACGGTTGATCTAACCTGATCTAACAAAGATGTAACAAACTGCATAAGATTTTTTCAAAAATTTTGATATAGGGGGGCTAACCCGGCCATATGTACCAACTAATATCTCTATTTTGATTTGGAATATCTCTGAAATGATGTGAGATCTAACGTTAAAACGACTTGATCTTACCAGATCTAATGAATATCTATTAGCCCGAATAATTTTTGACCAGAAAATTTGATGGGGGGGGGGGGGCTAACCCATCCATATGTACCACCTATTATCTCTATTTTGATGCGGCATATCTCTGAAATGATGTGAAATCTAACGTCCCCCCTCATTAATCACTTAATAAGTCTCTAATTATGTGAGATCTAACGTTAAAGCCACTTGATCTTACTGGATCTAACAGATAGCTTCCAAAATAGCTAACTGTTTGGTCAATTTTTTGATAGAGGGGGGGCTGATGACGGGTTAGCCCCCCCCCAGCAAATAACTGTTAATATTGCTTCTTCTGTGTGAGATCTAACGCAAACAACGGTTGATTCTAACCTGATCTAACAAAGATCTAACAAACTGCATAAGATTTTTTCAAAAAGTTTGATATAGGGGGGCTAACCCGGCAGAGGCTGCTGCTTTTATCCCCACAGCACCCGAAATACTGTGTGCTTTCTGTAGCAGCCAGCTTGGAGTTGGGTATGAATTTTATACTAATCAGCGATATCCACTTCTTGTACTTAATAATAGGGCTAAGTTACTGTAGTTATGCATTTTTTTTAAAACAACATTTTCTATTTATTTTTCCGTGTGAAAAAGAAGCCATATGTTCCCACTGGACAGGTGGTTAGGATTTCTATATTAATTTAGGACTGGTTCTCACAGGATTTCATAGGAATGCTTGGGTTCCAGTGTGATTCTTGCATGTTCCCATGTGGTGTATTTTGACAGTCCATTCATTTGAATGGGCTGCCAAATGAACCAGACCACACAGTAGTGCACCAGACTGTGCAAAAACGCACTGCACCAAAACCACATGGTACTGCAGTACCATGCAATTTGGTGCCCGCAAACGCACTTCATTTGCAATCTGTGATTAGGGTGCAATTAACAATACATTGGAACTCAGATGCAGACTGCAAGGGCAGTGCGTTGTAATGCTGTGCAGAAAATGCACATGGAACACACCTTTCCAGCACTGCATTCTAGTGTGAACTGACCTTTAGTCTGTGTTTTCTAAAAGTAGTAATTATCATTAGAAGTTCTAAAGTAGTAGGTACCAAACCCTGTTCTAAAGTATTGATTCCTGCTATTGGGACTATTCCTACTACTACTTTGGAACAGGGTTTGGTACCTACTACTTTAGAATTTCTTTTGGTTCTAAAGTAGTATTTCCCAATAGCTGTTCACGTAAAGATGTGAGATAAAGAAGCTACCACTGGTCCTCTTTAATGTTGCTGCTGAGAAAGAGGAATGGTCCTCAAGGTGTGAGCAGGCACACTGACATGGAAGGCTCAGGCTACAAAACTGCTGCAGTCCTGTAATTTCCTGTCCAAAGCAGAGCACAACAGTGGGCAGGCAGGGATGTCAGACCCAATGCTGCTTCAGGATTAATGCGGGCAAAGAGTGAGGTGTGCGGGAGCTGAAGTGGACGGACGGAAACAGAGGCAGAAGGGAACCATATGCGCTGCCTTCTCTGTAGGTGGGGGAAGCTAAGCAGGTGGGCAGAAACAGTAGCCAGTGGGAACCAATCCATCCATGTTGCTTTCTGTGTAGGTGGGCAGAAGCTAAGCAGGTGGGCGGAAACAGTAGCCAGTGGGAACCAATGCAACCCCTGGCCTAGAGGAAATAGGCTGTGACTATCTGCGGGGAATGACCAGTTGAGTGGGAAGTATACACAGGAACATTTTCCCTTCTGTTCTGCCTTAGAACATAAGGCCTCATGCACACTAGACATTTTTACAGCTGCCGTTTTGAGCATCAGGCGTTTTTTTTCTACACCCAGTAAACTCCCCAGCATGTTATCCTATGTGTCCATGCTCACATAGGAATTTATCAGAGTTTTTTGGCAGGGCCATTTTTAGGCTGGAAAAAAAACCCAGAACTACTGCGTTAAATGTGGTAAAATGTGGCTATCCAGCATATAGGTGCTTTTTTGAGCCTCAAGAGTATAGTTTTGCTAATAAACGCTAAAAAACGCAAACGTAGCAAAACACTAATGCAAAAATGTGGCATATCTTGCATTTTTAACACGGAATTCTACTAACTAACGCTACTGGCGTTTTAAGGACATCCAGTGTGCATGAGGCCTAAAGATTGAGAAACCACTAGAACTTCAGTTGCCAGGAAGCCAAAGAGGTAACTCTAGAAGGTACAAAGAGACTTCTTTTGTTTGAAGGGATTAGAGACTAGTCTGGTGTTTCAGACCATTCATGTTTTGAGGATATCCTGATTCACCTCTTACACTCTATCCTAAAGCTGTTCCTGTTCTGAGTTCACTAAAGTAACTGACACCCATTCTTTTTACACCCTGAGAAAGAACCATCCCTGGGATTAAATGTACCTTAGATCTTATTACAATGTACTGAAAGTAGGAAGGCTCACGACATTCGCAATTCACTGGTCATCTTGAAGTCAATATTTATTGACAATCAGTATCAAAAGCAATACATATGTATCTCTTTTTGACACCTGAATCAATAAAGTAAAGGAAGTCGTTCTATGACACAGCATGGCAGAGGCAATTCAAAGTGAGAGAAATACAAACATTCTTAATATTTGGACTAAAGTATAAAACATAGATATTAACATTTCTCTGTGTGCAGAAAGACCATATGTGATTGCACTGTTTGCTATAAATCAGGCCACCATATCTTGCATAAACCTACCGATTTCTCTCTGAAGCTCTGCTGTGTGCCAACTCCTCCCAGGATAATACCCTGGTGGTCACTGACTTTCTCTGACAGTGGATATGACTAGGGGTTACTAGTTTAACCTCTTTTCCCCTCACCACGTGATTATTACAGAGGAATGCTGAGAAATGTAGTTTCCCAATTTAAGTGATGCAATTGTGCAAAGACAAATTCAACCCTTACTGCCTACCTGGGACAAGCATAGTTTAACCAAGAAAGGAAAACATAGGACTATGGGAAGTGATTTTTTTGTCAATATTTCTTGACAGGCTCTAAACTACATAAGTATGTTTTTGCAGTGCCCACAGTTAAGCTTTACAGTAAATGGGCAGAATGACCCAAAAGGACTGCCAGTGCTGGACCAAGCTGGTAGTCAGGAATATATTTATAGTGTGGAGAGGGTAGGGTTGGTACTATTTTTTTCTTTTTTATATAGTAAGGAGGACCCAAAATATATCTTGGAGTTCTACTTTAACTGTCCATTCCCCATGACCGTGAAATTGTAATTTGGGTAAATAAATAAGTTTGGGGGTCTATAACAAGTACAGAATGTTAATTTCAACAAACTAAATAAAAAATAATAGTAAAACCATGTAACATACCTCCAAATATGAAACCAGTTTGTCAACAATTGTTGTGTCTTCATAGCATGCAGCCCAAAGTGGAGATAAGTTGCTGGGATAAAAGTTTTGATTCCTTTCCTGATGTTCTGTATTGTAGTCCAACCATACTCCTAGATCGGGGTCCCACAGCACAGCCTGCACAGCTTTGAGCCGCTGCTTTAGGGCCTCTGAAAACCTGGAGGCCATTTCTGGCATATCTTGGGACCAAGTAACAGAACATAGGAAAAAGGTTAAAATAACGGTCCAAGGCAAACAGATTACTTTAACCAAAGGCTAGAAATATTCAGAAAATGTGCTTAATATAGCAGACAGAATGCACACCTCTGTTCTCCATGAACACTTACTATCACCTTTCTTGAAAGACAGAATCTGTCTTGTTAGGACCAGAGCAGGTGATCTACTTAAAAGTGGGCATAGCACTTGTGAGTAGGGATGAGCAAATCTGCCTGGGTTTGATTCATGGCCAATTTTGTGAAACGACCTAAAATGTAAAAAAAAAATTAAATTTGAACTTTTCCCGGAACCCCCCTAAAGGCTATGGGGGTTTGGGGGGGATGGTGAGTCTTGATATTCAAATCAATTATTTTTGTGGGGCTAGTCAACAATCTGTTGTACAGCAGGAAGAGTGCCTTTGTACATGGCTTTGAGGGCTACATTGAAGATACACAAATCCTATAAATTACAGGTTTAGGGGATGTATTAAAGCTATATGTGGTGTTAGGAGGGGTAAGAGGGCGCATTGGTAATGCAGGCAGACAACTGAGTGCTCTGCACCTGGAAAGTTGTGAGTGTAGAAGGCTACCAACCATCTGCTGTGTGTGCTATGTCTGTATTGAGTGACCCATGACTTGCCATGCTCAGATGCAGGTATGGTCTTAACTCCTTTTCCCACAGTTTCTTGGGTTTCCGCATGTCCCTGCACTCCTAGGTGCACCTTGGGAATATATGTTTTCCACCCTCTCCAGCTCAAAGAAACCACACCTGATGAGGCAGAGGTGGCTGGGCTTGTGATCTGCAGCCAGGTGTGCAGTACTCCACTCTTAGCCCTGGCGTTCAGGCAGCCAGGCAGGAGCCCAAGAGAATGAAGCTTCTACAGAAGACCTAACAACTGCAGGGATAACTTTCTCTATTGCCACCAGGGCATGCAAATCAAGTGGGGTTGACCTGGGTCTTCAACCACCTGCCTATGGCACCAACCCTGGGACTCCTCCAGCCCACCTCACTTGTGGCGCCTGTTCGCCTGTGTACCCAGACCTACCCCGGACTTTACTGTGGGAGATGCTGTTGCAGAAGCTAAGCACAATTAGGTGTTAAAGTGGATGTAAACCCAATTTTTTTTTTTTTAATGTCATAATGTAGAGTATAAGATTTCCTATCATTTGAGCCCAGTCTTGCCACAAAGAGTTAATCCAGCTCTGAGCAAACCTCTTTTATTGTTCAGTGAGATAAAAATTGACAGAGAAAAACTTTGTCAAATCCTCCCCCTTGCTGTGAGTGACAGGTGATTTGCATATCTCGTGCACTAGCCTAAGACATGCCCCCCACTCCTTTCTTCAGCAGCTCTGCAAGGATTGGCTGTTCCACACCTCACCATGATTTGGCATGCTGAAGTCATGTGGTTAATTTCCTGTCTTTTCACTGGATGTTAGAGATCATAGCAGAAGTTCAGTTAGAAATACACAGGAGAAAATGCATGTTGACAAGGGGAGTGTAGAGGTGGGCGGGGAGTCTACTGACATCACGACTCCACCCACCGAGCTCCAGACAACAGACCCACCCACAAAATCTGCAGTTTTTTCGGGTCTCATAACAGACAGAGGGGAGACATTTGACAGGTAAAGATACATGCAGGAGGCATGTATATCCTTATAGATAACCCCTATGGCAGTAGTTTAGAAAGGATGACATTGGGTTTACATCCATTTTAATGTAGTGTACTGTTTACTAAAATAGTCACTCTCTAGTATCTGTGGCTACAGATCTTATAGAGACTGTACTGTATTGCCACCTAGTGTCCTTTCTGAGTGTCAACACATTGTTCTAATGAGCCCCTGTTTGTATAGCTTCATAATGACTTGCACACCCTTTTGTCATTTTGACCCTGTTTGCAATGTTAATCCTACTCTTCACCTGTTTAGTAAAGTTCAAGTTAATACCCTTTGTCTGATCATTCAACCAATTCCTCTACCTGTCATAAGACCATTTTGGGGAAAATAACAAATGTCCTATCTCTAGTTTGTACAACCCAACCACCACTATGTCCTACAGAACCTGCTCGTCCCCTACTAATTCCCAGGGCCGCTGATGGGAGGGGACCACCGGTCCTTCTGTAGGGGGCCCAGGCCCCGTCACTTATCAGGGGGCCTGGCTAGCCGCTTCAGACATCATGTAGGATGTCACTGTGTACAGTCATTCAGTGTACATACTGTCATATACTGTTCCTGCCAGAGTCCCGGGTATTTATATTCCCTGCTGGGCTGAGGGGGGTCCCCATCTGTTCACCTCTGAAGCCGGGAGACTTTAGATCGCGGTGACCGCTGGGGACTTTCTTTTAATTTTAGGACTTACACACACTTTCCTGTGATGTGAAGAAGTCCCGGCTCTAAGTCCCCGCTGCTGGCCTGCACACTGCCTGACTCCTTTAGCAAGTAAGTGCTCAGGGAATCAGGCAGAAGAAGAGTGCTATCAGGCTAGGGGCAGCTGGCTGGAGCCTGGAAGCGGAAACGATCAGTGCAGGGGAGACTATGTGTGATGTCCACTCAGCAGACAGTCCAGCAGTGCACACACAGAGGGATCACTGGCTCTGGCAGAAGTCACACAGGAAAGGTCTTCTCATGACATGATCACACACCTTTCCCCATGCTCTGGCCGTTGCCTATTTTCATTTACAGTATATATAGCAGGGAGCAGCCAAATGTGATCAACATTATCATTATGATGACAGTCACACTAACACAATGCAGGTGCTTTGAGCCAAAGAGAATTCCACATCCTTGCCGCTCTTATAGTAAAGAAACCTCCACGCAGTTTAAGGTTAAACCAGATGTCTTGTTAAACTCCATTCTGCAAAAAAGTTTTATCCCTTTTGTGGGGACACCAGTACGGTATTTGTAGATTGAAATCATATCCCCTCTCAAGCGTCTCTTCTCCAGAGAGAATAAGTTCAGTGCTCGCAACCTTTCCTCATAACTAATATCCTCCAGACCCTTTATGAGCTTTGTTGCCCTTCTTTGTACTGGCTCCATTTCCAGTACATCCTTCCTGAGGACTGGTGCCCAGAACTGGACAGCATACTCTAGGTTCGGCCAGACCAGAGTCTTGTAGAGTGGGAGCATTATCGTTTTATCTCTGTAGTTAATCCCTTTTTTAATGCATGCCAATATTCTGTTTGATTTGTTAGCAGCAGCTTGCATGCCATTGCTGAGTCTATCATCTACTAGGACCCCCAGGTCCTTTTCTATCCTAGATTCCCCCAGAGGTTCTCCCCCTAGCGTATAGATTGCATTCATATTTTTGCCACCCAAATGCATTATTTTACATTTTTCCACATTAAACCTCATTTGCCATGTAGTTGCCCACCCCAATAATTTGTTCATATCTTCTTGCAAGGTTTCCACATCCTGCGGAGAAGTTATTGCCCTACTTAGCTTAGTATCATCCGAAAATACAGAGATTGAACTGTTTACCCCATCCTCCAGGTCGTTTATGAATAAATTATATAGGATTGGTCCCAGCACAGAACCCTGTGGGACCCCACTACCCACCGCACTACCCACATGCAATCATTGCTAGCAGCTATTATAGCCTCTAGCAGTAATCGCTATGTTCTCCTGGCGGGGAGGCTACCTGCCCACATCCTGGCCCCCCTCCCCCCCACCCCACCAGGAGAACACAATAGCTCTGCAGGAGAGATTCCGCCATCAACACTAACTGTGTTGATGGGGTAATCAAGTGATTTTCTGTCCTTCAACCCCTGGTTGCAGCAAAGTAAATTGCATCATCTATGGCCTGCCTTAGTCCCCATCACACGGGATGGACTCCGCTTTCCTTAGCGGGAGATCTCTCCACTAATCAGAGCAGAGCGGGCAGATGACAGGTCCATGTCTGCTCAGTTTATGCAGAGCAGACATGGACAGAGCCCACTCTTCTCTATCGGTGGTTGTTTGTAAATAGACTGCATTGTCTATCTACATCCCAACTGCCCTCTGATCCGATCCACCTAGATGGAGGAGGACAGACCCCCTTCACTTTTTTTTAATCAGGCCAGATCGGAGGTAGGCAGGTGGAAACAGACACAAGTCCATTTACACCGTAGCTCCATAGTGGTGAATTGAGAGTCTGATTGGGTCCACAAAGGCCCACAAATAAGGGCGTACAATCGGGCCTCTTGTAGGGGATTCAGGCCCTGTTACTTACCAGCAGCTTCAGATTTTATATAGAAGATAACTATCCCTTTTTTAAGGCAGGTGGGTGGTGTCAGGGGTGGGGTCAAGGGCGGGCCAGGGGTGGGGTCAAGGGTGGATCAGGGGTGGGGTCAAGGTCGGGTCAGGGGTGGGGTCAAGGGCGGGTCAGGGGTGGGGTCAAGGGTGGGGTCAAGGGCGGGTCAGGGGGTGGGGTCAAGGATGGACTTTTGAGGATCCTATCAGGTAGGCTGTATGGGGCCCCATGATCTCTAACAGCGGCCCTAATTCCACACGCAGTATCTCCGCCTCCCATTTTAGACCTACCTCTCGTTCTAGTATTTTTTGGGAGGTGGATGGGATGCCTAACTTGTATTAAAACTATGGAGCTAGGGGATGAATGTGTGGTGCTTGTGATGCACCCTAATTACTGTACTGTAATTACTGTAGAGCAATGTGGCAGGGTGCTGCATACAGAAATCAGTTCCAATAACTGGTCTGCAACAAATGTATGCTGCACACTCTAAACTTAAAAAAAACTCATAGGAAGACAATCATAGTATTCCTCCACCTCAAAAATATTTGTTAAACCCAAAATGCTAACCACTGAAAATAAAAGCCCGATATTTTTTTTAACCCTAACAGAACTAACGTAAACAGAAAATAAAATAGAAAAACAAAAAGAAATAGAAAAAAAAATACTGATAAATCACAAAAGAAAAGCAAATGCTGCAAAAAGGGGTTGCACATAAGCTAGCAAGCAAGCAAACTTGCTACTGGTACAGAAAAAAAGAATCTAAAGAAGGACAGGTCTATGGAACTGTGAACAAAGAGTGTACACAAAGGTATGTAGCTCACCACACTGCAATCTACACTCTAGCACAGTATAGTAAAGTATCTCTCCCCACACAGATTTGTTAGCTTTCCCTAACCAGCTCCGACACACACTGACAACATGGCTGCTGGGAGCCCACCTTTTAATAGTGGGAGCTGGCATATCTATTATTCCAGATTATAGGCTCTCAGAAACCAATTTGACCAAGGACAAAGGGTTATGCAATGACTGCGGGCTCAGGCACCAATTTGGACAATAAATTCAGAGTTTCACTAAAGTGTGAGATTCACCTTAAACACATGGTGGATTTAATGCTGAACCTCATCCCTCACTGAAATGTTTGAAGTCTGGAACAAATGCTGTTCACCTGTAATCAAATCACTATTCTCTAGTCATTGTGTTTGTACAACTTGTAAAATTCAGCCCTGCATGCAATTGGCAAGTGTCGTATATTAAATCAGTTTGGATGAGGAAAGACAACAGATTGGTTTATCTTGCCTAGCACTGAGAACTGATATGGTAACCGTATTCTGTGCTCACAATAATTTTTAGGTCTATTTGGCCTCTGTTCTTTTTATGACTAAACTATAAAAGAGAAACATCTCTAGAGATAAAAGTTTAGCTTATGTCAGGTATTGATAGATAAAACTGTCAGCTTATTCAGCCCCAATACAATTTTGTAAATATCAGTCTCTCAGTGCAGACAATTGTATGTAGTTCTGGGCGTTGGGCCACCTGCTCTCTGAACACTCTACAGCAGGGTTTCTCAATCAGGGTTCCATGAAACTTTAGGGTTCCTCCAGGGGTTGCTAGGGGTTCCTTGAGCAATGAGCATTTTTATGCCTCCCAGATAAGTTTCCACTTACACAATTGATCTGTTTAGCTATCTGTAAGAGAGTAATTCTTCCCAATGACCACAAGTGTACGGAGCATTCTTCCCACTGACAATCACACTAATGTATCATGAGTTGCAGATATAATGTTTTTAGCAGGGGTTTAGGTCTTTTTAGAGTCTGGAAAGTTATTTCTGTGTTGAGAAGGTTGAGAAGGGCTGCTCTACAGTGAGGCTGGAGGGAGGGTATGAGACCACTGCAACAGTCTAAAGATTCAGTAATCAATGGCGATATTAGTTGGCACATTTTCTGTGATCATGGTGTAGTCTAGATAAAAGTCTTCACCATCCTTTACTTTTTGCCTGAGCATGAAAAAAAATATCCCCTTTATTTTCAGTATACTGAAGTGACTGGCACCACTTTTTCAATAGCAACAATGCACAGTAAGTATATAGGTATCTATCTGATCCTCAGAGATAGCAGTGAACTGCTCTGGGTGTAGAGCGTAGCTTGAGAATGTTTCAGTTTGTCTTTGCATTCAGCAACCTGCAAATATTTACCCACTTTGCTATTATAGCAAGGGTCCAAAAGTTTAGTTACCAAGTAGTCATCAAGCAATAATCCAGCAATGGTAGCCAGCTTGCCTTAGCCCAAGAAGGTCTTGCAGTGCAAATTGTAATCATGGTCAGCTTAATTCTGCTGCATCTGCACTACATTCTCTTCCTATTCCATTCACTCCCCTCTTCACACATATAACAAAGATTATAATCATAATTTACCCCCTGCACCCCCTCCACCTCTTCCTGGGCTGCTTCCTTCCTATATTGCTCTCAGTGATAAACCAGTGATAGCAACACTGTAGGCAGTTCCTCTTCCTTGTCCCTCTGTGTGAGATTGATTAGGGATGCCTCTTAACATAAATGCAATGACAATGGGTTGAGGGATTGAAAGGAAACACACCTCCTTGATGAGATACCACTGCCTGGGTTAGGCGCCCTGTTTTACTCCCATGGTTTACTAAATAGTCATTGATCACTTTCGTTGCTCATATAGCAATCTGAGCATGTACAAGGTGGAATCAAATGACTCAGTAAATATGGTACTGAAAGGGGAAGGGGGGTGTGGAGGCACCAACTCTGCTGACACTGTTATATGGTAAAGGTGTAATACATACACTTACTGGTAAGTCGGTTCAGATGGGGTGGAGATGTCCATCAGGGGTTGTGTTGTCCTGGGATGTGCTGGTGTGCAGGCTTCACTGGCGGTCACCTCAGGGGATGTTGGTTCCTGGTTGAAAGAGGCTTAACAGCGGTGTCCAGGGTGTGGAAGCTCCACGCTAACCACCCTGGAACGCGGAAGCAGAAGTGACGTCAACCAGGAACCAACATCCCCTGAGGTGAAGGACCGCCAGTGAAGCCTGCACACCAGCACATCCCAGGACAACACAGCCCCTGATGGACATCGCCACCCCATCTGAACCGACTTACCAGTAAGTGTATGTATTACACCTTTACCATATAACAGTGTCAGCAGAGTTGGCGCCTCCACACCCCCCCTTCCCCTTTCAGTGCTATGCTCACAGAGGCCATGGACACCCTCTGAGGAGGGCTGCCTCCTCTCTCTCTCCCCCTCTATTTTTGTTCTAACATCAATGTACTATCAGAACCATCATTATACCATTCCATTCCTGACATCACAAAATCTGAGCGCCGGAAAACCCCTCTTCTTCAAATCAGTAAATATGGTGAAGCTGTATTCACTTTCAACTCCCAATTGTGCAAGGAAAATTTAAAAATAGAATGTTTGCTAGCACATGATTGGATGATTGAAGTGAACACACGCCTACAAAATGTTCTACCCCAGTGTTTTTGCATGAGTGCCTATGGGCTGCATTCCAAAATCCAACACTGTTCACACTGTCCTAATGTTGGCACCTTTACATATGCTTGTAATGTCCCAAGTAATAATTGTAAGGTTTACTGTACTGAATATTTTTAGCAATTAATTAAAATTTAGAGTTATTCAACTTATAACAAGTTTGAAAGTTAAAAAATATCCTTTTGTGTTGGCCGCAAAACCATTATGGTATTGTATGAGGTTTTACACCTATATATTTAAGAAATTTGTAAATGTTTATTTATCATTATAAACCATTTTTATTTATCATTATAAACCAGTAGCCTGATCTCTATTAGTAAAAACATTGAGTAAATATATTGGACTGTTTCTAATATCTCACCTAGATCTTTGTAGAATTTGACCAGTGTTCTCTCCACACGACACAAGATGGCATTCAAGTCCACAGGAACAACACAGCTGGTTTTTGTGTCTAGCAAAGTATTTGTGGAACCATTGAACCAGCGGGTAGAAAAGTCCCAACCAGACTCCGCAGCAGCTGCAATGTCCGAATACAACAACTCTTTTGCTTCTACATATATAAAAGGAAATTTTGTTAGTATACAGGGCTTTTCTGACATGACATCAACAATAATAGGAGAAAGACATAAACAAATTCTTTCATACCTGTTGCTGTAAGGTTTTCAGCAAGCTCAAAATCTTTAGAATAAGACTCGGGCCTGTAGATATTAGAATTTTTTTATTATTAGAGATTTATACCTGAATGTTCTGCTACTACTGTAAAACAAGGTTTCTGTTCAATATGGTAATATAGGATGTACGGATGTACAAGAAACTAAAAACAACTCAAAACAATCAGACATTTAATGTCATACAATTCTCTGCCAGTTTTGCATAGGGAAAAGGTTTTCCTTACTGTGGTCTCATAGGTATAATAAGGGGGTGGGGGTGGGGGTGGGGGGGGTTGCAGGAACCAGAACACCTGCTGGGGGGCACTATGGTCCCGGAACTTCTATAGTTCCAATGTGCCCCAGTGGAGTAGTCATCAAGTCTCAGCTATTAGCCACTGTAGGATATTTTATAATATATATATATATATATATATATATATATATATATATATATATATATATATAAAATCACCTACAGTCACCACCTAGTGCTGGCTCCTTGCAGACTGTTTAGCCGCACCTCAGGAGCCACACAACGTCTCATTTTTTTAGTGTACTTTGGATCTGTTGCTCTATGAATCTGCTACCCGCTCTGGCCCCCATTTCCATCCTGTCTTGCGCCCTGTTACTATATACTTCTGCCTGACCCTTGTCTATTTGATTTCCCTTCTCCTTTGTTTATACATAGATTGTTAGGTAGTTTTCTATTTTTTATGTGTATTTACTGGGTTGTGTATAGGTTGTTGCATGTATGTTTTATGTCATCTGTGTTCTTGCATCGATAATAAATTGTATTTCTTAACTTTGAGTTAAGAAGTTTGAGTCTGATTTCTGTGTAGCTCCTACTTAACTGGTCACACCAGCACTGTAGGATACCAGCATGAAGAATCCTGACCTGTTCTGAGGTTAAACAGTTAATAATATTTTTTGAAGGATGCTCATGAGAGATTATTGGTGGCTGCCAATAATGAGCTCTCCTTTGAGAATGCTAGTTCCTATGCTGTCATTCTGACACAGTACTTTGACTTCAGTGCTTTCACTGACCCAAAACAAGTATAGAGAAAACCTGACCTGATTAAAATAGCACAGATGCTCAGGACAGCTTAAATCCTCACTTTGCAGCATTCTTTGATTTGGTGGTTCACTTGATGCTTATTTAATACAGTTAACCATGAATATTGGCTCTAGATGGATCCTTCCCCAGCAATGTAGAAGTGATTTGATGGCTTTACATCCACTAAAATCACTTCTACTAGAAAATGTACATGGGGGGGGGAGCGGGTACCTGGTTTTGAAGGGTACCCACTCCAACCAGAAGTTTGACCCCCCTCCTTCCCCCATAGTCTTCTGGAACACATCACAGGTCCCAGAAGACTACGGGACCATTCACAAGGTGCAGCGCGGCTCGTGGATGCTGGCCGTAAAGCCGCAAGGCTTCACTTTCTGTTTCCTTAGTAGAGATGCTGGTGCCTGCACCCGGAGCCTGCACCCGGAGCCAATTGAGGAATCAGCTTGCGTGACAACATCCCTGGATCCCTGGACAGGTAATTGTAGTTATAGTAAAAGTTAGCATCTACAGTATTTGTAGCTGCTGACTTTTAATTTTTTTTAGGGGGGGGGGGGACCAGAAACTCCTCTACAAGATGTTAAATAAGTCTAACATTACAACCAGAATCTTCTCACCTTGGCTCCCCTACTGGTACATAGTAACGATTTAGCGTGTAATTGTTTCCATTGAGTGACACCGATATACTCCGGTTATTCATCCAGAAGTCATACTCTTTCAGCAACAGTGGGATGGCTTCTCTTTGTGAGAGAAAGATTGACAGAATTTAAGTTTATTTTCTCTACTTCCACTAGGATAAGTCATACCAGTAGTAATCTATAAAGAATGTACCTGAGAAAGGTGAGGTTCTTTTGGCTTTCCATGTAGCTTTCCATCATTAAAGTAAGGAATGGTGGCTGGCTTCTGCGAATGTAATATATTCTCCCTCCATTAGGGATCATTCCATATCTGTGATTAAAAGTAAAACCTTTGAAACCGCTCTCTACACACATACAGTATATTTCCCTTTCTGCTCTCCTAATATTTGCTTCTTATTTTGCCACTAAACCCAGTTTAATTTCCCCTCACTCAATCTTGGTTTTTGGTGGCATTATTACATGGCTCTAACTTTGGATAGATAGATTTGGCCCAACTCACCGTTGTACCATATAAAGGAAATTTTCTATCATCCCTCTGGCTGTCTGGGTCATTTCAGAGAGAATAAGTCCATTAATCACCCAATACGAATCCCTAAAGCAAAATAAATAGCATAAATCTTAGATTACAAGCTCTTCAATTGATTGCATGAGATTATCAGATTTATTAAAGGTGAACTGCTTATTTTTTACTCACCAGTAGTAAAATTCTCGGAATCTACCTCCAGGTACTATCAGTGGATTTGGAACATAGATTAGCGAATATCGATCCGGTTGGGTTTTTACTTCTTCTTTGATCTGTAACATAATGAGGTTTAATTCTTCTATGCCAGATATTTTCAAATAATAGTTTACAGTCACTGTTAAAGGCATCTTTAAATGTACTATTTATTCTTACCTTTCTACCCAATGACTTCCAAAGGGAATTAAGATTTAGGGCCCACTTGCGAAGTTCAGTATCAACAATACCAGTTAAGAATTTGGGGCTGTTAAAAATATCCGCATTAGGAAAAGAAAGCATTTCCAGTGAATACAGTATTTTGAGTTATTATTGACAGTTTACTTTACAATATTCACATTTTGGTGGCTGTTTGTATGTCAGACATGTGCAGCTAAAATTCTTACTATAGGAGTGTAGATATAATGGAAAATTGTTATCAAATATTTACCATAATTTTCCTGTCCTTGCTACCTCCATGGCAGCATGTGAATGGTAGACTCTACACTCATTCCTACCCCATAGTACCCAACTACCTTAAATTTTGAGACTGATCCAGTCCCCATGTTTCATAACTAACCTACTCAAAATAAATGGGAGGGATCCTATGATGCAATGGAATTAACCAGGAAAGGAATGTCTTTTGCTCAATTTTCTTTGTTCTTCTAGAAAAAACTTTTAATTCAGTTACCATGGGGAAACTGCAATGTCTCTTTAGGGGTTCTTGAAATACATTTGCTGCTTTGCAGGGAACTCTACAGCACCTTCCAATTTATAGCATCTTAACTACCTTACAAATGAAGATACAAGTTTGAAATCAAAACCAGTATATAGAAAGTGGGTTATAGAAAGGCTCTAAAACTGGCTGACCGGTTCTAGAAGAAAAACTGCACATTGCTAGAATAAATGATCCCTGCACAGGGTGAGTCTAAACAAACTCTTGACAACTTGCTTAATGAGTGTAACATCCTGTTGGCCATCATCCTCTTTACCCTTGGCTGTTTGAACAAAACAGGATTCATACAGGGCTTTGCTAAATAACAGTTATGCCGCGTACACACGACCGGACTTTACGGCATACTTTGCCCAGCGGACTTTTCGGCGGACTTTACGACGGACTTTCCAAATGAACGGACTTGCCTACACACGATCAACCAAAGCCCGACGGATTCGTACGTGATGATGTACGACCGGACTAAAACAAGGAAGTTCATAGCCAGTAGCCAATAGCTGCCCTAGCCTCGGTTTTTGTCCGTCGGACTAGCATACAGACGAGCGGACTTTTCGACCGGACTCGAGTCCGCTGGATAGGTTTGAAACATGTTTCAAATCTAAGTCCGTCAAACTTTTGATAAAACAAAGTCCGCTGGAGCCCACACACGATCGAATTGTCCGACGAAATCCGGTACGCCGGACCAAGTATGCCGTAAAGTCCGATCGTGTGTACGCAGCATTAGTCAGTTTTCCATATGCCTGAGAGAAAAAATCAAAACTGAAAGAAGCCCCTACCTTCTTGGCAACGGCTGGCCACAAGGATGAGGTGACAAACTCATGGTTTAGAACAGTAAAGAAATAAATAATTAAAGAAGTAAAGAAATATTTTGGAAGGAAATTGGCAGTAAGAAATACAGAAATACAAGGAGGCAAAGAGTGTACAGCTTTAAGTGGTCCACAGAAGGATTGTCAATCATCCAGTTACAAATATCAGTAAGGTCCCATCAGCTTTTAACTTGAATCAGAGCAGATATAGCATAAAAGAATTAGACTGCCAGTTGCACAAGACAATAAAAAAACAAATCCCTGTGAAACACAGATACTGGGCAAGTTTAAAGGAGAATTTCACATTGTTAAGAAAAGTAATATACCATGAACTTATTCTCTCTGGAGAAGAGACGCTTGAGCAGGGATATGATTTCAATTTACAAATACCGTTCTGGTGACCCTACAATAGGGATAAAACTTTTTTGTGGAAGGGAGTTTAACAAGAAATGTGGCCACTCATTAAAATTAGGAGAAAAGAGGTTTAACCATAAACTACATTGAGGGTTCTTTACTGTAAGAGCGACCAGGATGCTGAATTCCCTTCCACAGGCGGTGGGCATCGATAATTTTTTCAACCTCACCTACTATGTAACTATATGTAACTATGTAACTATGTGCAAGTGCAGTTCAAACCATATAGTAATTTAATGATACAAAAAATTACTTTTCCTTTTCAAACTGCTGTAAGTACAGTGGGGCAAAAAAGTATTTAGTCAGCCACCAATTGTGCAAGTTCTCCCTCTTATAAAGATGAGAGAGGCCTGTAATTGTCATCATATGTATACCTCAACTATGAGAGACAAAATGTGGAAACAAATACAGACAATCACATTGTCTGATTTTTGAAAGAATTTATTTGCAAATTATGGTGGAAAATAAGTATTTGGTCACCTACAAACAAGCAAGATTTGTGGTTCTCACAGACCTGTATCTTCTTCTTTAAGAGGCTCCTCTGTCCTCCACTCATTACCTGTATTAATGGCACCTGTTTGAACTTGTTATCAGTATAAAAGACACCTGTCCACAACCTCAAACAGTCACACTCCAAACTCCACTATGGTGAAGACCAAAGAGCTGTCGAAGGACACCAGAAACAAAATTGTAGACCTGCACCAGGCTGGGAAGACTGAATCTGCAATAGGCAAGCAGCTTGGTGTGAAGAAATCAACTATGGGAGCAATAATTAGAAAATGGAAGACATACAAGACCCCTGATAATCTCTCTCGATCTGGGGCTCCATGCAAGATCTCACCCCGTGGGGTCAAAATGATCACAAGAACGGTGAGCAAAAATCCCAGAAACACACGGGGGGGACCTAGTGAATGACCTGCAGAGAGCTGGGACCAACGTAACAAAGGCTACCATCAGTAACACACTACGCCGCCAGGGACTCAGATCCTGCAGTGCCAGATGTGTCCCCCTGCTTAAGCCAGTACATGTCCGGGCCCATCTGAGGTTTGCTAGAGAGCATTTGGATGATCCAGAAGAGGATTGGGAGAATGTCATATGGTCAGATGAAACCAAAGTAGAACTGTTTGGTAGAAACACAACTCGTCGTGTTTGGAGGAGAGAGAGTGCTGAGTTGCAACCAAAGAACACCATACCTACTGTGAAGCATGGGGGGTGGCAACATCATGCTTTGGGGCTGTTTCTCTGCAAAGGGAACAGGACGACTGATCCGTGTACATGAAAGAATGAATGGGGCCATGTATCGTGAGATTTTGAGTGCAAACCTCCTCCCATCAGCAAAGGCATTGAAGATGAAACGTGGCTGGGTCTTTCAGCATGACAATGATCCCAAACACACTGCCCGGGCAACGAAGAAGTGGCTTCGTAAGAAGCATTTCAAGGTCCTGGAGTGGCCTAGCCAGTCTCCAGATCTCAACCCCATAGAAAACCTTTGGAGGGAGTTGAAAGTCCATGTTGCCCAGCGACAGCCCCAAAACTTTACTGCTCTAGAGGAGATCTGCATGGAGGAATGGGCCAATATACCAGCAACAGTGTGTGACAACCTTGTGAAGACTTACAGAAAACGTTTGACCTCTGTCATTGCCAACAAAGGATATATAACAAAGTATTGAGATGAACTTTTGATATTGACCAAATACTTATTTTCCACCATAATTTGCAAATAAATTATTTCAAAAATCAGACAATGTGATTGTCTGGATTTGTTTCCACATTTTGTCTCTCATAGTTGAGGTATACCTATGATGACAATTACAGGCCTCTCTCATCTTTTTAAGTGGGAGAACTTGCACAATTGGTGGCTGACTAAATACTTTTTTGCCCCACTGTATTCTCAATCAAAAGACAAGCGTCAATATGACTTAGTTGCAATAGGAATTTAGTTTGTTTGGTATGAAACCCCCAGAGGGTTTACTTATATTAAAGGGATGCTGACATGGCAACTTCAGCAAACAATCTGAAAAGGAAATGAAACAAATAGTCTTCTGCTCATAACAGGAAAAAAAGGTAGGAATCTGTAATAAAGTTTGTTAAAATTCTGCAATGTACATAGATCATCCAGATAGGATATTATTTTTTTTTAACAAAGGTGTTACACTTTAAACAGCCACTAGGTAGTGTGGTGGAGGAGGCACCGAGACATCATAGGAGACTCATCACTTATATATTGTGTCTGCAAAAATTATCATTGCCAAGTTCTGGAAATCGGTGGTCATACCTTTTGATCAGCTTAAGTACAAACTCTCCTGGATTATGATAAATGGCTATCTTACAGGACAAAATGAAGCTGTTTGAGAAGGTGTGGGATCCAAGGATCTGACTACTGATCCCAGAACTTTGATACTTAGATTGCCTATTAGGTGGTGAAGTTTGGAGCACGGAGTTCCTTACCCCCTTTCCCTTTCTTCCCCCTTTTTCTTTCTAGGCCATCTGGCCCCTTTTCTCCATTTGTAACTATACTTCTTCCTATTGTTAACTAAGGGAATAGGCTACTATTGGTAGCTTACATGATGTGATCACCCCCCCGTGATGGAGGCTGATCGTCATTGAGAGTTTGATAAGAAAATTCAGGTATTGACACATTCTTTATTACAATTATATAAGGTACAGGTGACCTGTTTTGGTGTGGCATTTTGGAGACTGATTACCTTCAACCTGGGAGTGGGCCACAAAGTGTTACAAAAATATGGAAATGTACCTCTGATACTTGAATACTCTATATTCAATACCAATGGTATTGAATATAGAACTTCTTAAGTCTAACCAGACTATTGGTATACTTCTCTCGCTTCTAGCATTAACTATACCTAGGTGCTCTCCTCAACAGGTCATGTTTGCTTTATCCCATGTGTTTTCCTTATACGTATATTTTTATAAATGGAGAATTTGTTTACTTGTCAATTCTACTGTCTTTGGATTGTTATTTGTAACCTGTTTATTTTTCATCTATTTTGTAAAATTTTCAATAAAAACGATTGAAAGAAAAACAGGCCTGCATTTAGCAAGGCAACAATTTAAAATGCCAACCACAAACACCCATGAGCCTTCAGCCTTACTTGAGGTCCAAAAAGTGGGTCTTCACCTAGGGTGGAACAGGTGGAACAGCCACAACTTTATTGTAGCTACAGTAGGTAAGGGGTGCTGCTTGCACAGCAATTCTTGATGGGGTCTGCGAGGTAAGGAGGACAAAATAGAAATCCAAGGACTGGATCAGCCTGAAAATTTATGGGAGTCGGTGCTATGGGGTATGAGCGAGGGCGGAGTTTACCATTCATCATTTTTCATGGAGTTAGGAAACTCCTGGATTAAAAAAAATGTGTTGTCTGCTGGGACATAAACATAAACTGTTTGAAAATATATTTTTTGCCTTACATTAATTTTAAAAGTCATCAAAACAAATTTTTTTCTGAGTACCTTTCATTCCAGTCTGGTGGGTCCCACTGTTCCAATTCTGTGCCAGGATGATTGAAGGATGTGTTCACCAATGTGATCAATTTTTCCCTATCCACTACTCCACTAGGGCGGCTCAGAAACAGACTCTGAAACTTTTTAAATATCTTGGCTGAAATGTAAATAGTTGCAAAGACATAGTTACAAAATTAGGATGAAAGTATACACTTCTCCATTGAAATCTATAAAAGAAGAAACACACAGATTTCACATTTTTAGAGCTGTAACCGTAAAGAGTCAGTTCTGTATATGAAGTTTTATCTCCTTTTCCTCCAGTCACAAAGAGTGCCTTTGTGACTTTTAGGGGTGCCTTAATGTGAACAAAATCCCACTAAGTTTACTATATGGACCTTTTCTTTATCTATACTAGGTGATCATATCACCCCTTTATCACCACTTCTCATAAATGTTGGAAAACAGCTATTAAAGCGTTTGTTAACTCTAAAAAAATTAAAAATAAAGATCCTGCTCCTTTAAAGCATTTTATACAGCACAGTGATTGTGCTGTGTCATTTGGACCCCTATAACACCTGAAATACCTGGCTGATCCTGACAGTTTCTGCCCTCCCCTCTGTACGCTGACCACGGTATATCAGGGCTGCTGAGCTGTGGTCAGCGTAGTCCCTCTATCAGCCCTGCTCTCTGCTATCATGTGCCTCCCTTTGTCCTACTCCCTGTCTGTCAGCTCTGTGTCACGGCCCGCCCCCCTCCTGTTGCCTAAATAACTGTTAATGCTTTGCATAATCCTCTTGGTTTCATAAGCATGTGTCCCCCTGTCTCTGTGTTTTATTAAAAAAAATGCTGTAAATACCGGATTTTAATGCGTCACTTGGCGATCACGTGACCGGCTGGCTGTCTCCTCTCTCCTCCCCTCCTCCCGAGTGACATCAGTGGAGGATTTTCGGCCCCTCTCGCTCTAGCTATCAGATGGGGAGAAGAGAAGGCCGGCTGGTCACGTGATCGCCGAGCAGTGCATTGAATTCTGGTATTGAAACCATTTTTTTTTAAATAAAACACAGAGACGGGGGACACAGACTTAGGAAACCAAGATGATTATACAAAGTCATGTGGGTTTACAACCACTTTAACTCAACATTTGTCTTTTTAAAGAAAATTAGTTTAGCATTGTGTTAATGCGTCAGCATGTGCTGAGTCACACATTGGGGTTGACTGCATTAGGGCAGCCCATTCATTTTGACCAAAAAACTGACACACAGTTTAACTGACGCAGTGCACCATAATGATACATAGGAGTGTAATACTGTGCATTGTGATGCATTGTGTTTTGGAATTGCACTGCTTTAGTGAATTGAGCTGCCATTCAAAATAAATGGCATCATAACATGCTAACGCAGATATTGTGTGTTAGCATGCCTTAATGCAAGACACCCCATCTGAAAAGTGCAAATGGACTCTAGAAGTATAATATCAGCCTAAACACTTCCTGCTATCTAAGGCTCCATCTGAAATTTCCTCTCATTTACTATTCTGGTGACAGTGTGAGGGAAAATCTCCAACAGAAGCACAGGCACTAATGTGTATTTTTACTAGTGATGCATTGATACCAGTTTTTTAAGACCAAGTAAGAGTATTGATACCTTTTCTGAAGTACTCAACGATAACAATTACCGATACCTATTTTGCCCTTTGATGCAATTATTTTTTAGGGGTCAAACCAGTGTGATTTGTCATGCCATTTGACAGTTCAAAATTGCATGACCAGTTGCACCCCCTTTGCGATTTCATTGCAACTTGCATCAACTTCTGTTAAATGAAGTCACAAGCCGCAATGAAATCAGAGGTCTTATATGATATCACACTGATCTGTGGCTTTGAAAGTGCACTGAAGTAGCAATTTGGACCTCCAATTTCATTGAGGCTTGCGACTTAATTCAACAGAAGTCAATTCAAGTCACAATGAAATTGCAAAAAGGATCAGTTTAAATATCATAGCATTTGCACTCCTGCAAATGGTTAGTATTGGCACAGAAGCCAGTATCAGTGCAATGCTAATTTTTACCATATTGATATCAATAAAATGATTTATGTTTTATTATTAAAGCAGCCTTCTTTATTTCACACTTGTGATGCAACATTTTGAGCCTTTTTGGATTTCTTTGGGGGGACTATCTTGCTTCATGATTTGCTTGGTACTCTGCCCCATATAAAGCTTTCTCAGGAGCTGGTCTCCAGCTTTGAATGCTGGGGGATGTAATGTTATTACCCATATAAACGTAATTCAGCACTGGAGGCCCACTGAAGATGGTCTATAGGCTGAAACACGTATTGGGGCAGAGACTTTAGTGCTGACATCACACCGTTGCATGATATCGGTCAGCAGCGACTTTCTATCTTTAACCACTTCAGCTCTGGAAGGTTTTACCCCCTTCATGACCAGGCCATTTTTTAATGCTCTAATTTAACTGTACAATGCTGTACCCAGATTTATATAATTTTTTTTTACACAAACAGAGCTTTCTTTTGGTGGTATTTGATCACCACTAGGTTTTTTATTTTTTGTGATATATAAATAAAAAAACACCGAAAATTTTGAAATAAACAGGATTTTTTACTTTCAGGTTTAAAACACACCCACTAAAAAAATTGAATTTCGTCATAAATTTTGAGATGTGTTATTTTCTATTATTCCAGAACTCTGCTTTAATATGTATGTATAGCATATTTTTTGTTTTGAACAGAGTAGGAAAGAGTTAAAATGCCTGCCATTTTTTGCTGGCCTCTTCACTTAATGTTCCAGACACACATCAGGACGTTAGAGGAAATCTCCCAATGTTCCCTTTTTAAACAGGTGTCCCAAGACTGGTGTACCCAGTGGAAGATTTCCTTCATCTCTTGTTCTGTAAACATCTCTAAAATGTGTGGTTTTCCCTCACTTTCTCAGTGACAGTACAAATAGAGTGAGAGAACCTCCCCAATGGGAATACTGACAACAATAAAAACTTGTATACCACAAAAACGAATGAACAAAATTATATCTGTGATTCATAAACAAATACATTCAATCATCAAAACTGTATATATTATATATATATATATATATATATATATATATACACACACACACACACACACACACACAGTGGGGATGGAGAGTATTCAGCCCCCCTTAAATTTTTCACTCTTTGTTATATTGCAGCCATTTGCTAAAATCATTTAAGTTCATTTTTTTCCTCATTAATGTACACACAGCACCCCATATTGACAGAAAAACACAGAATTGTTGACATTTTTGCAGATTTATTAAAAAAGAAAAACTGAAATATCATATAGTCCTAAGTATTCAGACCCTTTGCTCAGTATTTAGTAGAAGCACCCTTTTGATCTAATACAGCCATGAGTCTTTTTGGGAGAGATGCAACAAGTTTTTCACACCTGGATTTGGGGATCCTCTGCCATTCCTCCTTGCAAATCCTCTCCAGTTCTGTCAGGTTGGATGGTAAATGTTGGTGGACAGTCATTTTTAGGTCTCTCCAGAGATGCTTAGTTGGGTTTAAGTCAGGGCTTTGGCTGGGCCATTCAAGAACAGTCACGGAGTTGTTGTGAAGCCATTCCTTCATTATTTTAGCTGAGTGCTTAGGGTCATTGTCTTGTTGGAAGGTAAACCTTTGGCCCAGTCTGAGGTCCTGAGCACTCTGGAGAAGGTTTTTGTCCAGGATATCCCTGTACTTGGCCGTATTCATCTTTCCCTCGATTGCAACCAGTCGTCCTGTCCCTGCAGCTGAAAAACACACCCACAGCATGATGCTGCCATCACCATGCTTCACTGTTGGGACTGTATTGGACAGGTGATGAGCAGTACCTGGTTTTCTCCACACATACCGCTTAGAATTAGGGCCAAAAAGTTCTCTTGGTATCATCAGACCAGAGAATCTTATTTGCCACCATCTTGGAGTCCTTCAGGTGTTTTTTAGCAAACTCCATGCGTGCTTTCATGTGTCTTGCACTGAGGAGAGGCTTCCGTCGGACCACTCTGCCATAAAGCCCCGACTAGTGAAGGGCTGCAGTGATGGTTGACTTTCTACAACTTTCTCCCATCTCCCGACTGCATCTCTGGAGCTCAGCCACAGTGATCTTTGGGTTCTTCTTTACCTCTATCACCAAGGTTCTTCTCAACGATTGCTCAGTTTGGCCGGACGGCCAGCTCTAGGAAGGGTTCTGGTCGTCACAAACGTCTTCCATTTAAGGATTATGGAGGCCACTGTGCTCTTAGGAACCTTAAGTGCAGCAGAAATTTTTTGTAACCGTGGCCAGATCTGTGCCTTGCCACGATTCTGTCTCTAAACTCTTCAGGCAGTTCCTTTGACCTCATGATTCTCATTTGCTCTGACATGCACTGTGAGCTGTAAGGTCTTATATAGACAGGTGTGTGGCTTTCCTAATCAAGTCCAATCAGTATAATCAAACACAGCTGGACTCAAATGAAGGTGTAGAACCATCTCAAGGATGATCAGAAGAAAATGGACAGCACCTGAGTTAAATATATGAGTGTCACAGCAAAGGGTCTGAATACTTAGGACCATGTGATAATTCAGTTTTTCTTTTTTAATAAATCTGCAAAAATATCAACAATCCTGTGTTTTTCTGTCAATATGGGGTGCTGTGTGTACATTAATGAGAAAAAAAATGAACTTAAATGATTTTAGCAAATGGCTGCAATATAACAAAGAGTGAAAAATTTAAGGGGGTCTGAATACCTTCTGTCCCTACTGTATATATATATATATATATATATATATATATATATATATATATATATGTATGTAACGCTGGTAGATTTGCGATCTACCATATGTTAGGTAAATTTAGTAACTTGTTCGTTAGGTAGGTTAGGTTTGCCTCTGTTCTAGCTTGGCTGACGTTGTGTGTGTCTCCAGACTGATCGGTGGGTGTCGCTGTTATTGCTGGTCAGTGTTGGAAAGGCAACGTGTCGAAGCGTATGGATGCTCTTCTGTCCCGGAGACAACTCGGTGGAGGTGGTCCTCCGAGTTGCATTCTGGGCGAGGGTATTTATGGGACAGACGCCATATTGTGGGTTCTTTTTACAGCCACCTGCTGGACCTCCTGGCCGACAGGTATGCCCTAGAGAGCAATCTCGTGGTCCTCCGTTCCGGAGGCCCATGTTGCTGCGGCTCATGGGTGGGCCCAGAAGCCTGTCTGGGGCCTACCACAGCAGCCAAGGAATGGTCCTGAGCTGTCTATCCAGAGTGAAGAAGCTGGACAACCGAGGAGATCACAGGGGAGGACCCGTCATGGAAGGATCACGCAGCGTGCTGGTCTGGAGAGGGGCCTGGTGACTCGGTTAGAGGACGTATCCTAAAGTAACTATACAGCATAGTGTTGCTGGGTTGGCTTAAAGGTTCAAGCACTGTGACTGACGTTCATTGCAGAAAGACCAATACATCCTGTGGCAGAGGATAGTACAGGTTTATCCCAAACAAGTCTGTGGCAGAGACTTTTGTGCGTGCTACAGACTGGCTGCTAGGCAAGTGAGAGAGGCCTATCCAGGCGAGCAAAGAGTGTGTCCCATGAGGGAAGCGCATTCTATTGTAATATCCAAATCCTACCAGGATATTTGTCAAGAATCTTACAAGAAGATATTTGAGTTTTTTCTGCAGTTTCCCTTCTGCCTCTTTCCTGCTACTTCCTTAGTAAATTGTTTAATAAAGTATTGAAAACGTCAGAGCTTTCCCCCAACGCCCCACTATGGTCAAACCCCAACTTACCACATATCTTTAAGCTCACAGACCCCCAGGCATGGACTAAATATGGTATTAAATTAATTTCACAAGTGGTGTCACAGACCTCATTGCTTTCTTTTGCCCAGTTATCTTCAATGTACAATCTCCCGAAACATTACCAGTTTCGTTATTTTCAGCTAGCACACGCATTTGCGGCTCAATTTCCCCACGCATCCTGCATCCTGACCCAATCCGAGCTGGAGAAGACGCTCAGATCCGGCTGCGCTGAGAAGCCAACATCATCTCTGTACGCGCACCTGGTGTTTGTGTCCCTACCACCTCTGGAAGGGCTCTGGTCCCGTTGGCAACGCGACATTCCTGCGTTGGATAATGATGACTGGGATGACGTCTGGGATTTCCCCTTCAGGTCACTTGTTTCCATAAGAGACAGAGTAGTACAATTTAAAATTGTTCATAGGGCTTACTTTACCCCACATAGACTACATTTGATGAACCCTCAGCATTCTTCGGAATGCTGGAGATGTGGTCTAACCCCAGGAGACTTTGCACACATCTTCTGGCGCTGCCCAAAAATACAGCAATATTGGGGAGAGGTACTCGACTTGACTAACAAGGTGGCTTCAACTAATTTATCACCGCTGATGGAGATATGCATAATAGGTTTACTAGAAAATATTGTTCCAACCATAGCCAAACGCACGTTGACCAGTTTATTACTTTTCTATGCCAGGAAGTGCATCGCAATACAGTGGAAAAAACCTAACCCCCCCTCAATTACACAGTGGAAACGTTTGGTCAATGAAAGCCTCCCACTATACAAAGACACATACGCTAACAGAGGTTGTCCTTTGAAATTTGACAGGGTCTGGTGCAAATGGATGGAGGTTCTGAATATTTCACATTGAACACAGATTCACAACAGTCCTCAGGTTAATATATTGATCAAAATACTATGTTTCTAGGCTTAGATATCTGAAATCTCAGGCGTAATTTGTCATGGTATCTAGCTGACTAATTCCCTCTGAGGAGAACCATATGTATACCTTGATTACTGTTAATTTAACCTAGCAACTCACGTTGTCATATGTTCTAATTAATCTGGCGCAGACTTGATGTACTGTAACAGCCATGTGTTATTGTATTGTTTGCTGTTTGTCTCAAAAAATCTAATAAAAATATATATAAAAAAAAAAAGTATTGAAAACGTACTCAAGTGTTGGTGCGTGTATCGTCCAGAGGTAAACTCAACGGAACCCTAGACCCGGTGCCGGTAAAACAGAGGGAAGGAGAGTGAAGGTAACAAGCCCGCATAAACCAGCAGCTCCGCCGAGAGTTATTGCTACATAAATATTGTGAAAAATGTGAATATCTGATCACAAAAATTTGAAAAATAAAACATGTGTTTAATAATAGTCCCAATAATCCTCTTCACAAGCTGATTATTCAAATCCCACTTGCGCAAATTCTCATCCGTGGCTTAAAAAACTTTTCACCAATTCATGAAACACCACCAACTTCTGAAATGGACATTCACCAGAAACCAGAAAATATTCCGCCTTTGGTTTATACAGGGTTAACCACTCCACTCTTACGCCGCTTTCTGATGACACTGATTGTATGCGAAATGCGTAGAGGCTTATGGGTAAACGCCGACGTCACTTCCTGACCTAACCCGTACCAGAGCGAGGCTTGAACCGCACGCCAATCCCAGGAGACAAAGCAGCACGTGTTAGCCCCAAAAACACATTGCTGGAAATATTTAGTTCAGTCTTAAGGCACTACATTTGTGACTGCACATTTTATATATTTACCGTATTGATTTAATTAATACATTTTAAAACATGTTGCGCAATGATGGATCTCTGCTTTTTATGAGATATCAAGACTATGTGGAGGTATAAGGAGAAACTATTGGCAACCTATTTGGAAAATCCCAGATAAACCCATAAGAGTGGAGTGATTAACCCTGTATAAACCAAAGGTGGAATATTTTCTGGTTTCTGGTGAGTGTCCATTTCAGAAGGTGGTGGTGGTTTCACGAATTGGTGAAAAGTTTTTTAAAACACGGAGGGGAATTTGTGCACGTGGGATTCGAATAATCAGCTTGTGAAGAGGATTATTGGAACTATTGTTAAACACATGTTTTATTTTTCATTTTTTTCCATCATACACAGTTTTGATGATTAAATTTATTTGTTTATAAATCACAGATATAATTTTGTTTAAGTTTTTGTGGTAAAGACATATGAGCATTTTAGGATCTGCGCAGCTACACTTTTACTGCAACATTACTAACCCCCCAACACTGGTTAGGGGACTTATAACTGCAGCAGATCTGACATTTTTCCTGCAACAGACATGCACTAAATATTTGTATTATTTGCGCTGGTGACACACCTTTTCTTTAAACAATAAAAACTTGACAGACTGTTGAACCCTTCTCTAAAAAGGTTTTGCCTAGCGATGCACTTACAGTAAATATTTCTACATTTAGGCTAACAAATGAAATGTATGTATGTTTTTGCTTTCAAATAACAAGTAAAATCAATACACAAGAGCTACATTTAAGTAATTTAATCCAAGTCTTTCACCAGCATTTCTATTTAGTTTATTATGTAGTTTAGTTGTAACATTTGTGTCTAATACTAAATTATAATTATATAAAACATCAACCTTATTGACAAAAATCAGAAAGAGAACTCACTAGGTGTATCACGGAGGCCCATGTCAACAAAATGTTTATCATCTTCAAAAATCTTGGCCATCTGGACATGGTGAAGGAAATTTCCCGTGCAATAGATCTGACTGAGAATTAATTTGATGACATTTATTTTATTTATCTATTACAGGTACTTATATACTTATATAGAACTGTCAATTTACGCAGGCCTTTACATATATACAGTATTATACATTCACATCAATCCTTTCCCTTAAAGTTACTTACAATCTAAGATCCCTTATTCACATGCATACACATAATAGGGCCAATTTAGACAGGAGTCAATTAACCTACCAGCATGTCTTTGGAGTGTGGGAGGAAACCAGAGTACCCAGAGGAAACCCACGCAAACACACATAGAAAATACAAACTCCAGGCAAATAGTGATTTACTAAAACTGGAGCACTCAGAAGCTGGCGCAGCCGTGCATGGCAGCCAATCAGCTTCTAAAGTCAGCTTGTTCAGGTAAGCTTGAAAATAAAACCTGGAAGCTGATTGGTTTCTATGGAGAGCTGCACCAGATTCTGTGTGCTCCAGTTTAAGTATATCCCCCCATAGAGAGGGAAAATCTCCCTAACGGGGGCACAGACAGCAATAAAAACCTGATAGGCATTCTAATCTCTTTCCACTATATCCTTAATACTTAAAATATCAGGCATGCAACTAGAAAATCATAAAGTTGCTTTAAGCAGTAATTAAAATATGGCTGAACATCCATCGGGTAAAAATAGGGGCAGATTTTGAACAGTAGGTACTATTTTGGACTAATTGCAGTTTTGGCAAGTAGACATTACTCTTTAGATAAAACTGGTTTAACCAGCTTAGTGTGTCTTTACCTCTATAAAACTTTTAAAAAAAAATAAAAAACAGAAAATGACAGAATGACATTAGCATACTTGCTATCATGGTGTTGCAATTAATTAAAATGTTAGTTTTTTTCAGAATAATGTGGACCAGTAAAGATTTAGTGTATCAATGCATTTTTTCCTAGTACATATGAGTATACATTTTTGGTAGGCCTGTACAGACACACCTATACACCTATAAGTGTGCATGTATAAATGCTGCTTTGTGTAAGATTCAGGATCCTGTTCTGAATTCTTAGTCAAATGATCCACATGCCAGAAAAAGGCATTAAAGATTAATCACAACAATCTTAAAATCTAAACTGATGACATTTAAAAGAAAACGCAGTACAAACAAAAATGTCTGCCAGCTGTATTCTTGCAATAATAATGTTATTGTGACATATTGCAGGTTTCCAGTTTAACCAATGCACGATATACGTTGGCAGAATGGCACAGCTGCTCAAATGGGTGTACCCGTACGTCCCTCTGTCATCGCAGGCTAGCGGGTGCACGTCGCCGGCAGCGCGTGCGCCCGGCGCGCGCTGTGTGAGCGCCCCCATGGGTCCCGCAGACTCGATGTCCGCTGGTGGCCTGTGATCGTGACACGGAGAGGCAGAATGGGGATATGCCTATATAAACAAGGCATTTCCCTGTTCTGCCTAGTGGCATGACAGGGATCTACTGCTCCCAGTGATCAGGAGCAGTGATCTCTGTCATGTTCTAGTGAGACCATCCCCCACAGTTAGAACACACTGAGGGAACATACTTAACCCCTTGATCGCCCCCTAGTGTTTAACCCCTTCCCTGCCAGTGACATTTACAGTGGATATAAAAAGTCTACACACCCCTGTTAAAATGTCAGGTTTCTGTAATGTAAAAAATGAGACAAAGATAAATCTTTTCAGTTTTTTTCCACCTTTAACCACTTCAGCCCCGGAAGATTTGGCTGCAGAATTACCTGGCCATTTTTTGCAATTCGGCACTGCGTCGCTTTAACTGACAATTGCGTGGTTGTGCGACGTTGTACCCAAACAAAATTGGCGTCTTTTTTTCCCCACAAATAGAGCTTTTTTTTGGTGGTATTTTATCACCTCTGCGGTTTTTATTTTTTTGCGCTATAAACAAAAAAAGAGTGACAATTTTGAAAAAAAAACAACAATATTTTGTACCTTTTGCTGTAATAAATATCCCCATTTTTTTTAATAAAAAAGATAATTTTTTCTCAGTTTAGGCCGATACGTATTCTTCTACATATTTTTGGTAAAAAAAAAATCGCAATAAGCCTATATTGATTGGTTTGTGCAAAAGTTAGCTTATACAAAGTAGAGGATAGATTTATAGCATTTTTATTATTATTTATTCTTTACTAGTAATGGCGGCGATCTGCGATTTTTATCGTGACTGCGACATTATGGCGGACACATCAGACAATTTTGACACATTTTTGGGACCATTGGCATCTATATAGCGATCAGTGCTATAAGAATGCATTGATTACTGTAAAAATGTCACAGGCAGTGAAGGGGCTAACACTAGGGGGCGATCAAGGGGTTAAATGTGTTCCCTGGGAGGTGATTCTAACTGAAGGGGGAGGGGACTGACTAGAGGAAGTGACAGATCGTGGTTCCTAGCTAATAGGAACACATGATCTGTCACTCCTCTCAGAACAGAACAGGGATTTGTGTGTTTACACACACAGTTCCGTGTTCTGTCTCTGGTGCTTGCGATTGCTCGTGGCCAGCGGTCAGCGCAACCGTCGGCCACGAGCATCGGTCGCCCCCGCTGTGCAGCGGGTTCATGCTTGCGCCTGCTATCCAGATCCTGCGAGCTGACATATAGCTATGATGGTTCGCGGGATCATGCCAACCTACCGCAGTATAATGACGGCGGCTGGTCGGCAAGCATTTAATGTGACCTATGAACTCTACAAATCAGTTGAACAACAAACAGAAATATTTTAGGTGGAGGGAAGTAAAAATAAAAAATAAAATATGGTTGCATAAGTGTGCACACCCTTACACTAATATTTTGTTGAAATACCTTTTCATTTTATTACAACACTCAGCCTTTTGGGGAGTCATTATGAATCAGTATGGCACATCTTGACTCTTCTTTGCAAAAACATTCCAAATCTGTCAGATTGAGGGGGCATCTTCTGTGCACAGCCCTCTTCAGATCACCCCACAGATTTTCAATCAGATTCAGGTCTGGGCTCTGGCTGAGCCATTCCAAAATAGAAGCTTCTTATGGTGCAGCCATGCCCTTGTTGATTTGAATGTATGTTTTGGGTCGTTCTAATGCTGAAAGATGAAGTTCCTCTTCAGGTTCAGCTTTCTAGCAGAAGCCTGAAGGTTTTGTGCCAATATTGACTGGTATTTGGAACTGGTCATAATTCCCTCTAAATTGACTAAGGCCCCTGTTCCAGCTGAAGAAAAATAGCCCCAAAGCATGATGCTGCCACCACCATGCTTCACTGTGGGTATGGTGTTCTTTTGGTGATGCGCAGTGTTGTTTTTGCTCCAAACCTATCTTTTTGAATTATAGTCGAAAAAGTTCAACCTTGTTTTCACCAGACCATAACACATTTTCCCACATGCTTTTGGGAGACTTCAAATGTGTTTTTGCAAAATTTAGCCAGGCTTGGATGTTTTTCTTAGTAAGAAAAGGCTTCCGTCTTGCCAATCTACCCCATAGCCCGGATATATGAAGATTAGGGGAGATTGTTGTCACATGTACCACACAGCCAATACTTGCCAGATATTCCTGCAGCTCCTTTAATGTTGCTGTAGGCCTTTTGGCAGCTTCCCTGACCAGTTTTCTTCTCATCTTTTCATCACTTTTGGAGGGACGTCCAATTCTTGGTAATGTCTCTGTTGTGCCATATTTTCTCCACTTGATGATGACTATCTTCACTGTGTTCCATGGTATATCTAATGCCTTGGAAATTCTTTTGTACCCTTCTCCTGACTGATACCTTTTAACAGGGAGATCCCTCTGATACTTTTGAAGCTCTATGCGAACTATGGCTTTTGCTGAAGGATGAGAACTAAGGATGAGGACTAAGAAAAAGTCAGGAAAGACCTACTAGAACAGCTGAACTTTATTTGGTTTTAATCAGAGACACTCTAAATGATGGCAGATGTGTACTGACTCCTATTTAACATGAGTTTGAATGTGATTGCTTAATTCTGAACCCAGCTACAACCCCAATTATAAGAGGGTGTGAACACTTATGCAACCACATTATTTAATTTTTGTATTTTTTTTTCCCCTCCCTAAAAGATTTCAGTTTGTTTTTCAATTGAGTTGTACGGTTTATAGGTTACATTACAGGTGGAAAAAGTTCTGAACTTATTTATCCTTGTCTCATTTTTTTACATCACAGAAACCTGACAATTTAACAGGGGTGTGTAGACTTTTTATATCCACTGTATACAGTAATCAGTGGCTATTTTTAGCTCTGATCGCTGTATAAAGGTCAATGGTCCCAAAATAGTGTCAAAAGTGTCCGATCTGTCCACCGCAATGTCGCAGTCACAACAAAAATCGCAGATCGCCACCATTACTAATTAAAAAAAAAATTATAATAAAAATGCCATGAATCTATTTTGTAGACGCTATAACTTTTGCGCAAACCAATCAATATACGTTTATTGTGATTTTTTTCCCAAAAATATGTAGGAGAACACATATTGGCTTAAACTGAGGAAAAAAAAATGTAATTTTTTGGGGGGAATATTTATTATAGCAAAAAGTAAAAAAAAATTTTTTTTTTTCAAAATTGTCGGTCTTTTTTTGTTTATAGTGCAAAAAATAAAATCGCAGAGGTGATCAAATGCCACCAAAAGAAACCTCTATTTGTGGGAAAAAAAAGGACGTCAATTTTGTTTGGGTACAACGTCGCACGACCGAACAATTGTCTGTTAAAGCGGCGTAGTGCCATATCGCAAAAAATGCTCTGGTCATTAAAGGGGTAAATTCTTCCTGGGCTGAAGTGGTTAAAGAGAATTCATCTCCAAGAAAAGGGCACTTGAGCATTCAGCAGTGTCTCTCTGTGTTTATTAAAGAATATGTAAACCTGATATTTCATATTCCTGATACGTGCCTGCTGTACCATGTACTTTTAGGAGAAAGTGTCCTGTTCTCTTTGTATTGCTTCCTTTATGTGAAATCCCTAGTGTTCCTGCCAGACCCACTGCTTTCCTACTAAAAAACTGACCACACTAAGTATGAAAGCACATTGTTGTCAGTTTTCTAGCTGTGCTGAGAACTAAGGCCTGCTCTCCTCCAAAATTCAGACTTGTCCTGACATGCCCCCTGCATGTACATTCACTTGGAAGATCAGGGTGTTGCTGTTTCTCCTCCCCCAGCTCTCTAAGCTGTTTTTCCTCCCCCAGCTCTCATATAAGCATATGTAGCTGACAATAGAGGGAAACCACTTATAAAAAAGAGGAAAAATGTATTTATGATTTTTTTTTTATATATATACACAAATGTTTTGCCTTTCATTTCTCTTTTAACCATTTCAACTCCGGAAGGTTTTACCCACTTCCTGACCAAGCCATTTTTTGCAATACGGCACTGCGTCGCTTTAACTGACAATTGCGCGGTGGTGCCATGCTGTACCCAAATAAACTTGAGGTCCTTTTTTCCCCACGAATAGAGCTTTATTTTGGTGGTATTTGATTGCCTCTGCACTTTTTATTTTTTTCGCTATATACAAAAAAATAATTTTGAAAAAAAAAAATGATATTTTTTACTTTCTACTAAAGTAAAAAAAAAAATTAACAACACAAATTTCTTCATCAATTAAGTCCAATATGTATTCTTCTACATATTTTTGGTAAAAAAATCCCAATAAGCGTATATTGATTGGTTTGCGCAAAAGTTATAGTGTCTACAAACTACGGGATAGATTTGGGGACTATTTTTGTTTTTATTTTTTACTGGTAATGGAGGCGATCTGCACTTTTTTTAGCAGGACTGCAACATTGCGGGTGACAAATCTGACACTTTTTGGGGACCAGTGACACCAATACAGTGATCAGTGCTATAAAAATGCACTGATTACTGTATAAATCGCACTGGCACGGAAGGGATTAATACCGGGGGCAATCAAAGGGTTAAATGCTCCCTACGGAGGTGCTTACAAACTTGGTGGGGCAGTGTCACACTGAAGGAAAGGAGAGATCCGCGATTCAGCTTAGGTGAATCACAAAATCTCTCTTTCCCTTCTTGACAGATCTGCCGTTTTGTTTACACAGGCAGACGGCTGATCCGTCTTTCTTGTGAACGTTCGGCGGGTGCTGGTGGCCATCTCAGCCGCCGGACATGCTGATTGACTCCCGCTGTGTCCAATCACAGAGGGAGTGCCTCCGCCAACAGTGCGAGCCCTAAACCGCATGTACAAAATCACGTATAGGTACTTGATTTTGTGCAGCCAGGCCGCCCTGCCGCAGTAAATGTATGTGGGGCGGTCTGGAAGCGGTTAAATGGAATAGGTTGTTTTACAAGGGGAGGATTTACGTATACTTTAAGGATGAATGAAATTGAAAGAATTAATTTCCTCAAACTTGTGGCAAAAATCAGCAAATTTTGCTAAATTTTATCATTTTGGAGAAATGCATTTGAATCAGTAGGAAATGGAAAACTAAGGTGGTTTGAATGTAATGGGCTTTTTTATGGCTTCAGACTAAAGCTCCTTGTACAAAGCTCCTTATACAAATACCTATAAATAACACCAAATATTTAAGCAGCACGTTACATATTGTGTATGTTCATCCGCCCCTGTCCTAAAAGAATCTACAATCTAATGTCTGGTGTCACATGCAAACAAATAGTAGAAAGGAATGGAGCCAATAAGTCTACCAGAATATCTTTGGATCATGGGAGGAAACTCACACAAACACAGGGAGAACATGCAAACTCCATGTTTAACCACTACCCCACTGTGCTGCCCACTTTTAATCCCAGACCTGTTTTTTTTTTAAAATACCCCTATATTATTTTACATTTTTTTACATTAAGAAAAATAGAAAAAAGTGAAAAAAAATAAAATACAAAATTAAAAGTAACAGTGCAAAAATAACATTCACATACACAAAAAAGGAAAAGGCACAGATACAAAAGGACACTAAATAAACTAAATGACCCAAAATACCACCCCACCCAAAATACCCTCCAAATAAATTTTAAAGAAGATTTCTTTTCATCAAGCCAATCTCAGGTAAACAACTCAGTGAGTAAAATTAGGAGCTTTCACTTTGTTCTTTTCACTTTTGCAGTGAGCTGGTGTTTTTTTATACTGCTTTACTAGAGAACACCATCATCTTTCTCTACATGAGACTAGTACACATGCAATGAAACGTGTTGCCTCATGAGAGTGCTACAAATGAACACAAGCATCATAGACATCTACTATTATTATTAGATAATGTATTTCGTAACCCAGTAACATGTGAACACAGTGCAACCACTCCCTTTTAATCTACTTTTCCCAGTAAAACTGGTTGGAAAATAAAAATGTAGATGCTACCTTGCTATCACACTATGACATTTTACTGCAGTAAAGTTGTATTACTCTGTTAAAAATTAAAAAAATATAACAGTGATGTGCATGTTTAAACATAAGTCATATAGAACATAATATAGAGAAGGATGATGACCTACTTTTACTAGTTTTGGTGGTAGTTTTGGTGGTATTTGTTCAGTATGTTACATTAACAAAGACAACAACGGGTAATAACACTTTTTCTATGCGAAATAGGAATAGAGGATGGTTGCGCCCATAACAAATAAATCAATATTGATGAAAGTGGTCCATAAACTTAACAGTTGAATAACACCACAGTGACTCCACACCTATGAGAGAGTGCCCAACCACCGTATAAATTGCCTGCTTACCGGATAGTAAGCAGAAAGAGGCGTTTGGCTATAACCCAGCCACGGCCTTTGTCTTTCCAAGGATGACTGCTGGATACACACAGGGAATGGACCCAACAATGGCAACCCCCTAAGTGTCTCCTTGATTTGTAGCCATACGGAGATGTACTCAGAATAGGCTCAGAAGGAAGAGAGACTGACCATAGCGTGATACAGTTTAAGCAATTTATTAAAAGAAACAAAGTGGTAATACACTTACATATGTGGAAGTAAAAATCGCATAAAATCAATGCCAGCAAGCAAACACAGGAGCCCGTCCTCCTCACAACAGCGTGGTGACGTCAGTGCATGCCCTCCCAGATGCGTTTCGTCATAGGTGATGTTTTCATTGGGGATCAGGCAATGCAATGACACACCACAATATATATAGCCAGACCTCGTTCTGAGACATAAGAGTCGGGCCGCAAGCGCCATTTTAGTTATGGGCATCTAATACTCTGATACCGCTAATATCTCTGATACCTATCTAATACCACAAACACCATTTTGGTTATGGGCATCCGATACTTTGAACCAGTATACATAGATCGAACGGCTCGACACCAAGCCATAAGATCCATTTAGATAGTGGGCAACTATTCCAAAGCATTAGACATAAACCCAACAGCCAAGGAAAGCACTAGCCTACCAAACTATATTCCGTGTTGTATAACTAATGGCAATAGATACTGAATACTTTTTCTATGACTTAGTACTGCCAGTTGCATAAAATGCATCAGAAACTATTGTCTGTTGTCTTACATTTTTAGCAGCTACAAAGTGCGAATGATTTCCATGGCATGCACTTTGGTGTTAAGCAGACAGACTACTGCTCCGATTACTTGAATTTTTTATGTCAGAATGAATGAGGACTTACACTACAGCAGCCTAACATCCCTTCACCTTACCTGAACAGAATACAGCCTGAGAACAAAGGCCAATAGTTCAGACTGGCTTGTCAATTTATCTTGTACCATTAATGTTCATATGGCCAACTTTGGGATATAAAGATTACAGTAGTATTAACATTAATGGATGTGTGTTGATGAAAAGACTAAAGCAATGTTTGCTCTAACAATTGCAGAAATGTTCCCTCTTACTAGAATTTTGGAAATTAGAACATAACATTGTTCATAAAAGTAACATTTAGCTGAGCCATGAAGATGGCATTCGGTAGTGAGCCTTGTGTTATTGCATGAGCCCAAAAAAGATATGGTCCCCTACCAAATATCAAAGAAAAATACCTAAGATTACATGTTTTCGTTTTCCCAAGTTATGTACAACAGCATGCAAATTGGTTGTAAGAGCAGGAATCAATTGGTCGGACAGCAGAGAAGAAAATGGAAGGAAACAACGAGATATAACTTATGATTGGAGGAAGATTCCATTATTAACATTAATTACCGCTTGTTGCTCTATATAAAATGAATTATGACCTTCCGGCGAACCACCCTCTGTTATCTACCCTTACAGGTTTTAAACAGTAATGTGTTCAAAGTGCACTACACAAGATTTTGATCTTACGTTTATAAAAACACAATTTATACTCTGGTATATATTGACTTCTTCTTAGTAAGAAATAATTTTAGTGATATGACCCCTCAAATCACCACCCATATAAATTCCCCAGCTGTAGCTGGTCTTAGAATGTTATACATGTTCATTTTAGTTCCTTTTTAGTGTTTCTTTTTCAATGCCTTCCCTTTAGCAACTCTGTAAATAAGACATTAGTAGGAACTAAAAGGCCAACAGTACAGTATACCCTCAGGTTGTAAGTAGTTACATAGTTGTTATGGTTGAATAAAGACTCCAATCCATCCACTTCAACCTGAACATGTTTGTGTGTGTGTGTGTGTGTGTGTTTATGTCACTACCTTTTTCCATATCCCTGTATATTGTATTCAATTAGAAACCCATCCAAAAGTTTTTCAATTTAACTACACTCCCTGCTAAAACCTCCAACTGTGGAAGGGAGTTCCACATTCTTACTGCTCTAACAGTAAAGAACCCCTTATACAGTTTAAGATTGAGCCATCCAACTTCACTGTGTAGCCATGTGTCTTCTTTATAGACGTAAGGTTAAATAGTTTCCTCACAATGCAATATGTAGAATATTTTAATCCTGAGATTTGAGATGAAATGCATGTGTTATATTGATAAATGTGCCTTTCAATGTAGTCATTTCATGCTAAGGAAGCATTAATATTCAGAGTAAATATAAAGTTAACTGGTCCTTATAGCACAGAACGGATGGGTAAAACATTTGCATTTACTTACTTTTGGGAAAGGCCATAACTATGAATCATGCCCCCCCCCAAGCTAACTCTGTAGCATTGATATTAACATGATGTATGCCTAAATCAAGGACAGGCAGCAGGAGAGCTCTTACCATAGTCAGTACACCACATGGGACCAGAGCTTTCAATAAAAGTTATAGATGTATTTGCAATAATAACAAAAGCCATCATGATATTTTATATTATGACAAAATGATAATGCTCTTGCACACAATTACTCTACAACCCTTAACTTTTTTTCAACTCTAGCATTAAACTTTTTTGTAGAATTACAAACCTCAGCTATCCTTAAGGGCCCTTAAGGTTTTGACTGCATCAGGCATAACGGGTTAATTTTAGCCTGAAGTAGAAGTTCAGAGGGCAATGTCACTGATAAGACAGATAAGCAAAGGCTTCTTACTGCACAGAGGGGATCTGTGACTAGGAAAGACTGAAAAGCTGGCTATAGATGGGTCAGTGTTCTTCTTTGAATAGGGGGTTGAATGAAAAAAAACAGAGGAGTTGGATGGGGAAATCCTCCTCGCTGAGTCATTGTATTTTGACAGCGGGAAGACTTCCCCCCATCAGAATATACAGATCAGTGTTAGGGGCTATAGCCTACAGCTTTGATTGTGTGGAAATTTTCCAGAAGATTGACTTCTGTACAATCATAGTGCCCACACAGGGATCGAAATTCATCTGGTCCCTGCTGAACCAGCTGAATTTCGATTCATCTATGGGCAGCTTAAGATATGACTTTCAGTCATTCTATGCAGTAAATAACACTGTTTAGTTTCCTTAACCCCTCTAATGGGGACCCCCTCCTATCTCAGGCCCGAAATCAGCTGCATGGGCTGCCATGGCTATTGTTATACAACTGCTGTCAGGCATGAAAATTCAATAGCAAAAGAGGAAAAAAGGAGAGCAAACAGGGCTCAATAAAGTATTAAAACTGGAAAATATTAATGAGAGATTAAACAATTCAAATGCATAATCTTCATCATGAAATTGCCTGGCACTTGGCTCTGTGGATGCTTTTCATGCTGAAGCCTACTTACTTGAATGTGAGTCTGAATTATTTATTCTCTAAATAAAATTATATGCAGTCTCCCTTTTCACATGTTTTAAAATGAATTTAATGCTTACCTGTCACATGGAGTGGAAAAGTTTCCATTGACACATTTCTTCTGTAAAACACAGAATAGGGCAATGAATGTCACCCACCAAGCTGAAGAATTCATTGTATGTCGCAGTGAGTAAAACAAACCAAGTGACTGCTCAAAGTTCCACAAGAAGACAGAGTTCGGACAAGGGTTAATGAGTCATTAATAGTCTATTCTTTGGCATTCTGCCATGTTTTCTTCTTACTACACCCATGTATCTTATCCCATTAACTGCTTACATTCTGGGACTTTTGGGCTTGGGTTGCAGTTACAGGGTTAGTTAAGGTGAATGCAGCAGTCAGTGACAGTTCCGGGTCTCCCAAATATAGTAGCATATCATCCGCATATAAGGACACTCGTTCCTCCAGACCCCCAACCAACAGCCCTTTGATGGTATCCTGATTCCTAATTTTAGCTGCAAGGGGTTCTATGGCTAGAGCAAATAGGAGAGGAGACAGGGGACATCCCTGTCTCGTCCCCCTACCGATCTTAAAATTATTTGATATGAGCCCATTCACTCTAATGCCCCGTACACACAATCGGAAATGCCGCCAGCAAAATTCCGATGAGAGCTTTTGGTCAGAAAATGCGACCGTGTGTATGCTCATTCGGCCTTTTGCTGGCAGAATTCCAGCCAGCAAAAAAATGAGAGCAGGTTCTCTATTTTTCGGTCGGAAAAAGTTCCTAACAGAAAATGCCATCGTCTGTATGCCGACGCACAAAAAACGGCGCATATTCAAAATCAAGTACGAGACGGAAGCGATCTGGCTGGTAAAACTAACGTTCGTAATGGAGATAGCACATTCGTCACGCTGCAGATTATAGGATCTTTTAATGCAGCGCATTCTTTTGTTTTTTATAATGCTAGAAGAATGAATTTGTTTTGCTGCTGATATTCACAGAGTTATGACAAACTTATTTCTTTATTATTCCTCGTGATCTCATGAATAATCTTTCCTGGTGCTCCGCCCCGGACTCCTCCCCTCAGGATAGTTAATACATTATAAAAAAAGACAACTCTACCCCCCAATAGCATTCTCCTTTTTTTCCTCATACCTGATGGATAGTGTTCAGTGCGGGTCCTTTGCTTCTGCCTTAGGCAGCTTCCGTCTGGGTTCAGGCCTCTTCCAGATGCGGTCCCCTGTCTTGGGCTGCTAACAGCGCTGAAAAGAGGGGAGCCCCTTCTAAGGGTTTTTTGGGGCAGCAGTGGTTTCCTAATTTGGAACAACAGCCCTGCATTTTTTTGTGTTAAGCTGATTTTCACGGTGGGGGCAGGTAAGGGCTTCCTTTTTTCATGCCTGTATGTTTTCTGTGCTCCGGTTCTCTGTCCCTTTGCATTCTGCGCCTTTCCTGCTTCCTAGGGTGCTGAGCGCCATGGCGCGAACGCGCCGCTGTGGACACTATTTTCTCTGGCCGGCATAGCTGCCGATTGGCCGGGCGACGATCCCGGCCGCTCAGCGCATGCGCGGGCTTCTGACGCTTGCGCCGCCATCTTGTTTGTGGGCAAAGCATTGTAGGATTGCCCTTACTTGGGTTAGAAGTGTCAGGAGGTGGCCTGGGGGGGGGTGTTCCCGCCCCTCCTTTACATGATTTAAGTTCTCAAGGTTTTCATTATATCCTTAGGCTCTCCCCAGCAGGTCCAGCCTCTTGGATGCTCCTCCAGTATAGCTCGTGTATGGTGAGTACTCGTTTTTTGAAGAAGTCCCCAACCCTTTTTAGGACAATACCATGCATATTAGCCTTTAAAATTAGCACTTTTGATTTTGAATGTTCGAGTCCCATAGACTTCAATGGGGTTCTAAAGTTCGCGCAAACTTTCGGTCCGTTCACAGGTTCTGGTGCGAACCGAACCGGGGGGTGTTCGGCTCATCCCTAATAGGCTACTAACATTTGTGAATTTATATGTTCCTCCTCCCTTTTCGCTAGCTCATTTGGATGACATGATAAAGGACACATATGAGATAGCGGAGGGGAAGGTATTCATTTTAGATGATTTCAACTCTGTGTCTGATCCAGTTTTGGATAGACTGGGGGCGACAATTGGCACTCCAGCCCCACTGGCGGGGTGGATGTCTACTAATGGATTTAGGGAGTATTCCTGTTATTCGGAAACGTATAAGACACTCTCCAGAATAGACACTATCCTGACTGAGGGGGAGGGGATGACATTGTAAGAAGGTTTCTTACTTGCCCAGAACCTATCTGACCACTCCCCCATGCTGCTGGAACTTAATCTGGGACCGAAACCTGGTTTGCCCCTGTGGTGGATGGAGGCTAGTTGGCTTCAAGAGGAGTATGTAAAGATTAAGTGTACAGAGGCTATTAAACACTACTGGGCTGAAAATGGCAATTCCGGGTCTTCTCTTCTTCAGTGGGAGGCCTTTAAGGCCACGCTGAGGGGGGGTATTTATAGCAGAAGTGAATGGGTTTAAGAAACAGTTAGCTTCCACAATACAGCATAAGGAAACAGAGGTAACCCTGGCGGAGGCAGAATATATCAGGGACCCCACTAGTGAGCGGTTGCTGACTTTGCGGATGAGAACCAGGGAGTACAAGACAGCACTAACTGAACATTCTACAAAGCTAAGCCTGGCCCAACGCAGGTGTATATTTGAATTTGAGGACAAGAATGGCAGATTACTGGCATACTTGGCACAGCCGGAATTTGTGTTGGTGTGTATTAAGTCGGTCTATGATAACTGCAATTCTCTCAATTCTATAGAGAACTATATAAGTCTTGTGCTCCTCTGGGGATGGAGGCAATGGGAACTTACATAGCTGACATTGATCTACCTAAGTTGACGGAAGATGACAGCGCTGCTCTGGAATCCAGCATTACGGTAGAGGAGATGGAGGAGGCGATTGCCTCTTTTCCCCCTAGAAAGTCCCCTGGATTAGATGGTCTCCCCTCGGAGTGGTACTGCACTTTTCGATATGGGCTGGCTCCTCGTTTGCTTAGAGTGTACAATGCGGCTAGATCGGACGGTAGGTTACCTCCCTCTATGAGGGAAGCCTTAGTTGTTCTGATCCCTAAAGGGGGGAAGGACCTCCGAGAGTGTGACTCCCTATCACCCGATCGCCTTGATGAACATTGATACAAAAAAAAATATTGGCAAAAATACTTGCAGGTAGGTTACAGTCAGTCATCCCCAAATTGGTAGATGCGGATCAAACGGGATTTATCCAGGGAAGATGCACACAGATGAACATCAGGAGGCTCTTTGTGAATCTCCAGACTGCTCACGACAACTCCGGGACTAGAATAGTGGCCTCCTCAGATACAAAAAAGGCCTTTGACTCCGTGGAGTGGCCATATCTGTTCCACCTATTGGAGTCCTATGGATTTGCCCCTGTTTTCATTTCCTGGGTACGGCTCTTGTACACAGATCCACTGATCAGACTAAGGGTTAATGGTATTGTCTCAGACCCCTTCCCTATTATTCGGGGCACCAGGCAGGGGTGCCCAATTTCACCCCTCCTGTTTGCCCTGGCCATAGAGCCCTTAGCAGTCCAACTAAGATCTACTCCAAAATTGACTGGTCTGAGGCTGGGGGAATTTGAAGAGCGAGTGTCACTCTATGCAGATGACATGTTGTTATATCTGCAGGACCCTCGCTCTTCCAATTGATTCAGGAAGCCTTACGATTGATACTCTGGATTTCATATAAATTGGAAAAAGTCCTCCCTTTTCCCCATTGATGAAGCGGTGGATATCCTGCCATATTGTCTCATTCCTTTATCCACCTCCTTTAGGTATTTGGGGATTGAGATTCAGCTTCCCATCTCTAGGTTCCTGGAGACCAATTTGTCACCGATTGTGGGGAATTTTCGAGAGAGGGTTCAGAGATGGCAGAATTTACCGATCACCTTGATGGAACAGATAAATCTGTTTAAGATGATCTTTCTCCTTAAGTTTCTCTATATCCTCTCGAACTCCCCAGTTTTTGTGACATTACGGGTCTTCAGGCACATTGACTCCATTATTGTAGGTTATTTATGGGGCTCCAAAGCTCCCAGGGTGTCTTTAGCGATATTGAAGCTACCAGTTACAATGGGAGGGATGGCCCTTCCTGATTTGCGCTTCTATTTTTTGGCCTCACAGCTATCTTTTCTGCACTGGCGGCTTTCTCCACAGACGCCCAATGCCCCTACCTTGTTGGAGGCAGCAGTTGCCACCTCACAAGAAACCCTCCAGAACATGCTCTACAGGAAAGGGATCCTGGGGAGAAAGGTGGGTTCAGTTATGGCACTACCTGGGAAAGTATTTCACCTGTGCTCTCAACGGCAGAGGGATGAACCCTTGTGGCTATCTCCAAATAGTCCTCTATGGTGCAACCGATTCTTGGGGGAGTTTCTAAAACTATCTGATGGGAAAAAGACCTGGGCAAAATATGGCATTAAATATCTACATCACATTTGTCAGGATGACCGTCTTTGCACTTCTGCCCAGTTGAGGGAGCAGTTTGAAGTACCCAAGACTTGGTTCTTCCGATATGTACAACTGTGACATGCAGCAATTGCCCAGTTTGGGGGGCCTGAGATACGGGTACAGAATACAGATCTAGAAAAGATTTTGATTGACCCGGATACGTCTAAGCGGATTTCTAGATATGGGGCAGTGGTCCCGGGAATAATGACCTTAACTTAAAGTCCAGGACGCGGTGGGAGATGATTGTCCCAGAGTTGTCGGAAGAACTGTGGCAGGAGGCACTGGACACATACTTGGTGTCTGTTATCTCCTCTACGGATAAAATGATCCAGTATCGCTATCTTCACCAGCAGTATTATACACCAGCTAGACTTTATCGAATGCATAGGAGGGAGTCTGCTATCTGTCATAAATGCGGGAAGGAGAAAGGAACTTTTTTACATATGGTGTGGGAATGCACAAAGGTGAGACCATTATGGTCGCAGGTGACTGAATTTATATCGGATAAGTTTGCTTTACCAAACAACTGCTCTCCCCTACGATGTCTACTCAGGGTTTTTGATCAAGAAGAGATAAATGCATACACTAAACTATTCCTTAGGATCCTATACTTTGGAGTGAGGAAACTCATTGCTAGACGTTAGATACATGATGAGCAACTGACTCTGGGGATGTGGATAAAAATAGTAAATGCAGATGTGATGATATATAAAATGACTTATGAAGCTTGGGGGGCTCTCAAGAAGTTTAGGAAGGTATGGTTCCGGTGGGTGGACTCTGAGAATACACTGGATGAGGAGGGGTCCTAGACCATTAGATAGGTAAGACCTATTGCTATTACCAACTAATGGCAAAAGGAGGATAGTTGGCCTGATCCCTTCACTACAGACAGGCTAGGCCTTCCTGTATCTTAGTAAACATAACACTGAATATTGACATCCCGGGGGGGGGGGGATTTTGTTTGCTTGTTTGTAATTTTTTTGACTGGTTTTTGGGGAAAAAAAAGAAAAAAAGCACATATATACTTAAATATATGGTAGGCTCTGTGACCCAAATGGCACACTTAGGTTACAGAGATATTTGCAATACTAATGCTGTGTTTACAGAGATTTAAATGTTGATGTAACCCCTATCTGATGTACTGTATGATTAATCTTTATGTGCACAATAAAAAATATTTAAAAAAAAAAAAAAAACCTCTAGCAACCAATCAACGAACAGTAGTGATCTGATTTAATCTCTAGCAACCAATCAGTAAGTGGTAATGATGTGCTGTAACTCCTAGCAACCAATCAGTGAGCGCTAATAAAGTGCAATAACCTCCAGCAACCAATCGGCAAGCAGAAATTATGTGTTGTAACCTCTAGCAACCAGCCAGTGAGCAGTAAGGATAGGCTATAACCTCTGGCAAACAATTGCAATCGCTGCGTGATCTGCTGCAGTAAACTGATTTTGAGTCTACCTGTTATTTTTTGTATGTCTCAGAATGGAGGGGGGGCCCAAGAAAATGTTTGCCTAGGGCCCAATCAAAATTAAAGACGGCCCTGATTGTGTCCCTGCGTTTTTAAGGAGGAATGGGCAGCCTTTGGCTATTCCTGCCCTTTATTTAGTCATTGCTATAAATGCTCCAACATGGAGACTCTGAAAGATTAAAGTTAGGACTGCATTTTACAGAGAAGCATTGAAGAGGCCGTAATGATCTCGCACAACAGAGATCTTTTCTCCTATTCTGACAACTGCCACCAGGGTGTCCTCCGTCCCAACGTAAGTTGTACCTATACGGGTGTTCCGCATCTAGGTCTGTGCATCTCTGTGATAGTATCACACTCACAGAGGGGGGAAGAGGAAAAAAACCTCCGATAGTGTAGTATGTCAGAATAATCAACTAATTTTATTAAATCTAGTAGATTGGACTCTTACATCAATAACAAGGTTTAAAAGCATAAAAAATGTGGCGCACTTCTGGCCACTCCCTACGTGTTACGTCATCCACGTGACTTCATCAGGGGAAGAAATCCCCTGATGAAGTCACGTGGATGACGTAACATGTAGGGAGTGGCCGGAAGTGGATGTAGATCGAATACCGGAAGTGACGTGAGAACGGCGAGAATACGCCACATTGTTACATTTTTGGACGTCGGAAGCCTCAGTTGGGGGGGAAGGAAGCCTTGAACGAAGACTGGAGAGTGCTGGCCTAGGTTCATTCTGTCCTGGCAGAATATGCAGTCTGTCATAGTACCACAGCCTGGGTACATAAATGTCATAAATGGGTACATAAATGTCAGGGGCTGCAGCCCCTGATCTCAGGGAATCCTGGACCTTCTTGAGCTCCCTATTATAAGTGCTCCTCATGCCACCAATTAGGGCCTTCAAATAGGGGATGTCTGCCGTGGGGATCGCCGGCTTCACAAATTCTACCAATTAATCCAGCGCTCCCTTCCTCTTTGGTTTATTGTTATAAAAGGGGCATAAAGTCCTAGTTATTGAATAGATCCATTTTCTCTGCAAGACACAACACAAGACAAACCCTAATGTCAGGCTAAACTCTCCTAATCTTGACCCAATATAGGCCTCAATCTATAAGTAGTATAGGCCTCTGATGCGCCAACTTAAAATTGTACCTTCGTTATAACGATCGTCGGTCCCGTTACTTCATCCTCCGCTCACAGATCGTACCTAGGACGCACGCGTGTTACGCTTTATATACACTGAAACTCCACTCGCGTCACCCGCCCCTGACCTTCTTTCTAAAATATTCCCTGCCCCCTCTCTTTCATCACAGTGGGAGAGGAACATGGCGGAGACACAGCAGGTGCTTAATAGCAGTAATGAAGAGGAAAGCCCGGAGCAAGAAACGTCTCGATCCAGGAGGAGATTTAAGGCCTCAAATATGTCCTTTGAAGAGATGGTGGAGATGGTGGACATATTGAAGAGGGCCAACTATGATGGGAAGTATGGACCTTACCTAAACCCAAATGTGAGAAAGGCCAAGATCATGACTAAAGTTGTGAAGAGTCTGCGCCGGAATTTTGGGGTACGACGATCCAAGGAGCAATTGTGGAAACTCTGGTTGGACCTCAAATTAAGGGAGCAGGATAAGTACAGAAGGATCAAGAAAGTGCTTCTAAAAAGTAAGTAGTTGTCCTGTGTTCCTATTATTATTATTACTTGCATGCTGCTCCATGTGCTTTTCTTTACAGTTGTACAGTTTAAAATGGCGACTTTCATGTTCGTGGGCACAGTAATCGATTGTAGTAAACATCGTTCTTTTGCCAACTAAATATAATGTTTTTGCCAGATACAGGGTTAACTACATTTAGTCATGATAATTTGTATAAAAAGAAGTTTAGGACATTGTTGTCTAGATATGTTTGAAACTAGAATGAATTGCAAACTTGATTCAGTGTAATGTAAGGAGAGGCTACTGTTTACACATATGGACTCAGGAGCACTAGTATGGGGCACAAGAACAAACTTTTTAGGGTGTCCCACACCAGTGCTCCGATGGATACTAGGGGTGTCTACATGTGTGAAAGTTTTCCAAAAAAAGGTAAGTATTCCAGCTTTGTTAAGGGAATAAATCATGTCTTCAGCTTTGAACAAAACAGACAATTATACCCCACTTCCAAGCAATGTTTCATATTCCTATTTCTGGCCTCAAATATCGGTGTGCTAAGTATACCTTTTGTTTCATTCTCATAGGGGAGAAAAGACTCAGAGGACACCACTCAGAGGACACCAGGGACCCCCCACCTCCTGAAGAAGGGGAACAGAGGTCACAATTTGAGGATGTGGAGGAAGGAGAGGTGGTGGAGATTGTCACCACAGGTGAGTGTCTGACACCACAGATTCAGGTAATAGATGTATGCCTGCATATTTTTAATACATGGTGTGTATTTTTTATTTTAGGTGATGTGCAGTTTGTGGAAGAACAATCACATCATTTCACCAGTGACAGTGCCCAAATGCTAATCCAGGACATCACGTTTTGTAGTCGGGATTTAGACTTTATAAAGCAAAAAAACAAATGAGATAGAACAAAACCTGAAGAACATGATTGATCTACTAGGAAGAATAAAAATACCCAAAAAATTGCACCATTTTTGATATTTGCAGACACATTTTTTACACATTTTAAAAGCCAAATTTTGAAGCTGCACACAGTGTGTCAACATGTGCTATCTGCCATCAGGGGATATCAATGTACGCGTTTTGTGGCTGCAACCCCTTCCTCAAAACTCAAGTAGGTAAGAGTAAGGGGTTGCACCCCCAAAACACGTCCATTGATCCACCATGATGGGAGATAGCACATGTTGACATTAGGCATGGGATCAGGAGGGAAATCCCCAGTTTGACTCCCAATTTGTGTGCATCTTCAAAATTTGGCTTTTACAGGGGTGACTTCACCCCATCTGATGAAGGCAATATCAAGACATTTTGGACACTATAATGTCTGTCTGATATTGCCTTCAGTTTTTCAATGTTGAACTTTGTAAGTTCCAGAGTTATGTTATGTTTTGAAACATGCCTGTTTATGTACCCTAAAAAAAAAAAACTCAAAATTTATAAAACCAAGAAACCAAGAATTTGGATTTTGAACCAAAAAATGTTTTACAATGCATATGTGCATGTGCACGGAATAAAAGGTTTTATACTCAACAATGTGTGGCTTCTTCTTTCAATGATCAATACCAGTTTTTGCGTTAAGTTGGTGTTTACGGTGACAATGGGTGTTATTTAGTAATGGAAAAAGCACTTGGCACTACAAGTGCACTAGGAGAACCTAGGAGATAGACGTCTGCAGTTCGTTTCGTTCCGAATCGAAATTCGGACGAATTTTTCATTATTCGGAAATTCGGATGCATCCGAATTTCCGAATTAGAAAAGTAAAGAATTTAAACGAATCTGAAAAAAAACGAACGAATTCGAAAACATATTCGTATCGAATTCGAAAACATATTCGAATTGAAGACAAATTCGAATCGAATTCGAAAACGTATTCGAATCGAAGACAAATTCGAATCGAATTAGAAAAAAATAGAAAACGTTTTTCTAAAAAAACCAATATGATAGAATATAAAATAATAAAGCAATAGAATGAATATATATATATATATATATATATATATATATATATATATATATATATATATATATATATTTTTTTTTTTTTTTTTTTCATTATTCTCTTCTATTTTTTTTTATGCTTTTCTTTTCTATTATTTTATATTCTATAATTGTCTTTTCAATTCAAATTCATTCTATACGAAATTCGAATTTCGGAACATGGCTTCTGAAGTTTGAATTTGAATAATAGAAAAGAAGACTAGAAAAACAATAGAACAGAATAGAAGAAGATATAATATATGTATTATATTTTCTTCTATTCTGTTCTATTGTTTTTCTAGTCTATTCTTTTCTATTATTTTCTATTCTATTCTAATCTTTTATATTCAAATTTGATTTCGGTCTATATGAAATTCGAATTTTGGAAGATGTTTTATATATATATAATTTTTTTTCTATTCTGTTTTTATTGTTTTTCTATGCTATTCGTTTCTATTCTATTCTAAACTTTTCTATTCGAATTTGAATTCATTCTATACGAAATTCGAATTTCGGAAGATGGCTTCTGAAAGTGGAATTTCGTATAGAATGAATTCGTATTTGAATAGAAAAGATTAGAATAGAAAATAATAGACTAGACAAACAATAGAACAGAACAGAATAAAATATAATATATATATATTTTATTCTATTCTGTTCTATTGTTTTTCTAGTCTTATCTCTTCTACTCTATTGTAATCTTTTCTATTCAAATTCAAATTCATTTTATAAGAAATTCAAATTTCGGAAGATGGTTATATATATATATATATATATATATATATATATATATATATATATATATATATATATATATATATATATATATATATATGGTTATACAGAAACAGAATGAAATAGAATAATAGAATGAAATCGAATTCTAATAGAAAAGACTAGAACAGAAAAACAATAGAACAGAATAGAAAAAAATATATATAAAAAAATATATAAAACCATCTTCTGAAATTCAAATTTGGTACAGAATGAATTCAAATAGAAAAGATTAGAATAAAACAGAAAATAATATAAAAGAATAGCATAGAAAAACAATAGAACAGAATAGAAAAAAAAAAAATTCTATTCTAATCTTTTCTATTCAAATTCATTCTATACCAAATTCCAATTTCGGAAGATGGTTTTATATATTTTGTTATATATATTTTTTATATATAATAGAAAAGATTAGGATATAATAGAAAATAATAGAAAAACAATAGAACAGAATAGAAAAAAATATAATATATATATATATATATATATATATATATATATATATATTATAAAAAAAACATCTTCCGAAATTCGAATTTGGTATAAAATGAATTTGAATAGAAAAGATTAGAATAGAGTAGAAAGAATAGACTAGAAAAACAATAGAACAGAATAGAATAAGATATATATATATATATATATATCTATATATATATATATATATATGTATATATATTATATTTTATTTTATTCTGTTCTGTTCTATTGTTTTTCCAATCTATTCTTTTCTATTATTTTCTATTCAAATTCAAATTCATTCTATACGAAATTCGAATTTCAGAAGCCATCTTCCGAAATTCGAATTTCGTATAGAATTAATTCAAATTCGAATAGAAAAATTTAGAATAGAATAAAAAAGAATAGCCTAGAAAAACAATTAAACAGAAGAGAAAAAAATATAATATATATATTATATTTTATTCTCTTCTGTTCTATTGTTTTTCTAGTCTATTCTATTTCTATTATTTTCTATTCTAATCTTTTCTATTCAAATTCGAATTCATTCTATACGAAAATCTAATTTTAGAAGCCATCTTCCGAAATTCGAATTTCGTATAGAATTAATTCAAATTCAAATAGAAAAGTTTAGAATAGAATAGAAAAGAATAGCATAGAAAAACAATGGAACAGAATAGAAAAAAATATAATATATATAACCATCTTCCGAAATTGGAATTTGGTACAGAATGAATTCGAATTCGAATAGAAAAGATTAGAATAGAATATATTATATTTTTTTTCTATTCTGTTCTATTGTTTTTCTATGCTATTCTTTTATATTTTCTATTCTATCCTAATCTTTTCTATTATGATTCGATTTCATTCTATACGAATTTCAAATTTCGCAAAATGGTTATATATAGTTTACTTTTTCAAATTCAGTTAATGTTTTTTTTGAATGCGGTAGAATTTTTTCGAATTTTATAGTTTTTTTTGAATGTGGTAGAATTTTTTCGAATTTGACAGTTTTTTTCGAATGTGGTAGAATTTTTTCGAATTTAACAGTTTTTTTCGAATGTGGTAGAATTTTTTCGAATCTGACAGTTTTTTTCGAATGTGGTAGAATTTTTTCGAATTTGACAGTTTTTTTCGAATGTGGTAGAATTTTTTCGAATTTGACAGTTTTTGTCGAATGTGGTAGAATTTTTTCGAATTTGAAAGTTTTTTTCGAATGTGGTAGAATTTTTTCGAATTTGATCATTTTTTTTCGAATGTGGTAGAATTTTTTTGGATTTGATAGTTTTTTTTCGAATGTGGTAGAATTTTTTCGAATTTGATAGTTTTTTTTCGAATGTGGTAGAATTTTTTTGAATTTGATAGTTTTTTTCGAATACGGTAGAATTTTTTCAAATGCGGTCGAATTTTTTCGAATTCGAATACGAAACGAAACGAATTCCGAAAACAAATGTAATGAATGCAACGAATTTAACTAAATGAATTTAGTTAAATAACGAATCGAAACTAAACTAAACTAAACAAATTTTTTCATCCTGCACATGTCTACTAGGAGACATCAAAAATAAACCCAAGCAGTAAATAAAAATCAATATTTTATCTGATAAAAGAGAAAATGTATCACAAATTTGCTGGCAAAGCAATGGCCCCCCTACCCATAAAATATTCTACATATTTTTCTCGCACTTCACAGGCGCTTTGGGGGGGGCAAGCCAGGACGACCAGCTTCCATGGTCATCATTGTTTCCTGAAGTCCAGCCTCAGGCCCAACTGAGGCAATATAATTAGGATTATTGCGTTTTAAAAAGTTATGCAGGATGCAGCAACATAAAATTATGTGAGTTTGTACTCCGCCATATTTATGGCTGTTTGAAATAAGCGGAACCGGCTGGCCAGTATCCCAAAGGCATTCTCCACGACTCTTCTGGCTCTAGCCAGCCGGTAATTAAAAACCCTCTTCTCCGGGGTGAGGGTCCTCTGGGGGAATGGCCTCATCACGTGGTCACCCAGACCGAATGCCTCATCTGCGACAAAGACAAATGGCAGTCCTTACACGTTCTCCTCCGGAGGTGGCAATCCCAAGCCACCACTCTCGAGACGTCGGTAGAACTCAGTCCGGGCAAATACTCCACCATCCGACATCTGGTCATTCCTCCCCACGTCCACATATAAAAACTCATATGTCACCGACACCACCGCTATCAACACAATACTATTAAAGCCCTTGTAATTATAATAGTATGACCCCGAATGGGGTGGTGGAACGATGTGGATTTCCCCGCCATCGATTGCCCCTCCGCAGTTAGGAAAGTCCCACTGCTGGGCATATTGGGAAGCCACAGTCTGACATTCCTGTGGTGTGGAAGGAAACTGTGGAGTCAAACAAGAAAAAAAAATTGTCATTTTGCACATAAACATTGCAAGCAGATTAGACACAAACATTCTTGGCCAACATCAGTATAACATTTATTTTAAGGATTATTTAAAGGCAAAAATATAAGGTCCACTTATCAGATTCCTCCCCCCCTCTGATGGCCCCTTGGAAATATTTTAAGGGGGGTATGTTTTGGACAGGTAACCCTCTCCACTTCATTGAGAGCTGAATGTATAAATAATGTGTGTTACTTTGGCCAACCCCTCCTTACTTACACTACTGGCAGCCCACTGGACAGGTAAGAAGTGTCATAATCCAAAAATATAAATACACACTGTACAAATGGAAGCACATTTTTACTTTCTGCAATTACCTATCAAGATAATAATAGGAGAACAAAACTTTAAACAGTACCATTTGAAAGTATTCAGGCAGGCCCTTGCACTACATGCTTTGGGGAATTCATCCATAAATCTGAACACAAAAGAGGTAGGTATAGTGTGTATGGGTTTGGCAAAGTCAACAGATAGAGGATTGGTATAGGTTGATTTAGCGGTTGGGGGGGAGGGAGGGTTCCAAATGAGTTTGGGCCCCCCAAAAAAAAGCCTCTGGCACTCTGCCTGAATTTAAGGACACAAATAACATTTGGACACATTTTAGGGAGTATTTAGGGTAAGCACTACAATGGAGCTGACAAAATACATTGTTAAGTGACTAGGCTAGGTGGATATGGGCCCAGGATGCTGGGGAGGTTAGTGAAGGCAAATATGCATGTAGGCCAAAAAACAAACTTTTAAAAATTCCAGCATGCATGGGAACAAAGGGGACATTCACAGCATATTACAATCAAGGTAATTAGGGAATGATGAAAGAAATACAATATATTAGCAAACATTAAATACATATAATGTGATGTTAAAGGAGAAATCTTACCTTAATATATTCCTTCTGCAGGACCTGGATGATGGCAGAACAGGTCTCTGGAATAATGATCCCCAGAGCCTGGGGGGAGATGCCTGTCGAGAACTTGAGGTCCTGCAGGCTTCTCCCAGTCGCCAAGTACCGCAACGTGGCGACTAGCCTCTGTTCGGGAGTGATGGCTTGCCACATGCAGGTGTCCTGCCTGCTGATATAAGGGGACAGCAAAGCCAACAAAGGGTGAAAAACGGCGTCATCCAGAGAAAGTTCCTGAAATCATCAGGGTTATTCTCCTGGATCTCCCTCAACAAAGCATATGAGAGAATTGGTCACGCTAGAGCAACCAATTCTTGGTCCATGAACTTGGTCCTCCACACCCTGTTTAAGGACTGGGCTTGGGTCAAAGCTAGAAGCCCAACACCAAGCCCCCACACAGCACGAACTCTACGATGAGCACATACCAACATGGCTTCAAAACGGTCAGCTGGTCAAAACGAACTAAACAGAACGCACTGAAGAACAGCAAGGCCTGTGAAGAGCGAGCTGAAAATCAGTAACGAGCGGACAAGAACGCACTGAAAAACAGATATGAACTGACTTCACGCACTGAAAACCAGACACAAACCCACAAGCACAAACTGAACAGCAGTAAAACGATCTGAAAAAGCACGAAAAGAATGTCTGAAAAGAACAAATTGTCTCTCACCAAACTTCTACTAACATGAGATAAACACGAGATTAGCAGAAGGAGCCCAAAGGGTGGTGCACTGGCTATTGAACTTCCCTTTTATAGTCCCGTCGTACGTGTTGTACGTCAGCGCATTCTTGCCGGTCGTAAATTGGTGTGACCGTGTGTATCCAAGACAAGCTTGAGCGGAATTCCGTCGGAAAAACCATCGTAGCTTTTTCGGACAAGAATTCCCATCTTGTGTACATGGCATTAGTCATTGTGTGAGAGGCTAACATTCTCTGAAGCAAAATAGAAACAGCAGAAACCTAACTGAGAGCCAAATGCTGTTCCAGACTCAACCATTCCCACCCTCCATCATTATTTTCTTTGTTTTTTTCAACAATATTTCAAGATTTACAATTTTTAATAGTTTTATTTTTTTAATTTAAATGTATTTTTCTTTTTACGGCTGCACCTGCCTTAGCCAACCAAACAAGGGCAGAAACAGAAAGGCTGTAACTAAAACGCCTGCAAGCAGTCATATTTATGGACTACTGAGGGTCAATGATGTACCACTGGCTGAAGGTGGTGAAATATGCGCTTGGGGTAGAAGCCTACCCTGTTGCACGTTTTATGTTAAAGAAGGCCTTCACTACAACAAGGGGAGGTTTGTGTCTGACATTTAATAGCCTGGGGCAAGGTGCACAGCATTTTTACTTTTCTTTCCCAAAGGATGCAGTGAGGTTCTGCAAAAAGGGCAGCTTTTTAACAGAATGTTAACAAATGCCTGATGTGCTCTTATCATCCCAAGCTAAAAGTTATAATCTAAAAAAAAATGGCCAGCTGCGGGCCAATTTTATTAAGGGAGAATTTCTGAAGCGTACTAGCAACAGAGAATACAGTTAGTGTATTACTGTAAGAATTAGGATAGAGCAGATGACATAGCAGTGTAAAATTGTCCTGCAGCAGATCAATATTAAATAGTAAGGTTAACCAAGTTTACTAGAGACAAAGAGCAAAGGCTGTGGCTAGACTACAAGAATTAGGATACTACAGAGGACGCAGTCACATAAAAGTGTCCAGCAGCAGGACAGTTTCAATTAGGGATAATAGGTCTAACCAGTCCAGTGCATGCCTAAGATATATTTTATCTATGGAGACAGGGGGTGGCGTGCATGTGAGTGATACAGTGTGAGGTGGTTTAGGTGCACATAATTCTTGCATTTAGTTTTTTTTCATTCAAACAATGCAACAAAAAAGAATAGACCCCATTTAATAAAAAAAAAAAAAAAAAGGTGCCATTAATTGAAAAGCTAGCTATCGATCAGTTGTTGCAGACAGATATTGGTCCTTAAAGTGATTATACACTATTTTTTTTTTAAATAATAAACAGGTTTATATTTACCTGCTCTGTTTTATGGAATTGCACAAAGTGGCCCTGAACCTTATTCTTGGGTCCCCCTCCAGCGCCCCTGGCTACTCCTTTTCTTGGCATGCCCCCACAGCAAGCTGCTTGCTATGGGGGCACACCTGCTTGCTCACTCCAGAGCCGTGCTGCCTGCATCTATAGACGTAAACAGCACCGCTCGCCCCCCACTCCCTCTTCACTGGATTTGACTGCATTCCTTGCATTAAGGTAAAAAATCTTTACGTAGCAGTATGCTCCCTTATCCCCCTTATACTTACCTGAACTCAAACTCGATCCAGCTCTGTGCACGTTTATAGTGGATCACTGTAGTGCATGTGCACAGGTACATGCTGTAAAAAGTATGTGAAAAACCAATTGTAGCCTGCAACAATTAGAAAATATGCCCTGTGAAAAAACACATGCAGCCAGCTATGACTGTAGTGCATGTGGAAAGAAACAGGGATAGACTGTAAAGAAGCTGCAAGACATCAGCAGCATTAAGATGTAATAATCGTTCCCTTCCCTGCTGCCAAATTCTCCAAGATACACAGAATTTTGCTACCTACAAGACATTCGCTAAAGGTTTACATTTACTTTAAGAGACCAGTGCCTAAAAGTTCTACAATAATCTGTCCCTATGCACCTTATTAACATTTTCTAAGCTTTCCTTATAACATTTAGCAGCCAAATGGGCTATTGCTATTAGGCTTCTAAAAATACAACCTTCCATAGTAGAGTTGCTAACTTATTCATATCACCCTTATTGGTCCTTCCTAACCATCTGGCCTAAGTTCAAAGGTGAGGAAGTGCATTATTGGTAATTGATTGCTTTGACTGCTACGGCAGCAAAATCACAGGTCTGTTAACAGGCTGGGTTTAGCTCAAACCCATGTTAGTCCTGAACCTGAATGTCATCACTATATTACACTAGCAAAAATTGGCCAGTTTGTATTGTGCAAAGGATCTAATGAAATCTCTAACATCCTACACAGATTCTCATATCATTGTATTGTCAACTGTTAAGGACACTGCTATTCATATTAGAAAATCATAGTCCATATACTTCTCAATATTTGATCAACGTTGTTAAAAAATATATAAAATATTAAACAATGTAACTTGGGAAATATTTATAACAACTGCAGCAATGCAGTTTAATTGACTCTAGCTTTCATTTGGAACTGCATGCCTTCACCACAACTCCAACCATCCCAGCACCATCCTGCTTAGACAAACCAGGGTTTGGTTTTCCCCAGCTTTGAGTTTAACCAAGGACTGAAGAAAAAGATCTATATAAAGACAGACATATACTCCATATTGTTCCCCGCAACCTAACCAGTTGTACGTTCTATACCTCTTCCCTCCACTCACTTTCTTGTTTTCTATGCCCACACACTCTCTAATTGACTTTTGAGAGTGATTGCACATATAGCACCATCCAAGCAGCACCTCAGTTCTCCTAAAATAGGCAACAAATTTTACAAATTTTGTTGGTTACAGTATCTTACAAAAGTGAGTACACACCTCCCATTTTTGTAAATATTTTATTATATCTTTTCATGTGACAACACTGAAGAAATGACACTTTGCTACCATGTAAAGTAGTGAGTGTACAGCTTGTATAACAGTGTAAATTTGCTGACCCCTCAAAATAACAGCCATTAATGTCAAACCGCTGTAAACAAAAGTGAGTACACCCCTAAGTAAAAATGCCCAAATTGGGCCCAAAGTGTCAATATTTTGTGTGGCCACCATTATTTTCCAGGACTGCCTTAACCCTCTTGGGCATGGAAGATTTGACTTCCGCGCTTATGGTGCAAATGGAAATTAAACGCAAAATATGTGAAGAGCTGCAGCCTCTATCAATAAATTTACCCTAAGGTAAATTTAGAAAAATGAAAAAAGGGGAAGGATAGATATTTGTAATTTGCAACCTCTAGATACTTGAGGGGTGTGTATACCACGGGTGCATATAATGCAAAAAGTGAAAAAAAAGTGCAGAAAATAAGAAATGTAAAGGATATCCTACTGTGTAAACTTCCTGATCGCTTATTTATAATGCATACTGTTAGAAGCTATGTGCATTTAAACAAAAATAAAATTAAAAATTAAAATGAAAAAACAAATAGAAAAGCGCTAACTTTTCCTCTGTTAAATCCACAATCCTGTGCAAAATCTGCAATTCAAAGTAACATTTCTGTGCCAAAAAAATACAACATATATGACTGGTATATAGTATTGTTGTGAAACTGGGCTCAGAAACATGCATATGCCGTCCTTAAACCCTGGTGTATAACAAAAAGTCTAATAATAAAGTGACAACATGCTCCTTCAGATTGTTCTGTGCTTCTTAGAAAACAATGCCCCATAAAAAACGCACTCACCGCTATTATTCACCCCACAAGGAGATATTTAATTTTCACAGTATGAGCCACTGTGCAGCCTGTGGAGTAGGAAAATTTCCTGTCCTGTATCCTCCAAGTGCCTCCTTGTCTGTGATGTGAGTGGTCTCCTTCCTATTAACCTCTTAAATTTTGCCCACATGTAGAGAGGAAAGAAACTCCATAGTGTGATACAGTACAAATTTCCAAATATTTCTTTGGCTCCAGTTGACGTCCCAGTGATGAATCCGGTAGGGCGGGACTAACAGCGTTATTACATCACTTCCGGTTTAGAGCTGTGGAGCGAAGATCGCTCCAGCTTCCTGATTGTAAACATTTTTTGCCTTAATGATTTTTATTAAATGTGAGTACCCATCAGTATTACTAATAAATATTTGGAAATTTGTACTCACTTTTGTTTCCAGCAGTTTAGACATTAATGGCTGTGTGTTGAGTTATTTTGAGGGGACAGCAAATATACACTGTTATACAAGCTGTACACTCACTACTTTATATTGTAGCAAAGTGTAATTTCTTCAGTGTTGTGACATGAAAAGATATAATAAATTATTTACTAAAATGTGAGGTGTGTACTCACTTTTGTGAGATACTGTATATTTTGGAGTAAATACATGAATTACCTAAATTTACACAGTGAGATAAAATGCATAGAAAAAATACATTAAAAATGTATAAGGTGTAAAAGGAACACAGGGACTTAAAAAATATTTGGAGGTTATAGAGAGAGTATAAAAAATGTGGGGTTTAAGGTGTGAATCAGGACATCAGAGTGCAGCTTTCTTTTTTTTTAAAGAGAGAGCGGGGGGGGGCTTTATTTTGACTTTTCGGGTCCAGTTTTAACAAGCTTTAGGGGTGTATTTGTAAATGCGCATATCTGTTTGTCCAGCAAATGGCAGGTAATTTAGTTCTGAGCGAACAGGGCGAATGTTCTCCAGCTATATTTCCTGCAGATCAAATGGGTAAATAGTAAAAATACCGCAATATGGCCACTAGATGGCACTGACTATGATATGAAATTAGGATGCTCCTTAAGTCCATCTAGTGGCCATAATGCAGCACCCATTCACATATTCAATCTGCAGGGATATAGCCTGAGAATATTTAATTTAGCCTTATTTGCACACAACAAATTTAGTTTTCTTTAATGAACAGCTATCCAAGTTGCTTTAAGAAATTCACCCCTAAGTATCAGTGTTGCCAACCACCCCTGTTTTTATGGGCAGCCTGTAAAAACGGGGCCATTTTTTAATGTCCGTGAAAATCCATGAATTCAAAATCTTGCCGGTAAAAATGACGGTCCCCGGCTTGGAACTGTGCATGTGCAGGTCCGAAGCATGCCGAGAGTCTCCGATCATCTATCTGACACTGCTGCTAGTAGCTACTTGTTTTGTACCCTCCCCCTTCCTTCTGCAGCGCGCCTTATTTGATTTCCGTACAGGAGATGCTGGAAGGGGGAGGAGTGGAGTCAGCCCGCAGTGTGGAGCTGGATGGACTTCAGCCCAGCAGAGGCCAGGGTAAGCTAGCTATTAGCAAAGCTGAGCAAAATACAGTTGTGTCATTGCCTTGTCTTAGTGGGCAGGAGAGAGGGAGGGCAGAGGATGGGCTTGTGTACAGTAGTAAATCGTTTTTTTTTGTGTGTCAGATGAGATCTGCTTTGCTTCCAAAGGGAGGACGTTTCCTGAGATCTCCCCCAATCTCTACCTATTGCCTGCAGTGCTCACCAGTCCAGTACAGGCAAAGCCTCCCCAGTCCTCTCCAGAGTTACCACCTCATTTGTCTGGGGCACTACAAATCCAAGCATGCCAGGAAAGGGGAGGCAGCAGCAATATGATTTAATGAAAGAAAAACAAATCAGCACAAAAATGTATAAAAAGCAAATAGCTGTTGAACACCAGGGTCAACAATCACAAATCCCTGAAAATAATACAAAACAGATGGTGCAGCACTATGATATAAATACTAAAGGCCATAAAAGAAACAATGAAAGACTGTATCCAATTGGTCAGCAGTGATGTGGCTTCATGCAAAAAACTCAGTGGGAATAAGTGATCCCTCCCCTCCACCAATATTAGAAGTGGCCTCTCACCTCAGCGCAGGGACCCTTTAGTTACAGAGGGTCAATATGCGCTTTCCCTTACGGGTCAATGAAGACAGTGAGCAGCAGATCCAGATCAGTCAGGTAACGGCAGGAGACCAGGGGCTATGCAGCACGGATAATCCCAGGAAGCATGTGTCATGTGAATAAAGAAGGGTATAACATAGTGCTTTCCGTAGAGAAACTTTAATAACGAGCAATAAGAAAAACACTTACAAACAATGCACTAATCCAGTGCCAGATGACAAAGCGTGTGGATGAGGATGCAAAATGGCCGCGGGTGACGTCACGATGCTTCCTTTCCGAACGTGTTGCATCCCTGTGGGCGGGGACTTCATCAGCGGATACAGAAGGTGCATGGTCACCTGCACTACACACACAAAAGGTCCCCATAGCAACCAAACGCTGCATCAATCAGCGCAGCGTGAGAGCGGGGATCACTTGACAGAGACGTAATCCCGGAAGTGTTCCCACTTGCTGATATTGACAAAACGGAAACATTTGAAATAAAAAGGAATAATAAAAAATTAATAAGAGATATATATATATATATATATATAAACAAATAAATATATGCTCATAACCTGCATAACTTAAGGCCACAAAATGTGTCTCAATATGCTTACAGGCATATATAATATTACAAAAAAGAAAAAGAAGAAGGTATATAAAAAATTATAAATCGATAATTACATAAAGATCTTGTGAGCCACAAATGGATTGATGCCTATAAAGTGAATCCAAATGCTTCAATCAGCTGCACACACTATCCACGTTTCATATCGTGTATGTGACAAAATCAAAATAAGTAATTGTGTATGCGCTAGGTAAAAATAAATACCGTGATAAAAATATGGATAACACCAAAAATTAATATCGTAGCGTAAAATATATAAATCACATTACAAATATACAATAATAATCAGTGCCATTCATTTGTGAAAACCAATAAATGAATATATATATAAATAATCTATAAATCACGTTAAAAATATTCAATAATAATAAGTGCTATTCATTTATAAAAACCAGTGAATAAATATATATAAATACAACATGCAACATGCAAAACGTGAAAAAATCCAAGTGATGATGAAAAAAAATTAATATTATTGAAGTGTCCAAAAATTCAATAAAAATAATCAATAAAATATGGTATATAAAGTGCAGGCATTAGTGTCCAAAAAAATATATATAGGCATTCCTCATGTTCTTCCTATATGGTGTGCGAAATACGGCATGCTTTGGTGCCCTCCAGTGACCCCCAATAGCTCATGCGCTCACCTCTGAGCATGTGACACAGTGATTAAACAGTGTCTATACACGCAGTGGAGCCACTCCTGGGCTCATATAGGATCTGTTGGGAATGATCTGCACCTCTCTCAGATAATCATCAATGGTAACATATGTAGGAAAGAAAGAAACTCCATAGTGTAATACCGTCAGAGATTTATTAAATTATAAAACCACTTCCCTCCAGGAGGGTACTCACAAGGTATGGGTGCGTCAGTGCACCATCCTATCCATAGTGTAATACACAGGGATACAGGAATAAAAGTCTGGCGTGCGGTGTGGTGTGTAATCCTCTGCTTGTCTGTAGCTCCGTCCTGCCCCTGCGTCTTCGGCACAGGGATAGCGTGCCTTCATCTGGGGGATCCAAAGCATGCCGTATTTCGCACACCATATAGGAAGAACATGAGGAATGCCTATATATATTTTTTTGGACACTAATGCCTGCACTTTATATACCATATTTTATTGATTATTTTTATTGAATTTTTGGACACTTCAATAATATTAATTTTTTTTCATCATCACTTGGATTTTTTCACGTTTTGCATGTTGCATGTTGTATTTATATATATTTATTCACTGGTTTTTATAAATGAATAGCACTTATTATTATTGAATATTTTTAACATAATTTATAGATTATTTATATATATATATATATATATATATATATATATATATATATATATTCATTTATTGGTTTTCACAAATGAATGGCACTGATTATTATTGTATATTTTTAACGTGATTTATATATTTTACGCTACGATATTAATTTTTGGTGTTATCCATATTTTTATCACAGTATTTATTTTTACCTAGCGCATACACAATTACTTATTTTGATATAAAAAATTATATTTAAAACCCATACTGTCATAAAAGACAGAGCATAAAAAGTCATCCGCGATCATCTGCTGCATTCAACGAGAGATATAAAATATAAAAAATATAAAAATGTACAAGAAAATTCTTAACGATCAGTAATAAAACAATTAATGTCCAAATTGACATTAAGTCCATCAGGGCAAAGAACATGGGTTTCATGTATCCAGTAAGATTCTCTCCTGCTTAGTTGGCTTATGAAATTCCCTCCTCTCCAGTGTTTGGTGACCCTCTCAATGCCCCAAAATTTTAAACACTACGGGTTCTGTTGATGAAATAATTTAAAATGTTTGGACACGTTGTGGGTCTTGAGACCCTTTTTGATATTATTGACTATGTTATACCCTTCTTTATTCACATGACACATGCTTCCTGGGATTATCCGTGCTGCATAGCCCCCAGTCTCCTGCCGTTACCTGACTGATCTGGATCTGCTGCTCACTGTCTTCATTGACCCGTAAGGGAAAGTGCATATTGACCCTCTGTAACTAAAGGGTCCCTGCGCTGAGGTGAGAGGCCACTTCTAATATTGGTGGAGGGATCACTTATTCCCACTGAGTTTTTTGCATGAAACCACATCACCGCTGACCAATTGGATACAGTCTTTCATTGTTTCTTTTATTGACTTTAGTATTTACAGTGGCTTGCGAAAGTATTCGGCCCCCTTGAACTTTTCAACCTTTTGCCACATTTCAGGCTTCAAACATAAAGATATAAAATTTTTATTTTTTGTGAAGAATCACCAACAAGTGGGACACAATTGTGAAGTGGAACGAAATCTTTTGGATTTTTGAAACTTTTTTAACTAATAAAAAAATGAAAAGTGGGGCGTGCAAAATTATTCGGCCCCCTTGCGTTAATACTTTGTAGAGCCACCTTTTGCTGCGATTACAGCTGCAAGTCGCTTGGGCTATGTCTCTATCAGTTTTGCACATCGAGACACTGAAATTCTTGCCAATTCTTCCTTGCAAAACAGCTCGAGCTCAGTGAGGTTGGATGGAGAGCGTTTGTGAACAGCAGTTTTCAGCTCTTTCCACAGATTCTCGATTGGATTCAGGTCTGGACTTTGACTTGGCCATTCTAACACCTGGATACGTTTATTTGTGAACCATTCCTTTGTAGATTTTGCTGTATGTTTGGGATCATTGTCTTGTTGGAAGATAAATCTCCGTCCCAGTTTCAGGTCTTTTGCAGACTCCAACAGGTTTTCATCCAGAATGGTCCTGTATTTGGCTGCATCCATCTTCCCCTCAATTTTAACCATCTTCCCTGTCCCCGCTGAAGAAAAGCAGGCCCAAACCATGATGCTGCCACCACCATGTTTGACAGTGGGGACGGTGTGTTGAGTGTGATGAGCTGTGTTGCTTTTACGCCAAACATATCGTTTTGCATTGTGGCCAAAAAGTTCGATTTTGGTTTCATCGGACCAGAGCACCTTCTTCCACATGTTTGGTGTGTCTCCCAGGTGGCTTGTGGCAAACTTTAGACGAGACTTTTTATGGATATCTTTGAGAAATGGCTTTCTTCTTGCCACTCTTCCATAAAGGCCAGATTTGTGCAGTGTACGACTGATTGTTGTCCTATGGACAGACTCTCCCACCTCAGCTGTAGTTCTCTGCAGTTCATCCAGAGTGATCATGGGCCTCTTGGCTGCATCTCTGATCAGTCTTCTCCTTGTCTGAGCTGAAAGTTTAGAGGGACAGCCAGGTCTTGGTAGATTTGCAGTGGTCTGATACTCCTTCCATTTCAAAATGATCGCTTGCACAGTGCTCCTTGGGATGTTTAAAGCTTGGGAAATCTTTTTGTATCCAAATCCGGCTTTAAACTTCTCCACAACAGTATTACGGACCTGCCTGGTGTGTTCCTTGGTCTTCATGATGCTCTCTGCGCTTTCAACAGAACCCTGAGACTATCACAGAGCAGGTGCATTTATACAGAGACTTGATTACACACAGGTGGATTCTATTTATCACCATCAGTCATTTAGGACAACATTGGATCATTCAGAGATCCTCGCTGAACTTTTGGAGTGAGTTTGCTGCACTGAAAGTAAAGGGTCTGAATAATTTTGCACGCACCACTTTTCAGTTTTTAAAATGCTAAAAAAGTTTAAAATATCCAATAGATTTCGTTCCACTTCACAATTGTGTCCCACTTGTTGGTAATTCTTCACAAAAAAATTAAAATTTTATATCTTTATGTTTGAAGCCTGAAATGTGGCAAAAGGTTGAAAAGTTCAAGGGGGCCGAATACTTTCGCAAGCCACTGTATATCATAGCGCTGCACCATCTGTTTTGTAGCAATACGATTTGGCTGATTTTCAGATGAAAAGTGCTGCTGTATATTGTGTTTGTACAGTGAGTCTGCATAGTGTGTGTATACTGTATGGTCAGAATTTAATTGATTATGTATTGTGCTTGATGGTCTTGAGGTGTTTATTGATATATTTTTATCTGAGTAAGTAGTGAGTACATTTGGTCTCCTGTAGTATGTCCGCTACCTCTGACCATCTCCTGTATCATGTCCGCAGCCTATGACCGTCTCCTGTAGCATGTCCGCAGCCTATGACCGTCCTCTGTAGCATGTCCGCAGCCTATGACCGCCTACTGTAGCATGTCTGCCTCCTGTAGTATAAAACCAGAGCCACCAAGCTGGAGCCATCTGACTGAGCCCTGTACGGTGTACCTGAAAGGAGGTCAGTGACAGCGCCACCAGGCCAGTCTGAGGGGGGGTCACAGATGTAAGGGGGCACTGATATAAAAGTTTCCCCCTTATTTTAGTAACCCCCCTTACCTTAGTGTATTCACTCTACGGAAGGTGGTCTCTGGTCACCAGATACCCCCCACATCAGAGTTCCTGGTGTTTCCCTTTACATCAGAGTCTGCAGGATTCCCCCTTACAGTGCAAGGGGGAACTCAATCTGCGGACCCTGATGTAATTGGGAACTCTGATGTAAAGGGAACACAGTGGACTCTGATATAAGGTAGTCTCTGGTCACCAGAGTTCCACCTTAGATCATGATTTGCAGCGTTCCCCTTTACATAGGAGTTTTGCTTCACTGTAAGGGGGAATCCTGCACACTCTGATGTAAGGGGGAACTCTGTGCTGGCTGGGTTCTAGTAACCTGACCTTCATGTCAATGCAGAAATATGTTTTTTTACTTTTGTTTAACTTAAACACATTGCTAATATCACTAGATATATGTTTATAGTTTAAATATTGATATTTGCACTGTTTAGCACTGAAAATTGTAATTTTAGGTACTTTTTTGCAGTGCCAATAAAAAATTGGTGCCGTTTGTAAATGTTTCTCATTTTGCCAGTAAATTTCGCTTTGGAGGGTTGGCAACTCTGTTAAGTATGCACACACATAATCAGATCTTGCAATCTTGTAATAATCAGATATGAAAAAAAAACTTAATTTCAATGTTAACACCTCCAGGCATCTACACGTACAAACATCCGCACAAAAACTTCCAAAGTATCTTTGTATATTTTCAATGCATTAACATGTTTGATTTTATATTAGCAGATCATTTCCTCTTGTTCTTAATATTGCTTAATTAGGTGGTTACATTTTGGTTGTCATATTTTATATTACTTCTCTAACAGCAATGGCCCAACCAGTTGCTTTTGAAGAAAACTTGGCCTTTACAGGTTATTGTAATGAACATGAATTAGAGGCTAGTGTTTTTTTGTATCCTGGGTTGACTAGTTGTTGTTAATTACATTAACCTGAGCTTTTCAGGCCCCTTTCACACATGCGGACAGTATATCTGTATTTCATCCATCCGTTTTCGGATGAAATACAGACATACATGCATCCCTATGGGATAGCGGGTGTCAGCGGATGTACATCCGCTAACACCCGATGTCATCCGGCTCCGCTCTCGTCCGATTCTGCAGACGGAAGAAAATCCTATTTTTCTATCCGTCTGCAGAGCGGATCGGATGAACATGGACAGACGGTCCGTGTTCCTCCAATCCCCCATAGGGTAGAGCGGAGATCTGACAGGGCGGTCCCTGCACAGTGTGCGGGTCCCGCCCTGTCATCCGCCGGCTCAGCTGGGGAAAACGGAGCGATTCCCGCTGAGCAGCGGATGTTCACGGGGCGGATCAACACGGATCCGTCCCGTGTGAAAGGGGCCTAAGAATGCTAAAGACACTTCATCACTTCTCCAAGTGTCTTCCTCAGCTCAGATGTGTATGGGGAATACACCACAGCATTTATACCCACAAGTTGCCTGCAGAATCAATTGAAACCATAGGGAATGTGAAGATGCATGCACTTGACAAATGAATGAATCTATGGCCAAGTATGTTTGTTTTTGGCCCTTTGTCTCAACACCCCCTCCTTCGAGAAATCTGACTTTAGATTATGATTATAAAACATAAAGGAATTTGATTAACAGCAGAAGACATCATTGGATGGGCTCAAATTGCACCGTAGTAAATCACATGTGAATTGAATAGGAATGGGCTGAATGTTCCTGTGCGATTCATTGTGCAAACTGAGGCTAAATCTACAAAAGCATGTTTCTCATTGCACAGTAACAAACACACTTCACTGTCCAGTCATAATTTTTGGTTCTGCTACATAAATCACCTCCAAATCTCTTACTGAATTCAGTGTTTGTTGTCAAAGCTTAAGTCACTCCCAATCCACATAGCTAGAATTATCCTCAAGCTCAATGGTTTAACTTTAAAGGTGAATTAGTCACTTTATAGACACCTTTATCATATCACCACATATGGAACTTTTCCTTATGTGTTTGATTAGATCTCCCATTAGGTTTAGGCACTTTAACCACTTCAGCCCCAGAAGATTTGGCTGCTGAATGACTAGGCCATTTTTTGCGATTCGGCACTGCGTTGCTTTAACTGACTTAACTGAGCTTTCTTTTGGTGGTATTTGATCGCCTCTGCGGTTTTTATTTTTTGGGCTATAAACAAAAAAGGAGCGTCAATTTTGAAAAAAACACAATATTTTGTACTTTTTGCTTTAATAAATATCCCTATTTTTTTTTTAAAAAAGCAATTTTTTTCTCAGTTTAGGCTGATAGGTATTCTTCTACATAATTTTGGTAAAAAAAAATTGCAATAAGCGTATATTGATTGGTTTGCGCAAAAGTTATAGCGTCTACAAAACAGGGGATAGATTTATAGCATTTTTATTATTATTATTATTTTTTTACTAGTAATGGCGGCGATCTGCGATTTTTATCATGACTGCGACATTATGGCGGACACATCGGACAATTTTGACACATTTTTGGGACCATTGGCATTTATACAGCGATCAGTGCTATAAAAATGCATTGATTACTGTAAAAAAGGGGTTAACACTAGGGGGCGATCAAGGGGTTAACTGTGTTCCCTGGGAAGTGATTCTAACTGAAGGGTTGGGGACTGACTAGAGGAAGTGACGGATCGTGGTTCCTAGCTAATAGGAACACACGATCTGTCACTCCTCTCAGAACAGAACAGGGAAGTGTGTTTACACACACTTGTCCCTGTTCTGTCTTTCCTGCTCGCGATCGCTCGTGGCACCCCCACTGTGCAGCAGGGGCACACGTGCGCCTGCTATCTCGATCCCGTGAGTCGACGTATAGCTATGACAGTTTGCGGGATTGTGCCGACCTGCCGCAGTAAAATGACGGTAGTTGGTCGGCAAGCCGTTAAAGGATGTTCAAACCCAGCAGCAAAAAATTATAAATTGCAACTTACCAGTCCTTAAACACATTCGTTTTCATATTTCAGTAAAAGAAATTGTCATCAAGTACAGACATTTTTTTTTTATTTTGCCAGAAATTTAGCTTCCTTGCAACTTTGTGTAAATTGGACTGAAAGCATAATCTTTTTTTCCTTCCTAGCTATCTTATGTAAAGTACAAATTCTCCTGGAATCCATGTAATTGATGAAAAGTAGAGAATGTGTTTGTAGTTCAAATCAGGTGGGCAGCCTACGTGACAATACTCCTTCTTCATAGATGCAGTGGACTGAGAGCTGCCACTCTAGGACAGAATTATGTTATTTGCAGGATCACCAGGCAAATATAAAGGAAAAAGCATAAAAAAAAGACTGGTAAGCTGCAATTGATTGAATTTTTTTGCTTAGGTACACTTAATAGAAGTACTTGCTAGCATCCTTCTTTCATTCATCCAAACAAAACTGTAAGATGCCATTGTGAACAGGACAAACTTGATGTAAAAGCTGGCACTTCATCTTTCCAGATGGCACAGCATGGGATTTTCTTGTCAGTGTCTCATAGTTGTGAGCATAAAAAGCTATTCACTTTCATATAGGTTCTATTCTTTTAAATATAATATACTGTACAACCGAATTAAAACTAAAACGATAAAGTTTACTCTCATGTTTCTGGTTGTGAAAATCAACCATAAGAGTACTTTGTAATATTATACAATACAGAATACTCAGGTATTCAGACACTCTCTAAATAATGCTGTATGTAGCCAAGGTGTATGTATCTATTTTATGCAAGATTTCAAATATATGCAGATAACAAGAATTTCCTAAAGAATACGCTTGGGCATTTTTTTATTGTCTTTCTAGTGTGATAAAATAAAATTGATTCAAAACATTTGAGTAGGGGCGTGGCATAAACAGACACGCTGACTGAGCGTGCTGCTCAGTGATCCCCGGGCTCCAGGAAGATAGGTGGTGTTCAGCAGGCTCCAGACCGGCTAAAGCATGTCCACACAGCTGCACTACCGCCCGGTGGTGGTGGAAAGAGCCAGGCTAATGGGCTTTGAGCTAACCTCTTGGCGGTAGAGTGCGGATCCTGGGAGCGCAATTAAAGGAACCCCAGTCCAGGAGGGAAGGAAGTTCGGCTCCCCTGATATGAGGGGGGGACCAGGGTGGGTCGGATGCGATTCCCCCCGTACAGGGCCGAGGAGTGACAGGCTTTGGAAGGGGTGTTGCAGCACATGGCAATGGCCAAATACTTCTGAGCCCAAAGCAGAGTTGTACAACCCTGGAAAGGAATCTCCCAGGAAAAGGGAGAGACACCTCGGTTTATGCCGGTGGAATAGAGGGTCCGGAGGGGGAGTGTATTGGAGGGGACCCGAGTATTCTGGAGGTGGAAGGAATAACAGGAGGGATGGTTGAATTCCTGGAAGTTGAAAGTTGTGGTACTACAAAACCCAGCAGTGAATCAGCAAAAATCAGCAAAGGACTTGTGATGAATCCAGAGACAGCCTCTACTGGGCAAGTGCAGTATGTTAATCCTTTGTATGGTGATCTTAATAATGAACTAAGTGCATCTCAATCAGAGTTAATAGTGGGTTGGGACTTAAGAGAACATTTGAGAGCACTTCCTACAAAGAAAGACATTCAATTACTTAAAACCGCTGTTGAATCATCCTGCAAACAGGCCGTGGAGGGGTTAAGGGAGGATATAGGGGCACTGGGGCACAGAGTAGAGGAAATGGAGATGGGCCAGGATGATATTAGACAAGGAGTGGCGGATATCCAAGATATGACAAAACATCATGAGGAAGTGTTGAATTCTCTGTTAGATCAAATGGATAATCAAGAAAATAGAGATCGTAGGCAAAATATACGTGTAAGGGGCCTGCCTGAAATAAAACAACATTTTGAATTGTTTCCAAAGGTGATCAGTCTGTTTCAGTAAATTCTGGGGCCATCTGCACCGGATAAGATTGAAATAGACAGAATCCATCATGCCCTGGCCCCTACCCCCCAAAATACAGAAAAACCAAGAGATGTCCTTTGTAAACTACATAGTTATCCAGTGAAAGAAGCCATCATGAAAGCCGCCCGCAATAAATCCATAGTTGATTTTGAAGGTGCACAAATAGCTTTATTTCCAGATTTATCATGTAGAACTCTTATGCAACGCAGAAAGATTAAACCCTTGTTGGAAACAAGCAGCTGATGTTAAATATCGCTTGGGATATCCCTTTAAGGTTGTAGCAACCCGGAATGGGAAAAGAGCAACACTTAAAACTAAAGATGACTTGCAACACTTCATAGAGGTGCTGGAGCTCTCCCTGGTGGACTTTCCGGACTGGAGCTTGAATAACTTCTAACCATCACTACAATGACCAGAACTATGGCAACAAGTGCCAGTTAAAGGTTGATGGAAAATTGATGTGGATAAGACAGGACTATAATCCGGTCATAGAAAGATATGCCTGAGTAGTGGTGTAAAGGAAACTCCGTCAACTGACAGACTTGTTCAATAAGTCAATAAGTGGAAGCACCAGATCAATCCAGCAAACCCCCTTACTACTTTTGAGGAATGGTGTGTTAAATTATCAGAGCCGGGTCATATGTTGTCTCGAATGTATAGGCTGGTTCTGAGCGCCCAAAATATGACAACTCCCTATTTCATTCGAGAATGGGAAAGAATTGGAAATAATTTTACATCAGAGCAAATTAAAAAGCTGATGGGAGCGACACACCATACTTTAATAAGTTCCCATACACAGGAAATGTCCTACAAGTTCCTGACAAGATGGTATCGTACACCGGCTCGACTGGCTCAAATATATCCATCGGCGGATGTTAACTGCTGGAGGGGATGTAACCAAAGGGGTTCATTTCTGCATTTATGGTGGTATTGCCCAAAGATTAAAGTTTTCTGGGAGGAGATAGCCCCTTGGGCTAAAAAATTGCATAGACCTATTGTCAGGGACATATCAGTGGGCGTCGGGCGAAAATGCGTGCGCGCAGGTGCACGAGGGGCCTTCCCAGGGCAGTTCTGCTGAAATCTTCACTAGGGGGCGCCGGAGCGCTCCCGTTCGCACGTTCGCGTGTGCGCGCCCGTTCGCGCTAGCGCTGTTTGGCGCCAAGGCCCCTTTAAAAGACTGTCAGATGCTTCTATCAGGTGCTGTTCGTCTGCAGCTCTGCACCTGAGTTCCTGTATCCTGCCTGTTGTTGTATTGCTAGTGACCCGGCTCCGTCTGACCATTCTCCTGTCTCCAATCCGACCCGGCCTGCCTGACCTCGCTCATATCTTGTGACCTGTTGCCGAACTCCTGCCTGCCTGACTATTCTTTGATTATCCTTCCTGCCATATACTTGCCTGATCTCCTGCCAAACGGACTGTCTGACTCTGCTTTGCCTGTGTCCTGTGACGCTGCTTCCAGCCTGCTCTGCCAAGCTCCAGGTTCTGCCGCTGCCATATCAGCCACCTGTCTGCTTACTGATCCGCTTCAGCCTACCTGCATCCGCAGCTCAGCCATCCCGGAGGGACGGCTTTCCAGTTCCAGTGTTTGCTACCGCAGGAACCTGCATCAGGCCCTCCTACCCACTGTGCTCAAGAGACCACTGTTCCCACTTCCAGTGGCTCCTGAACCAGTGTTTAAGAGAGGTCTCCTTCTACCAGTCGGGCTCAACTACCAGGTACCTAACAGTACGAACAGCCATGACTGAGCCCGCAGGAGAGACCTCCCCCATCAAGGAGATCTGTACGCACTTAGCGGCACTCACCCAGGCAGTAAAGACTTTACAAGACAACTACAACAGACTGGAGGGTCAAGTTCTGAACCTTAGTGGTCCTGGAGGTGTGGCCTCTGCCTCAGCAGCTGCTCCAGCACAGGCTGCTGCACCACCTTCTGTGGTCATGCTCCCACCTGAACCAAGGGTCCCCATCCCTGAGAGGTTTTCTGGTGACCGAACCAAGTTTCTGGCTTTCCGCAGCGCCTGTCAACTTTACTTCGCCCTGCAGCCACGGACTTTTTCCCTGGAGGCTACCAAAGTGGGATCTCTCATATCCCTTCTTCAAGGGGAACCCCAGACCTGGGCCAACCGCCTGCTTGAAACCAACTCTGTACAGATCCAGTCTTTGCCCGCTTTTTTTCGAAGCCATGGGCCAGTTGTACGAGGACCCTCAGTGGACTGCCACTGCTGAGGCAGCTTTGTTCGCGCTCCAGCAAGGCCGCAGGCCAGCCGAGGACTATGTTACGGACTTCCGACGCTGGAGCGCGGACACTCAATGGAACAACGCAGATTTACGTCATCAGTTCCGCATGGGGTTATCTGAGAGTCTAAAGGATGAGCTTGCTCGGGTAGGGATGCCCGATACCCTTGAAGAACTCATTACTCTAACCATCCAGATTGACCGACGCCTTCGTGAGCGCCGGTCTGAACGCTCTTCCCAGCAAACGCGCCCTATGTGGATGACTGCAAGAGCTCCGGTTCCTGCCTCCCGATATCTACCTTCTGCCTGCCCAAGTCCGGCCACCCAAACACCTGATGCTCCCGAGCCAATGCAACTGGGACTTATGCGCTCTACTTTGCCCCCAGAAGAACTGGCGCGCAGACGCCAGCTAAACCTCTGCCTCTACTGTGGTGGGGCGGGCCACTACGTGAACAACTGTCCGGTTAAGACTCGTAAGTGTTTTCCTTCTACTCCGGCCAGTTTATCCGCCTTAACCGCCAATGCAATTCAACTTGCTCTCCCTCTCTCATTTCAGCTCCAGGGAAGAACAATCCAGGTCAACGCCATTATTGATTCCGGGGCATGTAACTGCTTTATTGACTCTGCTTTCGCTACTCAACAAAATCTTCCCCTAAAAGACAAGACACACAAACTCTCAGTTTTTTCTGGCCGATGGGTCCCACATAAAATCGGGACAAGTCTCTCAAGAAACCCTTCCTCTGTCTGCCACCTGTTTATCTCAACATAAAGAGATCCTAACTCTGGACGTTATCTCATCTCCATTATTTCCGATCATTTTGGGCATGCCCTGGCTCCAGGCCCATAACCCTCACGTTAACTGGTCTACGGGTGAAATCACGTTTCGGTCACATTGCTTACCTGAACCCTCTAAGCCTGCTGCTACTTTACTTTGTATGGACGTTGACCAAGACCTGCTTCAAACCATACCAGAGGCCTATCGGGAATTTGCAGATGTATTCAGCAAGAAGGGAGCGGACTCCCTGCCACCCCATCGTTCCTATGATTGCCCAATTGAGCTGCTCCCTGGGGCTGAGATTCCTTTCGGGCGCATCTTCTGTCTGAAAAAGAACAAGAGGCACTTAAGATATACATAAATAAAAACCTCGAAAAGGGCTTTATTCCACTTTCTACTTCCCCAGCTGGTGCCGGAATATTTTTTATCTCCAAAAAAGATCAGACTCTTCGTCCATGCGTGTACTATCGGGAGTTAAACAAGGTTACGGTCAAAAACCGCTACCCGTTGCCTCTGATACCTGAACTGTTCCAGAAGTTGAGGTCTGCCATCATCTTCACCAAGCTGGATCTAAGAGGGGCCTACAATCTGGTCCGCATTCGGGCCGGAGATGAATGGAAGACGGCTTTCCGGACCCATTTCGGACACTATGAGTATCTGGTCATGCCCTTCGGCCTATGCAATGCTCCTGCCATTTTCCAGCATCTGGTCAACGACGTGTTCAGAGATTTCCTGGACATCTTTGTAATCGTCTACTTGGATGACATCTTAATCTTCCCCAGTTCACTTAATCAACATAGGGAACATGTCCGTAGTATCCTGGACTGCCTTCGTTTGCACGGACTGTATGCTAAAGCGGAGAAGTGCGAATTCGAACAAGAAGAGATTCAGTTTCTGGGGTTAGTGATCTCCCCAACCGGCATCAAAATGGACCCTCAGAAGGTGTCCGCTGTGCTAGATTCGCCAGCTCCTCTGGACAAGAAGGGCGTGCAACGCTTCATCGGATTTGCAAATTTTTATAGGAAGTTCATTAGGGGGTTTTCTGCCATTATCTCCCCCATCACGCAGCTAACCAAGCAGAACTCTCGTTTCCACTGGAGCCTTTGAAGAATTAAAGAGACATTTCACTTCAGCTCCGATCCTTAGCCATCCTGACCCATCCTTACCTTTTATCTTGGAGGTTGATGCTTCCGAAGTGGCCGTGGGTGCTGCCATTTCTCAACGACAGGGCAACAAGGACCTGATGCACCCCGTAGGATTCTTTTCTAGAAAACTCTCGCCGGCTGAGCGGAATTACGATGTGGGAGACCGGGAACTACTTGCTATCAAGACAGCTTTAGAAGAATGGAGGTACTTGTTAGAGGGCGCAGTCCATCCGGTGCTAATATATACTGACCACAAGAATCTCGAATACTTAAGATCTGCTAAGAGACTGAAACCCCGACAGGCACGATGGGCTCTATTCTTTACACGTTTCTGTTTCCACATCACTTACCGGCCTGGAACTAAAAACGTAAAAACAGACGCGCTGTCGCGCATGTTTTACAACCCTAAAGACCTTTCAGTACCTGACATCATTCTTCCGGCAAATAGCTTCCTACTTCTTCAAACAGATCTCCTGTCCATGATCAGAGAAGCATCACCAGAACCTTCAAGTCTCCAGGGATCCTCTTTAACACCCCGAGATGGATTATTGTGGAGAGGAAGTCAAATATTCGTACCGGAGAGCGCCCAAGTCAAGGTGCTGACATTATTGCATGACCACCCACTTGCAGGACATTTTGGGGTTCGCAAGACCCTTGAGCTTGGGCAACGCACATTCTGGTGGCCTAACCTGAAGGAATTTTGCAGAAAGTACGTTAACTCTTGTTCTGTTTGCATTCAGAATAAAACTTCCAGGAACAGAGCTTGGGGATTGTTGAGACCGTTGCCTATACCAGATAGACCCTGGAGGATGATAGCAATGGACTTTATAGTTGAACTACCATGCTCTGAAGGATGTTCGGCGATCTTTGTGGTCGTCGACCGGCTGTCTAAAATGGCCCACTTTGTGCCCCTAAAGGGAACACCTTCTGCTGTTGAAACGGCCCGTGTGTTCATCAAGGAGATTGTTAGGCTGCACGGAGTCCCCACAAATATAGTGTCCGATAGGGGGGTGCAGTTTACTTCACGCTTCTGGAAAGCCCTATGTGAGATCTTGAAAATTGAACTAGCCCTGTCCTCAGCATACCATCCCCAAACGAACGGGCAAACTGAAAGGACAAACCAGACGCTGGAGCAATACATTAGGTGTTTTACATCTTTTGTGCAAGATGATTGGGTGTCCCTGCTGCACCTAGCGGAATTCGCTTATAATAATGCTAGTCACTCTGCCACTGGTCAATCTCCTTTCTTTGCCAATTATGGTTTTCATGTATCTTTTTTACCAGATTTTCTTCCAGAGTCCTCAGTTCCAGCGGTCCAGGACACAGTACAGTTCCTCAGTCATAATAACCGGATGTTACAAGAAGCGGTATCCAAGGGACAAGCAGACAGCAAGAGGATCTTCGATCAAGGAAGAAGAGGAGATCTAAACCTTCAGCTTGGTGATAAGGTATGGCTGTCTACTAGGGATGAGCCGAACACCCCCCGGTTCGGTTCGCACCAGTACCTGCGAACGGACCGAAAATTCGCACGAACATTAGAACCCCATTGACGTCTATGGGACTCGAACGTTCGAAATCAAAAGTGCTCATATTAAAGGCTAATTTGCATGGTATTGTCCTAAAAAGGGTTTGGGGACCCGGGTCCTGCCCCAGGGGACATGTATCAATGCAAAAAAAACTTTTAAAAACGGCAGTTTTTTCGGGAGCAGTGATTTTAATGATGCTTAAAGTAAAAAAAAAAAAAAGTGAAATATTCCTTTAATTATCGTACCTGGGGTGTGTCTATAGTATGCCTGTAAAGTGGCGCGTGTTTCCTGTGTTTAGAACAGTCCCTGCACAAAATGTAATTTTTAAAGGAAAAAATCTCATTTAAAACTGCTTGCGGGTTTAATGTAATGTTGGGTCCTGGCAATATGGATGAAAATCAGTGTGACAAACGGCATGGGTACCCCCCAGTCCATTACCAGGCCCTTTGGGTCTTGTATGGATATTAAGAGGAACCCCGCACCCAAATTAAAATAAGGAAAGGTGTGGGGCCACCAGGCCCTATATACTCTGAACAGCAGTATACAGGCGGTGCAAACAAGACAGGGACTGTAGGTTTGTTGTTAAGTAGAATCTGTTTGTAATTTTGAACTGGTACATTTTTAACGTGTTTAGCTCCAGCCAAAAAATCTTTTTTAAGCTTTTTGGAAAACATAGGGAAGGGTTATCACCCCTGTGACATTTGTTTTGCTGTCTGTCCTCCTCTTCAAAAGATTTCACCTCACTTTTTGTCCCAATGACAAATGTTTTTTGAAAATTTGGGGTTTTTTGTGGAACAAGGATTGGAAAGCATCAGAGGAAAGGAGAAATGTTTTTCCCATATTAACTCTTACAGGAGAGAATTTCCCTTCCTAGGGGTAGATTTCATCTCACTTCCTGTTGTCTCCTTCCGTTTGCAAGTAGGAGTCGTTTGTAAGTTAGATGTTTGAAAGTAGGGGCCTGCCCTATATACTCAGCAGAAATTTAGGCCTTAGGTGTTGTTGTGGCCACAACACTGTAAGCCCTCACAGGGCCCTGCTGTGAAATATTAGATCAAGAATTGTAATTACATGCCCCTGTTGAGCAGGGGCAGAAAAATTGGGCCTTTGGTGCTGGTGGTGGTGCTGGTGCCACAACACTAAGTCCTCACTCGCTCTTGGTGGGCGCAGAAATGGGCCCTGCTGTGAAATATTAGATCAAGAATTGTAATTACATGCCTCTGTTGAACAAGGGCAGAAAAATTGGGCCTTTGGTGGTGGTGCTGGTGCCACAACACTGTAAATCCTCACAGACACTCTAGTTGGAACACAGGAACGAGCCCTGCTGCCAAGTATTGCATCAAAAATTGTAATTACACACCCCTGTTAAACAGGGGCTGAAAAATTGGGCCTTAGGTACTGGTGCTGGTGCCACAACACTGCAACCCCTCACAGATACTCTAGTTGGAACGCAGAAACGAGCCCTGCTGCAAAGTATTGCATCAAAAATTGTAATTACACGCCCCTGTTAAACCGGGGCTGAAAAATTGGGCCTTTGGCACTGGTGCTGGTGCCACAACACTGCAACCCCTCACAGATACTCTAGTTGGAACGCAGAAACGAGCCCTGCTGCAAAGTATTGCATCAAAAATTGTAATTACACACCCCTGTTAAACAGGGGCTGAAAAATTGGGCCTTAGGCACTGGTGCTGGTGCCACAACACTGCAACCCCTCACAGAAACGAGCCCTGCTGCAAAGTATTGCATCAAAAATTGTAATTACACGCCCCTGTTAAACAGGGGCTGAAAAATTGGGCCTTAGGCACTGGTGCTGGTGCCACAACACTGCAACCCCTCACAGAAACGAGCCCTGCTGCAAAGTATTGCATCAAAAATTGTAATTACACGCCCCTGTTAAACAGGGGCTGAAAAATTGGGCCTTAGGCACTGGTGCTGGTGCCACAACACTGCAACCCCTCACAGATACTCTAGTTGGAACGCAGAAACGAGCCCTGCTGCAAAGTATTGCATCAAAAATTGTAATTACACGCCCCTGTTAAACAGGGGCTGAAAAATTGGGCCTTAGGCACTGGTGCTGGTGCCACAACACTGCAACCCCTCACAGATACTCTAGTTGGAACGCAGAAACGAGCCCTGCTGCAAAGTATTGCATCAAAAATTGTAATTACACGCTCCTGTTAAACAGGGGCTGAAAAATTGGGCCTTAGGCACTGGTGGTGGCGCCCAGAACCAAAAATGTTCTTACAAGCTATCAGCGTGATCATTGAGGAGGAAGAGGATAATTACTCAGGGATAGTCACTCAGCATCAGCATAGGCAGTCTTTGAAGGGATCTGAAAAAAATTATTCGGTTACATCAGCATCAGGTGCTTGGTAGCTGGTGGTGATCCAAGACTGATTCATTTTTATGAAGGACAGTCGATCGACCGAGTCGGTGGACAGACGCACCCTGTGGTCGGTTACAAAGCCTCCAGCAGCACTGAATGTGCGTTCCGAAAGAACGCTGGATGCAGGACAGGCCAGTAGCTCAATTGCATACTGTGCAAGCTCTGGCCAGTGATCCATCCTCAAGACCCAGTAACCCAGAGGATTTTCGGTGGGAAAGGTGTCCAAGTCAGATCTTGCCCCTAGGTATTCCTGCACCATGTAAAACAGACGCTGGCGATGGTTGCTGGAACCGATCATACCTTGGGGCTGCGGACCAAAACATTGTCTGAACGCATCGGTCAGACGGCCACCTTCTCCACCGCTCCTTCTTTGACTGACCGAAGCCTCAGCAACACGTTGTCCAGAAACAGGAGTTTGTAACCTCCCAGTCTCTGGGAACGCATTGCACAGACCTTTCTGCAAGGCCTCCCGAAGATGTTTCATCCTCTGCTCCCTCTGCGATGGCAAGATAAGGTCCGCAACCTTACCCTTGTAACGTGGATCAAGGAGGGTTGCCAGCCAGTATTGGTCCTTCTCCTTGATACCACGAATACGAGGATCCTTACGCAGGCTTTGCAGGATCAGGGAGGCCATGCAGCGTAGGTTTGCTGAGGCATTCAGTCCGGAGTCCTCTGGGTCACTAAGGACGACATGGTCCGCAGCCACCTTCTCCCAGCCACGTACAAGTCCATGTGTTTCTTGGGACTGATCCCTTAAAGACTGCTGCTGATGCTGAGTGCCAGGCTCCACCTCCATACTGACACAATCTTCCACCTCCTACTCCTCCTCGTCCTCTTCCTGTGTGATCGGCGTGCACGCAGGAACACTGTCTGGATAAAGGGGGCCTTGAGAGCTAAGGAAGTCCTCCTCTTCCTGCCTCTGTTCTGCCTCAAGTGCCCTGTCCATTATTCCACGCAGCGTGTGCTCCAACAGGTGGACAAGGGGGACAGTGTCACTGATGCATGCACTGTCACTGCTCACCATCCTCGTGGCCTCCTCAAATGGTGACAGGACAGTGCATGCATCCCTGATCATGGCCCACTGGCGTGGGGAAAAAAAACAAGCTCCCCTGACCCTGTCCTGGTGCCATAGTCGCAAGGTACTCATTGATGGCCCTCTGCTGCGTGTGCAGCCGCTGCAGCATGGCCAACGTTGAGTTCCACCTGGTGGGCATGTCACAGATTAGGCGGTTCTTGGGCAGGTTAAACTCCTTTTGGAGGTCCGCCAGCCGAGCACTGGCATTATATGACCGGCGGAAATGCACACAGACTTTCCTGGCCTGCCTCAGGACATCCTGTAAGCCTGGGTACCTGCCCAAGAACCGCAGCACCACCACGTTAAGGACGTGAGCCAAACAGGGCACATGGGTCATTTGTCCCTGTCGGAGGGCAGAGAGGAGGTTGGTGCCATTGTCGCAAACCACCATTCCTGCCTTAAGTTGGCGTGGCATCAACCACCTCTGAACCTGCCCCTGCAGAGCTGACAGAACCTCTGCCCCAGTGTGGCTCCTGTCCCCCAAGCACACCAGCTCAAGCACCGCATGGCATCTTTTGGCCTGCGTACTTGCATAGCCCCTTGAACGGCTACGGAGCACCGCTGGTTCTGAGGACAAAGCACAGGAAGAGGCCATGGAGGAAGAAGAAGAGGAGGGGGTGGAGGAGAGAGGTGTGTCACAATCATTAGTAGTGGCATTTTGGAGGCGTGGTGGCGGAACAACCTCCAACACTACTGCACCTTGTCCTGCATCCTTCCCAGCTGCCAGCAGAGTCACCCAATGCGCGGTGAAGCTTAGGTAACGTCCCTGTCCATGCCTGCTGGACCATGAGTCAGCGGTAATATGCACCTTACCGCTGACCGCCCTGTCCAGCGAGGCATGGACATTGCCTTCCACATGCCGGTAGAGAGCCGGAATCACCTTCCGTGAGAAAAAGTGGCGTTTGGGTACCTGCCACTGAGGAACCGCACATTCCACAAACTCACGGAAGGGGGCAGAGTCTACCAACTGAAAAGGCAGTAGTTGAAGTGCTAGCAATTTTGCCAAGCTAGCATTCAACCGCTGGGCATGTGGATGGCTGGAAGTGAACTTCTTTCGGCGGTGCAGCAGCTGGGGCAGGGAAATTTGCCTGGTACAATCTGACGTCGGTGTACCGAAAGCAGATTGCCCACAAGTACTTGGCTGTGACACACCTAATTCTACACCTTCGTTCCTCTCAGTGCAGGTCTCAGAGAGGACTGAAGGTATAGTGGGGTTGGAGATCTCAGCTGATGAGGAGCAAGGAGAGGTCCTCTTTGGTGTGGGTCTTTTAGATACGCTTGCCAATGAACTGCATGGCAGGTCAACATATGTCTGGTCAAGCATATGGTACCCAAGCGGGAGATGTTTTGGCCACGCGAGATACGCTTGAGACATATGTTGCAAATAGCAGCGGTGCGATCTGATGCACTCCTCTCAAAAAAGGCCCACACCAAAGAACTTTTTGAATAACGCGCAGAGACTGCAGCGCCCTGCACATGTGGAGCTTTGGGGTGTGATGCAGTCAATGTGCTGCCCTTAGGCTGGCCCCTGGAGGGAATCCTGCCTCGTTGGTGATGTGCCGCCTCCTCCTCCTCTCTCCTATCAGGCACCCACGTTGAGTCAGTGACCTCATCATCCCCTCCCTCCTCATCACTGGAGCAAACCTGGCAGTATGCTGCAGCAGGGGGAGCATGACTGCCAGATTGCTGTCCTTCTTGGGCACCCCCTCTGTCCGTGCTCATGTTACTGCCTTCATCGAGCTCAGTATCATCGTCAGAGCCTTCCAAACGCTGGGCATCCTCCTGGAGCATGTACCCAACACTGTGGTCAAACAGTTTGAGGGACTCCTCGGGAGGACATGGTGGGGCTAGGGAAGGAGTCACTGATGACATTGAGGCAAGGGAAGAGGCCGCTGCTTTGCCAGACAAAGTACCCTGAGCATGGGTGAGAGAGGATGAGGAGGATGAGGATGGCTTGGTCATCCACTCGACCAAGTCTTCCGCATGTTGCGGCTCAACACGGCCAGCTGCCGAAAAAAAGGCCAAGCGTGTCCCATGGCCACGTGCTGATGAGGATGCACCGTCTCCACGACCAGCACTAGACACAGAGCCTGCATGCCCTCTCTTATTGGCTTGTGACTGTCTGCCTCTCCTTCTTGGCCTTCCAGACATACTAATGGCCTGTAGCTGCACAAAGCTGGGATATATATATATATATATATATATATATATATATATATATATGTCCTGATACTGCAGCTAGCAAAATCAACTGCCTGCCTGTAGTATGAGAACACCACCAACCTTCTACAGGTAGCTTTAGCTGAACACTGTGCAGAGCTCGCAAAAAAATAAACTTGTAGGTTTAGCTGAACACTGTGAGCAGGACGCACTGCACTAACTTGTAGCTTTAGATGAACACTGTGCAGAGCTCGCAAAAAAATAACTTGTAGGTTTAGCTGAACACTGTGAGGAGGACGCACTGCACTAACTTGTAGCTTTAGATGAACACTGTGCAGAGTTCTCACTACACTAACTTGTAGTTTTAGCTGAACAATGTGAGCAGGACGCACTGCACTAACTTGTAGCTTTAGCTGAAAACTGTGAGGAGGACGCACCACACTAACTTGTAGTTTTAGCTGAACACTGTGAGCAGGACGCACTGCACTAACTTGTAGTTTTAGCTGAACACTGTGAGGAGGACGCACCACACTAACTTGTAGTTTTAGCTGAACACTGTGAGCAGGACGCACTGCACTAACTTGTAGCTTTAGATGAACACTGTGCAGAGTTCTCACTACACTAACTTGTAGTTTTAGCTGAACACTGTGAGCAGGACGCACTGCACTAACTTGTAGCTTTAGATGAACACTGTGCAGAGGTCTCACTACACTAACTTGTAGTTTTAGCTGAACACTGTGAGCAGGACGCACTGCACTAACTTGTAGTTTTAGCTGAACACTGTGAGGAGGACGCACCACACTAACTTGTAGTTTTAGCTGAACACTGTGAGCAGGACGCACTGCACTAACTTGTAGTTTTAGCTGAACACTGTGAGGAGGACGCACCACACTAACTTGTAGTTTTAGCTGAACACTGTGAGCAGGACGCACTGCACTAACTTGTAGTTTTAGCTGAACACTGTGAGGAGGACGCACCACACTAACTTGTAGTTTTAGCTGAACACTGTGAGCAGGACGCACTGCACTAACTTGTAGCTTTAGATGAACACTGTGCAGAGCTCGCAAAAAAATAACTTGTAGGTTTAGCTGAACACTGTGAGGAGGACGCACTGCACTAACTTGTAGCTTTAGATGAACACCGTGCAGAGGTCTCACTACACTAACTTGTAGTTTTAGCTGAACACTGTGAGCAGGACGCACTGCACTAACTTGTAGTTTTAGCTGAACACTGTTAGCAGGACGCACTGCACTAACTGTAAATAGTCTAGCTGCCTGACTGTGGTACTAATAGGATCAAAAGAACACCAGAAATTTTCTTCAGGTAGCTGTAAATACTGTAACAAGACAAGCCTGCCTGTCAGTAAGAAGATAACAGGAACGGATCTAGCTAAACTGATTACAGTGTATATGTATATATATGCAACACCTGGGATGCATATATATATACACACAATACACTGTAAGTGCAGCTAACTCACTGATTGTCCTGCCTAATCTATCTAACTCAAATGAAATGACACTGTCTCTCTCTCTATCTATCTCTCTTTCAATGCCGGAACACACACTACACAGGGCCGTCGTGCGGGCGGCCTTATATAGTGTGGGGCGTGTTCTAAACCCCCTGAGCCATAATTGGCCAAAGCCACCCTGGCTTTGGCCAATTACAGCTCTCTCTACCGACGGCGCTGTGATTGGCCAAGCATGCGGGTCATAGTGCATGCTTGGCCAATCATCAGCCAGCAATGCACTGCGATGCCGCAGTGAATTATGGGCCGTGACGCGCCACACGAATTTGGCGCGAACGGCCCATAACGTTCGGAATTCGGCGAGCGACCGAACAGCCAATGTTCGAGTCGAACATGGGTTCGACTCGAACACGAAGCTCATCCCTACTGTCTACCAATAATATTAAGTTGACTTATCCTTCCAAAAAGCTTGCTCCTAAATTTATTGGGCCCATCCCTGTGAAAAGGAAAATCAACGAGGTATCCTATGAACTGTGTTTACCTGACTCACTTAAAATCCACCCTGTGTTTCATGTGTCGCTTTTGAAGCCTGCTGTAGATGATCCCTTTCCTGATAGGGGCACCAGGGTCCCTGAACCTGTCTTGGTGGACGGAAATGAGGAATACGAAGAGGAGGTCATCCTTGATTGCAGAAAAAGATCTGGGCAAGTACAGTTTTTGATTAAATGGAAGGAGTATGGTCCGGAAAATAACTCATGGGAACCTGACAGTAATATTCATGCTAAACGTTTGATCCATGCCTATTTCTCTGCTCATCCTGAAAAAAGAGTTATCTGGGCATCCGGAGGCTGCCCGTTGGGAGGGGGCAATGTCAGGGACATATCAGTGGCCGTCGGGCGAACATGCGTGCGCGCAGGTGCACGAGGGGCTTTCCCAGAAGGAGTTCTGCTGAAATCTCCACTAGGGGGCGCCGGAGCGCTCCCGCGCGCTCCCGTTCGCCTGTGCGCGCGCCCGTTCGCGCTAGCGCTGTTTGGCGCCAAGGCCCCTTTAAAAGACTGTCAGATGCTTCCATCAGGTGCTGTTCGTCTGCAGCTCTGCACCTGAGTTCCTGTATCCTGCCTGTTGTTGTATTGCTAGTGACCCGGCTCCGTCTGACCATTCTCCTGTCTCCTATCCGACGCGGCCTGCCTGACCTCGCTCATATCTTGTGACCTGTTGCCGAACTCCTGCCTGCCTGACTATTCTTTGATTATCCCTCCTGCCATATACTTGCCTGATCTCCTGCCAAACGGACTGTCTGACTCTGCTTTGCCTGTGTCCTGTGACACTGCTTCCAGCCAGCTCTGCCAAGCTCCAGGTTCTGCCATATCAGCCACCTGTCTGCTTACTGATCTGCTTCAGCCTACCTGCATCCGCAGCTCAGCCATCCCAGAGGGACGTCTTTCCAGTTCCAGTGTTTGCTACCGCAGGAACCTGCATCAGGCCCTCCTACCCACTGTGCTCAAGAGACCACTGTTCCCACTTCCAGTGGCTCTTGAACCAGCGTTTAAGAGAGGTCTCCTTCTACCAGTCTGGCTCAACTACCAGGTACCTAACACCTATAGAATTCTCTCCATTACATTTTCTTTTTCATGGGATGCCATCATCTGCTAGGTTTTATAAGAGAAGCGTTACTCCCCATTTGCTAAATGCAGCCAAAATATTGATACCTAGATTTTGGAAACAGTCTGGATGTCCCACTATAATGGATTGGAAAAGGGTGGTAGAAAAAATAATGGAAGCAGAGAGATGGATACATATGGTTAAAGACCAACAGAATAAATTTAAAGATACATGGGCAGGATGGCTGTATTACTCCTCAGAAATAGGGGTGGATTAAATCCTTTTGGGGGCAATGCTGCATTATAGATAGGATAGTCTGTGGGATGCATCTGGTGGGGGGAAATTGGGAGGAGGTGGGGGTTTTTTTGTGTTGTTTCTTTTTTCCTCCTCTGGGAGGCACAGTGGAGAGATGATTGATGTCATTAAAGGAAGAGGATACGTTATAATAGTAAATTAGGCATGGGGTGGGCAACACGTAATGGAATCACATAAAGAAGGGTAGATTGAAATAAAAGGTAGGGTATGTATGTAAGTGTGGTGTATGTTAATGAAAAGATTTATATAGATATATTGTGCAATGTGTATTTCTATGTTGTATGTTGTTTAAGTAAAATAAATAAAAAAGGAAAAAGGGTGTGCATTTTCATGTGTTATTGTGTATCACTTGAAGGGAACCCATTCATGTTGTGCGCACTCCACATAAAAAAATGCACCTGGTCCTTTTTTGTGAAAGCACCACATGCCAGTACATATTAGTACATTACTGTGCTTTGCAGCATGCAGCAGAACAGATGTGTTTAATATGTTAAGGTGCCATTGGAAATAAGGTATGCATGGTGCAGTATACAGTGAGGGAAAAAAGTTTGATCCCCTGCTGATTTTGTACGTTTGTCCACTGACAAGGGAATGAGTAGTCTATAATTTTAATGGTAGGTTTAATTTAACAGTAAGAGACAGAATAACAACAATATCCAGAAACACACATTTCAAAAAAGTTATAAATTGATTTGCATTTTAATGAGTGAAATAAGTATTTGATAACCTATCAATCAGTGAGATTTCTGGCTCCTAGGCTTCTATACAGGTAACAAGCTGAAATTAGGAGCACTCTCTTAAAGGGAGTGCTTCTAATCTCAGCTTTTTATCTGTATAAGAGACACCTGTACAGAGAAGCAATCAATCAGATTCCAATCTCTCCACCATGGCCAAGACCAAAGAGCTATGCAAGGATGTCAAGGACAAGATTGTAGACCTACATAAGGCTGGAATGGGCTACAAGACTGTCGCCAAGCAGCTTGGTGAGAGGGTGACAACATTTGGTGCGATTATTCGCAAATGAAAGAAACCCAAAATAACTGTCAATCTTCCTCGGTCTGGGGCTCCATGCAAGATCTCACCACTTGGTTTCAATGATCATAAGAACGGTGAGGAATCAGCCAAGAACTACATGGGAGAAACTTCTCAATGATCTCAAAGCAGCTGGGACCATAGTCACCAAGAAAACAATTGGTAACACACTACGTCGTGAAGGACAGAATTCTACAGCGCCCGCAAGGTCCCCCTGCTCAAGAAAGCACATGTACAGGCCATTCTGAAGTTTGCTAATGAACATATAAATGATTCAGAGGAGAACTGGGTGAAAGTGTTGTGGTCAGATAAGACCAAAATAGAGCTCTCTGGCATCTACTCAACTCGTCTTGTGTTTGGAGGAGGAGGAATGCTGCCTATAACCCCAAGAACACCATCCCCACCTTCAAACACGGAGGTGGAAACATTATGCTTTGGGGTGTTTTTCTGTTAAGGGGACAGGACAACTTCAGCGCATCACAGGGACGATGGACGGGGCAATGTACCGTCAAATCTTGGGTGAGAACCTCCTTCCCTAGCCAGGGCATTAAAAATGGGTGAGAATGAGTATTCCAGCATGACAATGACCCAAAACACACGGCCAAGGCAACAAAGGAGTGGCTCAGGAAGAAGCACATTAAGGTCCTGGAGTGGCCTAGCCCATAGAAAATATGTGGAGAGCCTTCCCAAAATACTATACTCATTTATGGTTCTTCCTATCCCTGTTCCCCTTCATATCCTTTGTATCTTGAAACGCTGTATCTTGAAATTTACTTGGGGAAGAACTAGACCACGGCTAAATAGATGCCTTCTGTACACCACGAAAGTCAGGGGAGGGTTGGGTGTCCCCAATTATACCCACTATTATAAAGCTGCCCAGATCGCTCCCATAGTCCAACTACAGGTGAGTAATTCGGCACCCTTATGGACTCTAATGCTGTGTAAACACGAACGGAATTTCCGACTGAAAGAGTCCGATGGGAGCTTTTCATCGTATATTCCGACCGTGTGTATGCCCCATCGGACTTTTTCTGTCGAAAATTCAGACGTACTTAGATAGAGAAAATGTTCTATATTTTTCCGACATAACAAATTACATCGGAAAAAACGTTCGTCTGTATGCTGTTCCGACGCACCAAAAACGACCCATGCTCTGAAGCAAGTACGAGACGGAAGCTATTGGCTACTGGCTATTGAAGTTCCGTTTTCTAGTCCCGTCTTACGAGTTGTGCGTCACTTCGTTCTGGACGGTTAGAATTCGGTGTGACCGTGTGTATGCAAGACAGCTTGAGCGAAATTCCGTCGGAACTTCGTCGTAAAAACCTTCAGAGTTTATTCCGACGGCAAAACCGGTCGTGTGTACAGGGCATTATAGATGTCTTGGATGTTGACCCAATCCCTCTTTCTTCCGTACCATGGATTCCTCTCAAATCTCTAAATCTGATTTTGGCCTACACCCTCTTGGTCTGAGATTCCATTAAATATTCTGCTCTTCTGATATCCCCCATCTTCCTCTCTTACCCCTGCTTAACTGTCCTTTGTTCCTACCTGGGTTAGAAAATTCCCAAAGTTTTCAATGGTGGAAGCAAAAGGGTCTTACCTCGGTTCGTACTCTGCTCATGGCCAGAGGAGTCTGTTCATATCAACACTTACAGGACTCTCACGAGATCCCTATCTACAAATCCGTCACTTCATGGAGTCCCTTACGAAGCATCACAAACGCCAATTATTGTCCACTGACTTCGAGACCAGATGTTGAACCAACCCAACTACTGCTCAGGGTTTAATTTAATTATTATATTCCTCCATATTGAACAATACTGGACCACAAATCCTTATGTCTTGTGACAAATAGATTAAAGACTTTGGTTCTGACCCACAGCCAGGCGACTGGCATAAAATGTGGGAGGCCCTGTTTAAATCTTCATAAAATGTCCTGACTCTTGAAAATTCTTTCAATGTTATGTCTCAATAGTATTTTACCCCAGCTAGGATCTAAAAATATCTACCATCGTTCCCATCCAACTGCTTCTGAGGTTGCCCAGATTTGGGAAATATGAAACATATATGGTGGACCTGTCCTAAAGTCTGGAGGTTAGGGATTAGGGTATACACTTTGGTCGATATGGTTCTCCATGTGAACATATGGAGTGACCCATGTGAGGCACTTTTACATAAACCTATCGCAGATGCTACCATACACTTCTTAGCTTTGAAGAGGTTAAGAACCAGGCTCATTAACGAACGATTGATGGCGTTCCTTGAGGACAAGTATGACAAATTCCAATGGACTTGGCAGCCCTGGATAGACCATTTCCTGCCTTCTCAAAGGAACTCACGTTTTTTAGAACTATAACAGTTCCATGTGGAACAGTTTAAAAACCCCTGGGGTACCCGTCTTTCTTCCTTCTCTATTCCTCTTCCCTCTCTTGCTTTTTCTCTCTCCTTGTCTTTTTTCCTTACCAAGCTTCTCTCCCTCATCATTGAGAACCTGTAGGCTCCGGATAAACAGTATAGGCCATGGCCATCTATATTCCCCCCCCCCCCCTTTTTTTTTGGCCAGACCTTATATCTTCCATTTGTGCCTCAGAAACTTGAAGACAAAAGTGGTTCAGACTGCATGATATTGCCTCGATTGCCTTGATGTTGTTCTTTTGCCATTTTCCGTGAACAAATGACCTTTAGACGCTCAACTTATTTCACAAATTGATGTCTCGTATGTCCTGTCTTATCCATGTTCTGTTGCAGTATCAGATTGTTGCTGCTCTCATTTTGCTTTTGGGGAGCAATGCTTGTACAAAGTGTATTGATATTTTATGTGTACACTTCATTTCTGTACTGCTTAATTTCTCTTGTTATACTCAAAAACTTTAATAAAATCTCAGTAAAAGAAAATATGTGGAGGGAGCTGAAGGTTCGAGTTACCGAATCTCAGCCTCAAAACATTAAAGTGATTGTAAAGTCTCATTTAAAAAAATAAAAAAATATCAAACATGTCATACTCACCTGTTCTGTGCAGTTGGTTTTGCACAGAGCAGACCGGATCCTCCTATCTAGTGCCCCCTCAGCCAGCTGCTCTCAATGGGGGAACCTGAGCTGAGTCAGAGCTCCGTGTATCCATTCAGACAAGGAGCACTGACCTGGCCCCGCCTCCCCCTGATTGGCTGACTGACTTTGATTGACAGCCGCTAAAGCCAATCAGGAGGAGTGGCCCGGATGGCTTAGACACTTGTGGACATTGCTGAAGAGAGATGGGGCTCGGGTAAGTAATTAGAGGGTGCTGGGGAGGCTACACACAGAAGGTTTTTTATCTTAAAGCATAGAATGCATTAAGATAAAAAAACTTTCTGCCTTTACAACTCCTTTAATGACTTTGAGAGGATCTGCAAATAGGAGTGGGACAAAATCCCTCCTGAGATGTGTGCAAACCTGGTGGCCAACTACAAGAAACGTCTGACCTCTGTGATTGCCATCAAGTACTAAGTCATGTTTTGCAAAGGGGTCAAATACTGTATTTCTCTCAATAAAATGCAAATCAATTTTTAACTTTTTTTAAATGGGTTTTTCTGGATTGTTTTGTCATTATTCTGTCTATCACTGTTAAAATAAAGCTACCAATAAAATTATAGACTGAACATGTCTTTGTCAGTGGGCAAACGTACAAAATCAGCAGAGGATCAAATACTTTTTTCCCTCACTGTAGTACATTACAGCAACACACATATTTCTGCTAAGAAAAACTGTGAAAGCAGTCTGAGAGTTTATGGTTTTTTATACTAAATGCTGTGCTTTCCATAATAGTTTTTTTTAGTCCATTTGATGTAATTTCTTTTGTTTTCTCAGTTGTGGCACCACAGATGTTATACGAGTCCAGCAGTCCAGGTTTAGGCAACAGAATCCATGTTTTTCCTTGCCCTCTGATAAACAATGTTTCTCGAATGTATAGATGTTCCTCACTTGCCAGTGTTTCAGTTATACAGAAATCTAATTTGTGTAGTTTTGTGCATTGTGACTTATTATCAGCATAACCTAAAAAAACAAATCTCTCAAGAGAACAGATTACCGGTAATTTAAATTCACAATTACTGTTATTTAAGTCAAAAGCAAAGTAGTAAACACTGACTGCTTCTTCTGGTATCTGTAAATGCACCTTTCAATTGCCATTCACTTGCATGAAAGATCATTGGTGCCTCATAAGTCCTGAATGATGATTAATTTTCTCTATTGAGTTTTAATTTAAACAATTTTTCCTGAACTTCATTAACTTTGTTTTTGTATCTTATTGTGCAGCATTTTCATTTTCTCATTTTTTTAATCAAAGTTTTCAGAAAGTTGTTTTAGGTATTAGCTGTGAAAATGATATCCAGGGTTTGGACCTCTCCCTATTTTCTTGATGTGGTAAATCTTTGTTGACTTTATCTTTAACCACATCCAGTCTGGGCTTTTCTGGTACTTTTTGTTCACATGTAACAATCAGTATTTTTTGCTAGAATATTACTTAGAACCCCCAAATATTATATATATTTTTTAAAGCAGAGGCCCTAGAGATTAAATTAGTGGTTTTTGCAACACACGGTAATTGCGCACAGGATTTTCAAACATAATGTCTTAGGAAAAAATACACTTTTTTCAATGTAAATGCAAAAAAACACAATACATAACCCAATTTTTATGTAAGGTATAAAAGATGATGCTATCCCGAGTAAATAGATACCAAACATGTCATGCTTAAAAAAAAAATTTTTATCACTTTTATTGCCGTCACAAGGAATGTAAACATTCTTGTCACAGCAATAGGCATGTGACAGGTACTATTTATGGAGAGATCTGGGGTGTATAAGACCCCAAATCTCTCCTCTGCACTTAAAAGTATTCAAAGCACTAAGATTTTTTTAAATGGAGCCAATAGTTTCCAGAAATACCGGATGTCATCATCATCATCATTGCTTCCGGTTTACTATTATGAACAGTGATCAAAGCTGGTCCTGGTTTTGCTTGGCTGACCAGCCAGCTGGCAGACATGCTGGCTGGCCACATGCATCTCACAGTGGGACAGGAGAGCCAAAGAGAGCCACGGAAGGAGGCGGGAGGTCAGCCGCTCTGATTGCTGACTGCTGGCTCTAAAAAACAGCTGGCAGGCATCATCCCGATATAACCTCCAAAAGTCCAGCGACATACAGGTACATCTGGACGGGAAGTGGTTAAAGTTTTTAATAAACATCCATCTTCATTAAACCCTTTTCAGCTAATTTTAGATAAGAAGGTTAAATAAATTCACTTGACGTAACAAATCTTACCAATCTGTGTTATTATTTTTAAAGTCTTGTTTCTTTATCACACTACTAGGTCTGCTTAAAGGTCCAGGATTACCTACCATTACACCACCACAAATAAAGTAAAGCCTCCTGGTAAAGCTATTTCTGCATATACTTTCACTGCCTTTACTACTGTATACTTATGGAGAGTCACATCCTATTTACAATTTATCAAAATTGAAAATCCCAAACTAATGTCACCTGTTTGTTAAAAAAAAAAGCAACCAAAACATCTTGGGTGCTGGAAATAGTAGCTACACTATTAGATCTACCTCAAGGCCCAGGAGTAATCCTCATTACACAAACATGTAATGTATTATTTTAGCAAAGATATAAGTTTTGTCTTTACTATTACTGCGGTAGTCCTACTCTCTAAAGCAGCTTTTCTTGACCTTTGTACCCCAGAGGAACCCTTAAAATAACTTTTAAGTCTCAGAGGACCCTTGTTAAAGCCAATTCATTGGTAGTCAGTGGTACAAATGTCACTTATGCTAGCAGTCAGTAGGATGAATGTCCCCTTTACAATGGTGGTCATATTGCCAACCTTCCAGACAGCTCAAAAGATCATTGGGTTCATGTAGCTAGCTCTGCCAAGCGGTGTTGACCCAGGAACTATGCAGGCACCATCAAATGGAAGGTCAATCTACAGCTCAAGGAACCCCCAGCATCCTCTGGAGAAACCCTAGGGCTCCAGGTAACACTAGTTAAGATTGTCTGCTCTAAAGAATTACATCCCACTAACATAATGTAAAACATTGGCACACCAGTTAGAAGTCACCTATGCTTTTTAAAAGGTATTCAAAAACTTTGAAGGACAGAGACTAATTACAGAAATGAAACTGAGATTCTGTGGAAGTTTTTGTGCAATACAATTTTTATGAGAAATTAATGTGCACACTGCAGCCCTTAAAGTGATAGCATCTTCAGAAAGATTCCGATTATCCATCCATCACTGCGTATTATCACTGTGTAGCTGTTGCTGGGCCTTAAGGTTAGCAAATATCGAACATTGCTGAAATGCGTTGCCCTGCCACACAGTAATGATACCCGGGAATAGTAATATCTATAGCAACAAGAATACCAGAGACATCTCCATCTGCCTTAGTCCTCTGATGATATTTACTGAACTGGACACTCAGGAACTTCACCATTGTCATTATCTCTAAAGTCCAGACTTCTTCTTTTGGGCACAGGTACAGTATTCCGCAAAAGTTTTAGGCAGGTTTGAAGAAATGCTATGAAGTAAGTGTCATGGCCTAGCCTGCAGTTTTCTGTTTGTGACATTTTTACCTTACTGCTGCAGTGGTTCTGCTGGATCTGTGATTCCATACACATGTGTTGCTGGCTTCTCTGTTCACGTATGGGCATCTCCTGCTCTACTGTGTATTTATATCCTTTTACCTTTTATCATTTAACAGCCACCTCCCAGTCTGCTTCCCTATATATTGAAGTGCTCAGTGCAGCCCAGGTTTCCTGAGCAACTTCCTAGATCTCTGAGCTCCTGTTTGCCCTGTATTTCATGTATTCGGTGTCTGACTTCCTGTGTACCAACCTCTGCATTGTTTATCGTTTGTGCTTGCCTGCCGTCTGACATGACCTCTGCTTGTTTTCCTGGATCTTCTTCTGTCTCTTGCTGTTTCTACTCTGCACACTTGAGCGGTCTTCGCACCATCAGCTAGGCATTCCTGGGGACTGTGACCTAGTTCCAGCTTGCTGAAAGTCTATCCCCACCATCAGGGGCCCTGGTGAAGAAGCAGGCTGGGGCTTAGACCCCTAATGACCATGGAAGGGGTGCATACCCAGGAATTCAAGTACAGAGATCTAACCAATAGAGTCCCTGAAATATAAGGAAACTGCCAAGTGGCTTATCTCTCCATCATTAACCAGACAGCCAAGAAACCAGCATTTTCAGAAAATAGACAGCTGTGTCAGCCTCTGTATCTCTCTTGATATGTCAACTTCCCTGGCTAATGGCTTCATATCTGCAGTGAATTTCGACCGAGTTATAACCAAGTTTTTCAATCTTAATCACAACCACAGCAAAACCACAGATTACAGCCCACAACCAGCATGTGATAACATGCAAGTAATTCTGTGCTATTAAAATGATTTTAAGTGCAAATTTATGAACCTTATCAATTTAAGATTACCTAAAAAATGCTGATTAAAAAGTGCTTGTACAACACATTTTATAGAAAATGATTTAGACCATGTGATAGGAGATGTCTAAAAAGGACATAGCTAAATAAACAAGGTAATAAAGATATAAAACTGTCAAGAATCACAAAACAGGAGTGAGATTCAAGGCCAAAAAATCCATATTTAGTCATAAGCACTCTGCTGATGATTACATAACACTTTCACTTTCATCCATATGGTGCCCAGGATTAAATACAGCAGTCTGCACACAGCATGCCTCATTTTGCATCACCTTCATACTCCGCAATACACCCTCCAGTTATTTACATTCCATAGGAAGACCTCCTATGAGGAAGACAGGAATCTTCAAATATATAAGGAAAGAATGGGGAAATGGCGCTACCCTATTGTGACACAGTATTTAAATTACAATTACAGTGAAATAAAAAATAAAATAAAAAATAAAAATAAAAATGATAAAAATAAATAGTGCAAAACCCAGTGAAATTATCAAATGTCAAGGTAAGTACCATATACGTGCATGAGGGTAATTATAAGCATACAGTATTTTAAAAAACCCATACAGTTATTAAAGTATATCACCCCTTAAGGCAAACAACAGTGATAATAGATACTAAGGTTTATAATCAATGTGTACATTCAATCCAATATCTTCTGTTTATAATGAAATGAGCAGTGAAACATCTACTAGACTAATTCAGGAAAGTCCGTGTATGTGTGTAATCGTATAATTAAACCACACATTGACTCATGTAAAGTGTATAAAACAAGATCTGTGTGAAAAAATCCAAACCAAATGTGTATACGGTTATATAATTATTGGTAGCCTCGTTTAAAGTGTATGCAACAAAGTCTATATGAAAAAGCAAAGTCTCTGTGAAAAAACACAAAGTCTCTGTGAAAAAACCCGAGCCGAGATCCCACCAAATGTGATCCAAACAATAATAAAGATAAAAACGGTGACTTCTGTGCTCATAAAGACTGGTGACTCCAAGTGCTCCCCCAATGTTTCCCCACTCACCAGAAGCAGTCACCCCTGCAGGGGTAATGGGCATAGAGTGGGTGTCTTGGGATGGATGTCCCCTTAGATGTCCCGCTTGTACTCCGCTCCTCCGTAGGTTTGCATCAGCAATCCGGTTCAAGATTCCCGGCAAACGTTCCAGAGCTAGGATCCTCCGTATCTCACCACCACCAATCTGTCCTTTCCTCCACACAAAAAGAAACAGGGGCTTGCGTAGTGAAGTATGTCCAGTTTATTTAAAAGGTATATATTCCATTAAACCATAACACAGCAGACCCAGTACAGCACGGCTTTAGACAAGAATGAGACCAGGAAGCCAGTCCTAGCGTGCGTCCCAGCTTGCATTCCAGCCAGAGCTTCCGGGTGTGACGTGTGAGCGTGACTCCGCCTTACGCGTTTCATCAGAGGATGACGTCTTTGATAACGTCCTCTGACGAAACGCGTAAGTCGAAGTCACGCTCACACGTCACACCAGAAGCTCTGGCTGGAACGCAAGCTGGGACGCACGCTAGGACTGGCTTCCTGGTCTCATTCTTGTCTAAAGCCGTGCTGTACTGGGTCTGCTGTGTTATGGTTTTATGGAATATATATACCTTTTAAATAAACTGGACATACTTCACTACGCAAGCACCCTGTTTCTTTTTGTGTGGAGGAAAGGACAGATTGGTGGTGGTGAGATACGGAGGATCCTAGCTCTGGAACGTTTGCCGGGAATCTTGAACCGGATTGCTGATGCAAACCTACGGAGGAGCGGAGTACAAGCGGGACATCTAAGGGGACATCCATCCCAAGACACCCACTCTATGCCCATTACCCCTGCAGGGGTGACTGCTTCTGGTGAGTGGGGAAACATTGGGGGAGCACTTGGAGTCACCAGTCTTTATGAGCACAGAAGTCACCGTTTTTATCTTTATTATTGTTTGGATCGCATTTGGTGGGATCTCGGCTCAGGTTTTTTCACAGAGACTTTGTGTTTTTTCACAGAGACTTTGCTTTTTCATATAGACTTTGTTGCATACACTTTAAACGAGGCTACCAATAATTATATAACCGTATACACATTTGGTTTGGATTTTTTCACACAGATCTTGTTTTATACACTTTACATGAGTCAATGTGTGGTTTAATTATACGATTACACACATACACGGACTTTCCGGAATTAGTCTAGTAGATGTTTCACTGCTCATTTCATTATAAACAGAAGATATTGGATTGAATGTACACATTGATTATACACCTTAGTATCTATTATCACTGTTGTTTGCCTTAAGGGGTGATATACTTTATTAACTGTATGGGTTTTTTTAAAATACTGTATGCTTATAATTACCCTCATGCACGTATATGGTACTTACCTTAACATTTGATAATTTCACTGGGTTTTGCACTATTTATTTTTATCATTTTTATTTTTATTTTAATTTTTATTTCACTGTAATTGTAATTTAAATACTGTGTCACAATAGGGTAGTACCATTTCCCTATTCTTTCTTTATATACTTTAATAGCTCCCAGTGGGAACTAATTAGGGGGAGGCTGCAACCTTCCATCTCCTGAGCGCGGACTTTTAATTTATTAGGAATCTTCAAATGTTGTTCAAAAAGTGTAAGCGCACCTTTTTGCAACAAATGAAAAGGTGTACTAACACTGTACACACTCTCCACCCCCCCCCCCCCACAGCACTTACCTCTTTAGATGATTAACTTTCATGGCCCATGCAGCCAGTGCAGCAGCCCAGGGATTTGACTGAGGTCTTCTTCTTCTTTTTTCCTTATTAATGCCAGGATGGGTCAGATCAATTATAATTAGTCAAAGCAGTCACGTGCCAGCATATGACATAACAGAATCACTCTGGTCCATCCTGGAAGAAGACCACGGCTTTCAAATCCTTAATTCCCTGCACCAGCTGTATGGGCAGTAAAAGCTAACCATACATGGAGGCAGAGGCGGCTGATGCTAAACATTTTTGGGGGGTGGCAAACATACCCCCCCAGGTCCGCACGACCCCCTCCAGTGGTCATTGCGCCACGGCTTCCCCTCCCGGCTAACCCGGTCTTCTTTAGTTCCACCTCCTGTCCTGATTGGCTGGGAGGAGAAGCCGGAAACCAATAGCGAATATTGATTCATTAGTATCACAAGTGGGAGGGTTCAGGGTGCAGTGTTCTGCACCCCAAGCACAACCTTTTTCAAGCCAATTAGAGCCTCAGGCTTTAATCATGTGCTTAAAAAAAGACAGACCTCATAGAAAGGCATTTGTTTGGTGCCCAACATGCAAATTAGGAGGGTGGTGCCCCTGCACCCCTTATGAACAGTCCGCCACTGTGTGGAGGTAAGTTCAGGGGGAACCAGGGGGTGGTGGGGAGGGTGTATTGTGTAAGTTACCTTTGCATTTTTTGTGAAAAGCTAAACTTACACTTTAAGCCAGACATACACACATCCCCTGACCAGGTAACAAGCCATGATAGCAGAAGTTTCTCATAAACATTGAAATGACCCCAACAACACTTCACAAAGCACGATACACAAAAGACAAAAACAATTTATAAAAATAATATGTGTGCTACAATGAGCGCTTCTAATACTTTCCATTGGTCTTTTATAAGCCCTTTACATGAACCAAATGTTGTGGGCAATTCTCAAATATCATGTTTAAATATCTAATCCCTTTTACAGTATACTGTTTAGTCACCTTTTCTTCCAGGTGTACTGTGTGTATTTTAAATCTGTCATCCCAATAGTTTGGCAACATGTACCAGAATTGTATAAATACTCATTCATACAATAAAAACCACTGCAAGATTAACAAAGCTGCTTATTTGCATATGAGCTGAAGGTTTTCGGAAGAAGTAAAAGCCACACATTGCAGCACTACAATTTTTGCAATAACACTAGAATTTAATAACCATTTGTACTGTTTTGTACTGGTATTTGGAAAGTGTAAATAAGGAGATTAGGAAGTATATTAGGTTAGTAGTTGTAGTTTGTCAACACTGTTCCAATTCACAGTGGTGATGCATGAGCTAAGTTTTTGGACAATCCTTGTGAATTGTGGATCAATTGAAATTCAGATCCTCACCTATGGTCATAAATTATGGGCAGTGGAAGACACAGACATTAAAGGGCCCCTTTCTAGGATGCATTATCTTGTGCCAAAAAGGTGTCTCAGGGCGTCATCCAAAGCCGGGAGATGGAAAAGCCCAAAATATGGCACATGGATGTAAGTTAGGTATTGGTTTTCTGAGATATCATACTTCTGTGTTAGTGATTAGCTGTCGTCTCTCTGTCTACAGTTTTGATTAGCAGGATTGTAATTATTTTTAGAAATTCTACTATGCTACAATAGTGAGATAAGGTCTCTCTAAAGAGCTAAACAAAACTTGCTGAAAAACAGTTGAATTAACCTGCCATTTACTCATTATTTATTGTAGGTGTCCCACATTGGAAGGTGGAATGCTTCGGCGTGGAAATTTGTGTGATAGGCATTAAACCAGTAGGATTGTGCTGCAATCATTCAGTAATTACAGATTTACAGATCTATGTTTTGAAGAAATAGGTTCTTTCCAATGAATGAATATTCACCCAGTGATATATTTCACATGTATTAGCCCATTAAGCAGAACAGCTCAGTGACAATACATCAGAAATTTTATTTTATTTTTTAAATTCTACATTTAGGTGCTTTTGGGGATATACTGTCTTTTTCACTGAGGGTACACAATAAAAACAGGAAATGCAGTTTGTATGGTTGTTTGACAAGCACTTGCATGTCTGATATTATCAGTGACATGCTATAAGCCAGTTTGGTTTGACTTACATTTTATTGGGCTAAACAAAGGGATGCATTTCAGTGATACAACATTTGATAATTAAGGACTTTCCAGGTCTCAGTGAGACAGAAAGGTGATGTCCCTGGACATGACCCAGACAATTCCAACCTCCCATCCAAGGAAAATACAAGAACAAAATGGAATGGCTTAATTTTTGCAAACTTCCACAAGATCCATTTCACAATTTTTTTTCTGCTTAGGCATCTTGCTCAATATTTGGTGGTAGTTACAAGATATGAGTTCTAGCTGGGTTGGAAAGGCCACATTAGGAGTAGAGGAAGATGATGATACAATAAAGGAGATATGCGAAAGAGGGGTAAACACCTCCTTGCTTTTCTTCTTAAGCTGGCCAAACACTCGTACTTTCGAATGACATTCGTCAACTTATTTAATCAAATGTTCATCCAAAAATCTTCTCGTTATGGCCACCTTTAGATTCAGTTACTGAAATAATTAACTATGCCCAATGTGTCCACTTATGTCTTTTATGGGTCAACTAGACACACGCAAAAAAAAATTAAGAATTTTCATTAATACATTTGGCCAATCTAATATTTTATTAGATCCTATTAGACCCAATCTAATATCCTGTTCAATTGTAAATTTGCAGGAGCAGGACTCCCCTAACCCTCTTTTATTGAATTATATTGTTGTATTGTCTCCCTTTATATTCTAAAGCACTGCGCAAACTGTTGACACTATATAAATCCTATATAATATTAATATAATAATATCCAAAGTAGATATACACAGTTCTGTACAACTGCCAATTAATTTAATCTTGCATTTGGACTGAATGATGGCAGAGACTAGCCAAGACAGCGACTTCAGATAGTAACGGTGGTTGCAGGTGATAAAAACTATTTCTTGGTTGGAAATTACTAGTGGTGTAGGTTATTGTGAAGATGATAATGATGTTACATAGTTACATAGTAGGCGAGGTTGAAAAAAGACACAAGTCCATCAAGTCCAACCTATGTGTGTGATTTTATGTCAGTATTACATTGTATATCCCTGTATGTTGTGGTCGTCCAGGTGCTTATCTAATCGTTTTAGTTTTTTTTTGTTTTTTTTTTTTCAAATAACATTTTATTGATCCAAAAGTCAGGTAAGTTACAAAGACAATGATATCTTGTTGTATAAAATTTGCTATGCCAGAGACAAAACTGGCAAGTAGCCGGCATCAAGAGAAAAACATTCAGATGTATAAAGCTTAGATTAGTTACCACATATAGTGCAATAGTCAACATATACATATAGACATGGACCCTGACATCATCTAATAAACACAAAAAAAGAGAGAAAGAGTAGAGAAGAAAAAGAAGGAGAGGGGAGGAGAGGGAGGGAGAGGATGGGGGAGGCTCCACCAGTGGCTCAAGGAGGATCTTCTCGTCTATGCCAGTCTTCCCAGACCTTATCATGTGTTTCCAATCTGTCTTGCAATCTAGCAGTCATTTTTTCCATTAGCTCTATATCCTTGATTCTGGCATATAGATCTGTTGGGGTAGGCGGGTCCCTTCTCTTCCAGTAGAGGGCTATGAGACACCTCGCGGCTGTCAGGATGTGCCGAAGCAGTTTCTTGGAGTCCTTCGGTATCTGTAAACCAGATACTCCTAAGAGGAATAATTTAGGGGTTCTAGGAACCTGTACTCCCAGTAAGCGGTTTAGTAAGGATTGCGCCTCCGTCCAGAAAGGCACTATCTTGGGGCAGGACCAGTAAATGTGGTATAATGTTCCCCTGTCTTTCTGACATCTCCAACATCTATCTGAGCTAGAGGGGTAGATGGCTCGGAGGACATCAGGTGTCATATACCAAAAGAAAATGATTTTATAGGCGTTCTCCTTGTAAAGTGTACAGAGAGAGCTTTTAGCTGCTTGAGACCAAATTGTTTGCCAGGTTGCTTCTGGTATCTCTTCTCCCAGTGCTCTTTCCCATCGTAGCATATATGTATGCTTACCCTGGGTGGCAAAACAATATGAATTTAGCACCTTGTATATATCTGAGAATAATCCTCGACGTGCGGAGCCCTCTAACATCAGGTTCTCAAATACGGTTGGAGTCGAGAATTGTAAATTCGGGGCTATCGACTGAGCATAGTGCCTGATCTGTAGGTACCCATAAAATACCTGACGGGGGAGGTTAAATTTCCGTTGGAGATCGATGAATGAGAGCAATTTGCGCGTGCAGGGGTGCACTAGATGACCAAAATGGAATAAATTTCTGATTGCCCATGGTGAGGACATTTGATGTGTAAGGCCTGCAGGCAGTCTGGGGTTATAAAGAAAGGATGTGAGGAGTGATCTCTCCGAGCCCAATTTATGAGTTCTGGAAAGTTTACGCCAGAGAGAGCGAAGAAGAGACATAGGGCCCAGAAGCCGGGCCGATTCCACCTCCACATTTGCATTCCAGAGTAAGCTATTTGGGTGTATGGGTGCCAGCCAGATTCTTTCAATTTCAGTCCATCTATTGTAAGACCGTTGGGGAAACCAGGATGCCAGGGCCCGCAGTTGGGCTGCTTGGTAGTATTTGTTCAAGTCGGGAAACGCCAGTCCACCCTCTGAGCGCGCCGCCATTAACACTGATTGAGGTATTCTGTGCCTCCTGTAGTTCCAGACAAACCTCACCAGATCCGTCTGAAGCTTCTTCAGATCTGACCGAGGGATTGGAACGGGAAGCGTCTGGAAGAGGTACAGAAGTTTGGGAAGGATGGTCATCTTTACAGAAGCCATCCTCCCCAGGAGGGATATATGGTGGACCTTCCATTTTTGTAGCGACTCCCTTATAGATCTATAGAGGGGAAGGAAGTTGGCTCTGTAGAGGGTGGTGTACGACGGGGTGATCTGCACTCCTAAGTATTTCAGGGCTGTAGTTTTCCAGTGATAGGGGAAGCATTGTTGTAGATGCTGAACCTCTACTGGGGGGATATTTACGGGAAGGGCCTCTGACTTAGACGCATTTATTTTGTAACCAGAAAGGGAGCGGTATAAATCTAGCTCAGCATGTAAATTAGGGAGTGATATCCTAGGCTGAGTCAGGGTAAGTATAATGTCGTCCGCGAAAAGTGCTAGTTTAAAATCCCTGCCTCGTACTGGAATCCCGTGTATATTTGGATTTTTACGCACCGCCGCTGCCAGAGGCTCAACACACAGTGCAAATAACAACGGCGAGAGAGGGCATCCCTGGCGTGTTCCATTAGTTATCGAGAAAGCTGATGATAAGGCAAAGGGCGTCTTAACCTGAGCGGAGGGGTTTGTATATAAGTGTTGTATGGCCCGCAAAAAAGGGCCCCGGAACCCCATATATTTCAGTGTGGCAAACAGGAACGGCCATCCAAGGCGATCAAAGGCCTTTTCAGCGTCCAGCCCCAGGACCAATGTTTTTAGGCCGTCCCTGTTTGCCACATCTATGAGATCAATAATCCGTCTCGTATTGTCCCCCGCTTGACGGAGGGGGGCAAAGCCCACTTGATCCTTATGTATTAAGGAGGGAAGTATTAGGTTCAATCGCATCGAAAGGAGCTTAGTAAAAATTTTTAAATCAGAGTTTAGTAATGCGATTGGCCTATAACTTGCACATAATGAAGGATCTTTTCCAGGTTTGGGGATCAACGTGAGGAATGATCTCTGCATATCTGAGGGGATAGGGGTTTGCTGAAGAAAGGCATTATACAACTTGCACATATGGGGCAAGAGGACTGGAAAAAATGTCTTATAATATTCATAAGGGAGGCCATCGGGTCCGGGGGACTTGCGGGACGGTAAGCTTTTAATGGTGGCTGTCAGTTCTTCTACCGATATCGGGGCGTTGAGGGAAAGTAGATCTGATGCCTGGAGTTTAGGAATATTACTGTCTATTAAATATTGTTGCATACGCTCAGCTAGGTCAGGGGAAAGTGGGTCATGTGGAATTTCAGGGTCATTATATAGGGCTGTGTAGAATTCTCCGAAAGCCTGTGCTATTTCCTGGGGGTGTGAGAGAAGTGTATCTCTTCTATTTTTTATTTGATGGGGGTGGTCATATGTGATCTCTCTGACAATTTACGTGCTAATAGTGAGTGGGCTTTATTGCCTTTGTCGTAATACGTTTGCTTTAGTCTAAGGAGAGCTTTCTCTACCTGGCCTAACGCTAGATCCCGAAGTGTGGTACGCAAGCAAACAATTTTTTTAAGAAGGGGTAGGGATGGCGAAGTCTGTAGTTGGAGTTCTAAGGTTTTAAGATCCTTCTCCGCCTGAAGTTTGGATGCCTTTGCATCTTTCTTCATGGCCGAGGATAGTGCTATACACCGCCCCCTGAGGACCGCCTTGTGGGCCTCCCAGAGAGTGGCAAGGGTGACATCTGATGTGTCATTTTCAAGAAAATAGTTTTGTAAGGTTGACTCGAGTTCTAGTTTAGATGGAGTGTGTTGTAGAAGAAAGTTGTTTAATTGCCAGTGACATGGCTTACGTGTATAAGTACCCATCTTCAAGGACATAGTCACAGGGGCGTGGTCGGACCAGGAGATGGGTAAAATTTGAGTGTCCATAGTGGCGCGAAGGGTGGCATTGTTAACAAACAGGTAGTCTATACGAGAGTGCATGCGGTGAGGAGAAGAGTAAAATGTATATTGTCTGTCACCTGGGTGTAGTGCCCGCCATATATCAAAAAGAGCATAACGCCTAGTAAGTTGGCGAAATAGTTGTGCTTCCCGAGCCACCCGGGCTTGGGGTTCTGTGGGGTTCATTACATGGCGATCTAGACCCACCGACTGACATAGATTAAAGTCTCCTCCAATGATCAAGTAGTCGTTGGGGGATTTAAATATGCGCGCTAGTACTCTGGTTAAAAAGTGTATTTGGTGAGTGTTAGGGGCATATAGTACACAGATAGTGACCCCTTGTTCTTGCCATTGGCCCCGTAAGATAATGTAATGTCCATGTGGGTCTATAAGAGATTCAGTGCATTTGAAGGGGGAGCCCTTTTTGAACAAGATCGCCACTCCGGCTTTTTTGCGGGGACTAAACGCCTGGTAGACCTGAGGATAGTATCTGGATGCAAATGTGAAGGCGTCTCCTTTATTAAAATGTGTTTCTTGCAGCAGGGCAACATCCGCCCCAGACTGCCTGAGTTCCCTCGTAGCTAGATGCCTTTTTTTATTTGAATTCAGGCCATGAACGTTAAGTGATATTATTTTAACCATAATTGTGGGTATATGTGAGCTCAGCGTTACTTAGCTTATCCAGCCGCGAGGGTGTCCCAGCATCCAGGGAAGCGAGGGATCCATACGTAGGACATGTCCGGTCAGCCCTCCAGAGCCGATGGTGTGCCAGGGAAAGGGAGAGGAGGGGGGAGAGAAAAAGGAAGAGGAGAGAGGAAAAAAGGAAAGAGATATTAGTTATCAACACAATCAGAAGAAGCAAACATTGCATAGAGATCCCAAGTAATCCAGGTCACTCGGGATCCATTAAGTTCCAATAAGTCTCCCCGGGCGGGCTCCACATAAAGAGTCCAGTCCGGGGGGACATAGAGAACCTCACAATCAAACACAACAGTTATTCAAAAAACCTCCTATAACAATAGGAAATAAAAGGGGGAACTTTGGTTAGGTAAACCTAAAGGGGGACTAGTGACCAGAGAAACCACTACCGTCAGGTCTCCAACGGAAAGTGCCTGACGTGAAGCAGGGATTAACAAGCTTTGGGCCTAAGAAAGGGGGGTGCAAATATAGCTGATGGGTGGGCCAGGCGGACCCAATATGGCAGTCATCCATTCCTATGCTTAGTAGACCCTCTAGGAGAGTCTCTGTCCCTGGGACATTTTGTTGGCGGTATCTTCTGCCAGATCACTGGCGGAGGCGTTGGTGTTTCTACCAGGTCCCACTCTTGAAGACGGGGGACAGGAATCTCTAGGGTGTTGCAAAAGTTATCCAGGTCCTCCGGGAAGCGTAAGATGGCGGATTTTCCTTGATGGCGGGCTGTTAAACTGAAGGGAAAGCCCCATCGATAGGTTATGCGGTTCTCCTGTAGTGAGGCTAGTAGAGGTTGGAGGATTCTACGCTTTTGTAGGGTGATCCAGGAAAGATCGGGGTATAGCTGTATTGGCGCATTTCCATGAACCACCTTCCTGGCGTCTCGGGCTTTTCGCATGATGTCTTCCTTTAAGGGGAAGGAGTGGACTCTGCATATGACGTCGCGTGGTCTGGAGGCAGGTCCTTTGGCTCGTAGGGCACGATGGGCTCGGTCCATCTCTATGGGTTTATTTGGGGGGTCCCCCAATAAGTTGTTGAATAAAGATTGCAGGGTTTCGTGGAGATCCTCCGGGCCCTCCGGTTCTGGTAGGCCTCTAATCCGAATGTTGTTCCTACGACCCCTATTATCTAAATCTTCAATATGGCGTTGCATATTTCTGAGCATTAGGTGGTGATCAGCTCCTTGCATTTGAGTGCGATGCATAGCAAGTTTGGTCTCCTGAATCTCCTCTTCGGCCATCTCTACTCTCTCAGATAGATGTTTGAGGTTGGCATGAATTGTTTGGATTTCCGCCCTGCATGCAGATTTAACTTCTTCAATAAGGAGTTTAAAGTCCTCTTTAGTGGGTATGGCTTGGAGACATGCTTGCCATGTAGTGGTTTGCTGGAGTCGTGGGTCATCACCCATATGTTGTTGGGGACAATGCAAGAAAGGGGGCCCCCCTCGTGGAGCAAGGGGGGGCTCAGTTCCCGGTGCCCCACTAGGCTGAGTGTGGGTGCCTTGCAGGTTACCCCCTCTTAAGAAAGGGGAGTGAGAAGCTGTTATTAAGCCATCCCTGTGGGTCAGATTTGGAGAGTTAGTCACTTGTGCATAGGACAATGCCTGATCCGTGTCTCTTTCTGTCGTGGTGGAGGTATTATGCCGCGCTTGTCTTTATGGCTGAGGCAGGCCCGAGACATAATGGCGTTCCTGCAGGGGGGTGCTTTCTCCAGTTTGTTTTATGAACGGGGGTCCCAAGGCCCGAGCGTACTCCGGCTCCGGTAGCGGGGGAAAGTCTCCCGAAGTCAGTGAGGGTGAGGGGGACACCGCCCCTCCCGTTGAAAGAGCCGGGTCTGAGGCCGATCGTAACAGCCGCGGGTAGGCCTCAGAGCACTGGGTGTAGCTGGCTGCTGTGAGGCCTTGTGTAGTGTCCCGGGGGTCATGCTGTAGCCCGTTATGGGGCGTATAAGGTTGTGATGAACTCACCCCTCCCGGGTCTCGAGTGCACGAGCCGCTCCTCTCCTGATCCAGAATCAGCGTGTTCTGTGGGTACAGCAGCGGAGGAGAGTTCGGCGGCTGCTGCGGCATCGTGGAGAGAGAGCATGGCGGCGGCGCCATCTTGTCCATCCCGCCGTCGGAGCCGGAGGGAGGTTTAAAGTACTCCCGGAGGGTCGCAGAGGATCCAGAGGGTGGCGCGGATGGTCCCCTGGGGTTAGAGGAGCGGGTTCTCCGATTTCCACCCATATACAGGTGCTTAAAATCCCCCTAATAGGCCGTTAGGCTGCAGGTCGGTGGAGAGCTACAGGATCAGGCGTCCATACAGGGCAGCTTCCGGTCACGCCCCCTTAGTTTTAATTATCGATGCTCCTCGCTGAAACCATGGCCTGTGGAAGAGAATTCCACATCCTAACCACTCTTACAGTAAAGAACCCTCTACGCAGTTTAAGGTTAAACCTCTTTTCTTCTAGTTTTAGTGAATGGCCACGTGTATTATTAAATTCCCTTTACTTTTGTCTTTTCTTTAGATAAACGACAGGCATTGTAGCTCTCACTCGCCTGCAAAAATAAATAAATAAATAAATATAGAAAAAGAAAACACCCTGACTGTAGTTTAAAAATATTATCAAGGAATTTTGATGAAAAAAAGCATTGGGATTTCCCAAAACAAAATTATAAAAAGTACAAAATTACAAAAAAGACTTTATAATTTAAAATCAACAAACCAGGGCTGTCCCCTAAAAACAATTTAAAAAGTGACCACTTCTCATGGCCATTTCAGTCCCAGTTTCTCATATTTCAAAATATACATATTGATGAAAGACCAGCCTCTATGACCAATTTTGCATTCACCAGAAAATAAATCCAGCAAGCAATCAAAAGAATGTAGCATATGTCCATTTGCTATTTATTGATGTGGTGGCTTCATCTATAAACTTTGACTTTATTGCCCTCTTTGATTTCAAGTCTCCCTTTATGCAACCACTGAACCTTCTTTGTATGTAGATGTTTATATATATTGATAATCTTTAGGCTATGTTACAGCCGTAAAAAGGGGGCCACGTCAGATGAAGGCCTTTGGATCTACAACAAGCTTGGCTTTTTAGCTGCACATAACACAGTTTTGGGCTCACGTTCATTTAAGAATGCAGTATTATTTTGAAGAATTTGAAGCTTTATCAAAAAGTTGATCTCTAATGTGGATGAGATTTATTATAAATCACAGCAAGACAATACGCTATAGGCCATACTGCACCTTGTGCTTGTCCAGCATAGGGTGTAAACAAGTGGGAATATATACATTTACTGTGTGTGTTTGTGTGTATATATATATATATATATTTTAGTAACATAGATATACAGGAATGATATCTGTGCATGGCATCATTTAATGTTATTAAAGTTATTGATGAACATATAGGAGTGTCATAGGGAGTTAGTGTCAGGGCTGGGCTCAGCCTTTCCTTCCTCTGAGCGGCCGCTCAGCTGTCGGCTAATTGCCAGCTCCTATCTCTCCACAGTGAATCACCTGTTGATGATATCCTGCTCATCAGTCCTGCCTACTTCAGCCATCCAGCCCAGATGATCTCTGCCTTCGCCTTGGTCAACATCACATCTCCTGCGTTCCTGTTAAATTCTTGCTTGGCTGACATTCCTTCTGGCTCCAGATCCTGCTTGCTGTTCCAATACGCTGATCGGCTTCCTGACTTTCTGGCTTGTTTGAATGTCCGTTCCGGTTACCGAACTTTGGCTATGTTTTGACTAAGTTTGTTCTATTTACTTTTCTTATTAAACAAGTGTGATTTAACTGTACTTCTGTTTCGGTCTGATTCATGGTTTCTGACAGTAGGTGAAGGCCATGAATTCAGAAGATGCAGTTAATCCACTTGGTAATATTTTTTCCAGATTGGATGAGCAAGATCACTGCATGGATCAGTTTGCCATGGCGTTACAAACACTCCTGAGTCACACGGCTCACCTCGAATCTCCCACTGTGGCTGCTCCGGTACAACCTGTGTTGCAGGCCATCCCTGCTGCTGCTCCAGTCTCTGCGCAGGCACCGCCTCAAGTATTATGTCTGGTTCCGCTCTGCTTCCCCAGCGACTTGGGGGCAATCCAGTCCAATGCAGAGGGTTTCTCAACCAGGTTGAGATATACTTTGAGATGCTGCCCCAGGCATTTCCCACGGACAGAAGCAAAGTAGGTTTCATGATATCTTTGCTTTCTCAGAGAGCCTTGGCCTGGGCAAACTCTCTATAGGAGATGCAAAAACCTGTTGTCTTGAGTTACCCTGAGTTTGTGGCTTTTTTTAAAAGGGTCATTTACGTTCCCGCACGCTCTGCTTCTGCTGCCAAGTGCCTTATGTCCATCAAACAGAATACGAGAACTGTTGCCGATTACACCATTGAATTCCCTATTCTGGCAGCAGAGGTTGCTTAGAACAATGAGGCCCTCGTGGTTGCTTTTTCTCAAGGTCTCTTGGATACTATCAAGGATGAGATAGCAGCCCGAGATATACCCACTGAGCTGGAGAAGTTGATCACGTTTGCCATCCTCATTGACTTCAGACTCAGAGAAAGACTCTATTTTAAGAAACGCTTGCGGAAGTCTCCTGTACTTTTGTCTTCGAGCTTTGCAGTCCCACCCTTGCCTCTCTCCCCTCCCATGCCTCCTGGTACTGAGTCAGTCAGAGAAGGTGAACCCATGCTCTTGGGCTTCACGCGCCTCTCTGCGGATGAGAGAACCCTTAGGAGGAGGGAGAGATTGTGCCTTTATTGTGGCCAGGCAGGTCACTTTTTGAAGTCTTGTCCTACCCATTAAGGGAACGTCAGAACCTTGACGTCCTGTCACGGACAAACCTTAGGCAGCGTTGTTTCATCCCCAGTTATTCAGAAGGATAAGCCCCTGGTTTCGGTTACCCTTTCTTGGGCTGAGTCGTTTGTCGAGATACAGGCTCTAATTGACTTTGGAGCTGCAGGCCTGTTCATTGATGCTGCCTTTGTAGCTGCGTGACACTCCACTTGCCATTGAAGCTGTTGACGGGAGACCTCGACAGCCTGCCCATGTGACTCATGAGACTGTTCCGTTGTCCATGGCTGTAGGGGCTCTTCACCTTGCGATAATCTAATTCCAAGTTATTTCCTCACCTAAGTTTCCGCTGGTTATTGGTTATCATTGGTTACAGAGGCACAACCCCTCTTTTGATTGGCTCCATGCTGAGGTTTTCTCCTGGTCGCCACAATGCAGTAAGACATGCTTCCAGAAGGTAGCCAAGGTCCTGTGCACCTCTTCACTCTCCTCCCTGCCGGAGAAGAACCGCGATTTTAGCGATGTCTTTGACAAAGGTCAAGCCAGTAGTTTGCCTCCACACTGGTTGTATGATTGCGCAATTGACCTTCAACCTGGTGCCATACCCCCTTGTGGCCGGGTTTACTCTTTGTCGGTTTTGGAGGATAAGGCCATTGAGGAGTATGTTGCAGACGCACTTTCTAAAGGTTTCATCCGCAAATCCTCATCTGCTGCTGTTGCTGGTTTCTTCTTTGTGAAGAAGAAGAGTGGTGGACTGAGACCTTGTATTGATTATAGGGGTCTCAATAGTTTCACGATTAAGAATGCCTATCCGATTCCGTTGATTACGGAGTTATTTGACTGCCTCAAGGGAGCAACGGTTTTCTTTTTTACAAATTTTTTATTTATTTATTCAAAGGGAGAGGTCCATGGACCCAGAATACATTTACAAACATATGTTCAGCATAAGTCAAGTAAAGATAAATGTTGTACCAGTATGTAGCCATCTGTCAGACATCACAGAGGAGTACAATGTCTAGTTAAATAAGCCATATAGACATCCCTTATCATTTATTTTAGTCAAAAAGGACCCCTGTCACTGTGTATATACAGCACAAGGTAGAAAAAGAAGAAACTGGTATAGAAAGAAAGTGGAGAACAAAACATAAACAGTAGAATACATAAGTGGGTAATAGTGGGGAAGAGGGAAGAATTAGGGAGGGGGGGGTGGAGGTTGATGTGACATCCCAACCTATCTCTTCTGGCTTACTAATGGGAGTATATATATTATATCTCTGGGGAGGGAGCCTGTACTTCTTTTAGGCTCTTACCTCTCTTAACCTTGATCTACATCTGGGGAGCTGAGTAAGGTCTGGCCTTCATCTGAGTATACAAACGTGTTCCAAAGTGACCACGTCTTAGAGTACTTCTCTTGTTGGTTCCTAGCCGAAAGTATAAGGTCTTCAAACTTATTGATTTCTTTTACCTTTCTAAGCCACATCCCAACCGTCGGAGATTGTGTGGATTTCCACATAAGCGGGATGCAGGATTTGGCGGCGTCAAGGAGATGACCAATAATGGACTTTTTATAGGTTTTCACCGACCTATCTGAAACATGGAGGAGAAAAAAGGCCGGGTCGTCTGATATTTGCTGTTCTGTAAATTTCTGTGTAATGTTTTTGACTCCTAGCCAGAATTGTTTAATTCTCGGGCATGACCAGAACACATGAAGTAATGTACCTCGTTCCTCCTGGCATCTCCAGCATCTATCTGATGATGTAGGAAATATTTTGTGTAACTTCTCAGGCGTCCTGTACCACCTGGTCAAGATTTTAAAATTAGTTTCTTGTGTTTTCGTGCAGATAGAGGATTTGTATGTAAATTGAATAATACGTTGTTTCTGTTGTGGACTAAAGGTGTAATTCAGGTCTCGTTCCCAGTCAGCGATGTGTTTTAGTGAGTAGGTGTCTGGGGGAGTAATTAAAAGGTTGTACATGCATGAGAGTGTATGAGCCAATGTTCCTTCTGTGGAGCAGATTTCTTCCAAGGTTGTAAGGGGTCGGGCAAATTTGTTCGGTGGAGGGAGGGACCTAAAGAAATGTGTAATTTGCAAGGCATTCCAGAATTTTAGTCTAAATGTACCCGTCGGATTTGTAAGTTCTTGTAATAATGGCCATCTTTCTTGTATAAGAAAATGTGAAGCCTGGATACAGCCCGTAGATATTAGTTGTTTGAATTGATCTTCTTGATATCCTGGAGTGAAACTGGGATTTCCCAAAATTGGGAAGAGTGGCGAGTTTCCGGATGAAATGGACCCTTTTTTGACCAAGAGAGAGCATATCTTCGTCGTATGACCGATGATGGGGTGGGATTTCAAATCTTTAGGTAAGGAGTCATAACACCAAGGTGCTCTAGCCAATGGGATGGGGCTTAGATTCTGTTCAATCTGAGTCCATAGTTTTAGAGCTCCATTTCTATTCCAGTCCACCAATCTACCAAGATGGACTGCTTGATAGTATTTATGAACGTCTGGGACTGCCAGACCTCCATATTGTTTAGGCAGAGTGAGTTGTGATCTCTTCAAATGGGGGGGTTTGTGAGCCCATATAAATTCAAAAAACGCTTGGCGTATGTGTCGAAAATATGTGGAGGGGATATGTATAGGTAGAGCCTGTAAAAGATATATAAATTTGGGCAGTACACTCATTTTCAGTATATTGCAGCGGCCGAACCACGAATGTAAGCCTGATGACCAATTTTTTAGTAGTGTTCTCACCCTAGAGAGGAGTGGGGGAAAGTTTAGCTCGTATACCTTAGATATGTGAGTCGGGATAATAGTACCCAGATATGTCAAAGCCATGTCATTCCATTTTAGTTTAAAATTTGTCTGCAGTTGTACCTTAAGCGGTTGTGAAAGATTAATGCCCATCGCCTCTGATTTTTGGAAATTGATTTTAAGGTTAGAGAGGGTTCCGTATTTATTGATTTCTTTAAATAGGTTTGGGAGCGATATCACAGGATTGGTAATGGAAAATAACATATCGTTGGCATAAGCCGATATTTTATGTTGGGTATTCCCAATTGTTATGCCAACAATATCTGGGTTCTTGCGCACAGCACAAAGAAAGGGTTCCAATGACAGGGCGAAGAGGAGAGGAGACAACGGCCATCCCTGTCGTGTCCCGTTTGAAATTTGAAAGGGATCTGACAGGACCCCATTTGCTCGGACACGAGCTGAGGGTTTAGAGTAGATCGATGATATCCATTGGATCAAATGGTCTCCAACTCCAATGTATCTAAGTACTGCGAGCATAAAGTTCCAATTCACCCTGTCAAAGGCCTTCTCCGCGTCTGTTCCCAGAAATACACATGGAGTTCGAGACGTATTTACCCTTTGTAGCAAGTTAAGCACTTTGGTGGTATTATCCCTGGCCTCTCTATTAGGAACAAAACCTACTTGGTCTAAATGGATTAGATGTGACAGATGTTGTTGGATTCTGTTTGCTAGGACTTTTGTAAATAGCTTAAGGTCAATATTAAGCAGGGAGATCGGTCTATAATTTCCGCAGGCAGAGGGGTCTTTTCCTTCCTTTGGAATTACCGCAATATGGGCTTGTAATGTCTCCACAGCAAAGGGTGATGTGGGGCTTACTGAGTTAAATAGTTTGACCATGTATGGACACAGCGATGGCATAAAAGTTTTGTAGTATAGGATGGTAAGTCCATCTGGTCCAGGGGCTTTCCCCGGTTTGGATGATGCTATCGCTCTCTGTATTTCTTCAATTGTAATAGGGTCCTCTAGAGCTTCTCTATCTACATCTGGTAACTTTGACATCTGCGAGGAGGTTAAGTACTCCTGTATGTTTTCTTGCATGGGGGGGTTTTATCTATGTTGTATAGGGTTGAATAAAATTTCTGAAATTCATGGGCAATATCATGAGGTTTGGAATCTTTGGTCCCCTTGGATGATAGTATGTGAGGAATGTATGTTGCTAACCTCTGATCTCTTAGGGATTTCGCTAGCATCTTACCGCATTTGTTCCCTGATTCGTATGACATTTTCCTACATATCTGCATTGAAGCTTTAGCCTTAAATTGTAGAAGGTCATTAATTTGCGATCTGCGGGTAAGGAGGTCGGACTCTATGGAAGGGGATGGTGATTGTTTATGTCGCGTCTCTAATAGTTTTAGGTCTTCTAACAGTGAGTTAAGTTGTTGGGTTCGTTGTTTTTTGATTCTCGATCCATGTTTAATAAGTATACCCCTTATGACTGCTTTGTGTGCTTCCCAGATAATACCGGGGTTACAATCTGTCGTGTCATTGGTTTGGAAATAAAACTGAAGTTCTCTAGTGACTTCTGATAGTACTTCTTTATCTTGTAAGAGGCTTTCATTTAGTCTCCACCCTTTAGTCTTTGAGGTGAGAGTGTCAGTGAGTGCATATGAGAGAGAGATTGGTGCGTGGTCAGACCACGTGATAGAACCTATCGTGGCTGTTCTGATCGAGTGCAACTGTGAATGTGGTATGAGGAAGTAGTCTATGCGAGAGTATACCTTGTGGGGTGTTGAGTAAAAGGTATAATCTCTTTCTGTAGGGTGACTTATACGCCACACGTCTACTAATTGGGCCTGGTGTATGGCCCGATCAATGCGTTTACGAGAGCCAGGAGGAACTGTCGAGTGTTTCGAGGAGGAGTCTTCCGAGGGAATCAAAGGAATATTTAAGTCTCCTCCTATAATCAGTTGCCCTTCAGAAAAGTTCATTAACTTCTCAATAGTCCTCTCAATGAAGATGTTCTGGTGAGAATTCGGGGCGTATAAATTGGCTAAAGTTACCTTAACATTTCCAATCCTGCCTTTTAGAAATAAAAAACGCCCTGCCGGATCCACCACAGTATCCAAGCAAGTCCATGGTACCTTACTGGAGATCAGAATAGATACTCCTTTCGATTTTGCTTCTGGATTCGGTGAGTGGTAGGCTAAGGGGAATGATCGATTTCTAAGTATAGGCAATTTGTCACTTCTGAAGTGGGTCTCTTGTAGGAGTGCAATGTCTGCTCTCATGCGGTGAAGATCTTGTAGCAGCATGCGCCTTTTTTCTGGGATGTTTAGTCCTTTAGTATTCAATGATGTCACATTAAGGACCTCCATGTTGATAACAAAAAGGGGATAAGGGGTAGGAGAGTGAGGGAAGGTGGGGTAGGGTATAGAGAAAGGTTAGAACTGGGGTGACAATAGAGGCAGTGGAGAAAGAAAGAGGAATAGAAAAAATAAACAAATAAAAAAGACAGTAAAGAACAGCAAATATGCTAGAACGCTCGTCAGACACACTCTGACTATTGAGCGTAGGCCTATGTAGGAGAGCGGTTAGACACAGCCGGAGATAGAGCTCCGGCCATCCCCCCTGCCCCGACCTTATTGAGTAATGAACAAATATATAACAAGTATGCTATTAACATCTCAAATTGAGAACGGTTATATTAAAACTTAGGTATATAAGTCAGATGAACATGTACTCTGAAATTAATAGCATAAACCATAAACTATAAATGAAGAACCTTCATATAGTAGTATAGGCATCATTTACCAATACCCCCGTCTCCTTATTCCCCCTCCCTGTGTCCCAAAATGGAAGGGTCCCTTTAAGTATTTACTGAAGACTCCATATGCTGAGGCATTCTCCTATAGGGGGGTGTCACCAGACTATCATAAAACCCTTAAAAAGTTTGGTTGATGAGTGGCACTACTGATAGGGATGGGTTGGGAGGTGGGGGGAGGATGGTATGGATTATCTAACAGTCATACTATAAAAGGGATGGGAGTAGGTATTGCTCGGGGGAGTAAGCTACAAAGGACCAATAGGTCTGATATATCTAAATAGAAGATTAGTTGTATATATGCAAACTCTTCTAAAATCAAACTTATATCGTAACAACTGTGTATATGGATTGCCCTCTAATGTATCTGGCGATATACATAAACAGTAATTCACAAATGGCTCCATTGCTAAAGAGAAAAAAGACAAACGTTCGACCTGAAATCGTAGACATACCCATGGAGTTTGGAATTCTTAACAAATAGAGGTGTACCCACATGGAATTAACAGTTCTATAGATTTAATCCCAGGAACCATTGTGGGTATAGTGTCATACATCTCCCGTGTGTCAGCGTAAGGGGTATCTCAGATCGTCTCCTAACCATTGTTAGAGGACATCTTAAATGTAGCAGTTCTGTTTCTTTGGTTCGGGTTCAGGCGGTAAATCTAGGAAAATCCCTACTGATAACCAATTAAACTCCAACACCCCCAGAATGCAACCAGTAGCGGGGACTACTCAGAACGTCCGCTTCCACTAGGTGAGCAAAAGGCAAAAGAAAAACAACGCAAAGTAAGAAAAAAAAAACCTGTGGCGGTGATTGATCTTCTGATGGTGAACATGGTTCACTTACGATTCCCGCGATCTTTCTCCAGATGTGGTACGCTGTCGTCTCTGTGATCTTTGCGGGCGCGCTGAAGGGAAGCCTCTGGATCCTGCCTGGCCTGGACGATTCCCAGGGTTCGGCAGGAGCTGGAGCCAATTAGGTGCCTGGATGGGAGCTGCTTCAAGGAAGGAGAACAGATCCGGTAAGTCGGCAGGTGTACGCAGGGTGAAGAACGCAGATTCTTTTCTGAAGGTAACCGAAAGTGGGTATCCCCATCGGTATGTGAATCCCTTTTCTCTTGCTAGATCCAGGAGAGGGCGGAGTCTGGCGCGGCACTGCAAGGTAGCTCTGGAGAGATCCGGGAGAATTTTAACAAACGCCCCATCAAAGTCTACCTCTCCATGTTCCCATGCTTTCCGAGATATCAGGGATAGGGATATTTCAGGGTATATTTGTGGAGGCGGCATATCACGTCTCTAGGGCGACTGGGGTCTGAAGATTTCGGCCCCAGAGATCTATGGACTCTGTCCATCTCAATGACGGTCTGTGGTGAGGCCAGAATTTGCCGGAAGATGGCCGTCACTGTGTCTGGGAGATTTTCAACGCCTGTAGCTTCCAGGACAACCTGCGACTTCTGTCTTCCAAATCTTCCATGTGTAGTTGAATTGCGATCGTTGACTCAGCCTGTTCAGCTTGTGATTGTTCTAAGGCACCCAATCTAGCTTCTATTGTGGAGATGGAAGCTTCTCCATTATCCACTCTATCAGCCAAGGAGTGTATCTCTGTTCTCACTTCTTGTATTTCTCTACGATGAGATTCCTCTACTCTCAGTATCAGTGCTTCAATATCCTGCTTTGTGGGCAAGGCCTGCAGGAGTGCTCTAAGCTCCCCATTGATATGAGCGGAATCGTGCCGAGGGAGAGGGTCTATTGACACTGACATTGCTGAGCAGGGTATAGCTGGGATCCCTGAGAGGGAGGCTATACTCGGAGAATGGCTGGGTGAGGGAGTCGTCTCCGCTAGTGACCGTCTGTTCAGGTCTGTGTCGCGTGGAGCTGCAACTATGGCGCCTGGGGATGTATTAATGGCGTTCCGGAAAAAGTGGTGTATCTCACCCTGAGAGTTGCGAGGACGACGTCCCTGAGTCGACGATCTTGTGCGGTAGCGTTTTACGGTTAGCATACCGCTAGTAGAGGCAGCATACGGTTGTTTTCGTCGGGACAAGCAAGGGGAGGCCAGGAGCTCACAGAAAACGTGTCTTTATTCAGCCATGTCCAGGCCACGCCCCCTGGGAGCAACGGTTTTCACGAAGCTTGATTTGAGAGGGGCATACAATCTTGTGAGGATTAAGCAGGGCGATGAGTGGAAAACTATGTTTAATACCAGAACAGGCCATTATGAGTACCTCGTAATGCCTTTTGGCCTTTGTAACGCCCCGGCAGTTTTCCAGGAATTTATGTCCTCCAAGACTTGTTGCAGTTATGTGTGGTGGTTTATTTTGACGATATCCTCATATTTTCCAAGTCCCTGGAGAGCCACCACACAGATGTCTCTCATGTGCTTCAGAAACTAGAGAAAGATAGAACAATCTTTATTATAAATTTGAGAAGTGTGAATTCCATCGTGCTCAGTTTGAAGCGGTGGAGCTTGGTGTAAGTGGAGCTGGATTAAGTGGGAGTTAAAAACAAGTGTTAGAGTATACAAGTCTTGCTGTCTGTTGGTGTTTGCTGCTGTCTGTTGGTGTGTGTTTGCTGCTGTCTGTTGGTGTGTGTATTGCTGCTGTCTGTTGGTGTGTGTATTGCTGCTGTCTGTTGGTGTGTGTATTGCTGCTGTCTGTTGGTGTGTGTATTGCTGCTGTCTGTTGGTGTTTGCTGGGTTGCATTTTGGGGACTTTTCCTTTTAGTTTTTAATTTGCCTTTTGCTGTTACTTTTTAAATAGCTTTTTTTTTTTTTTCTGTTTCATCAGTCTATCAATTAAGGGGTGTGGTTAATTGCTCACAGGTGCCCAGGTGCCTATTTAACTTGTTGTAGGACTCAGTCTGAGCGTGCTCAGTTTGAAGCGGTGGAGCTTGGTGTAAGTGGAGCTGGATTAAGTGGGAGTTAAAAACAAGTGTTAGAGTATACAAGTCTTGCTGTCTGTTGGTGTTTGCTGCTGTCTGTTGGTGTGTGTTTGCTGCTGTCTGTTGGTGTGTGTATTGCTGCTGTCTGTTGGTGTGTGTATTGCTGCTGTCTGTTGGTGTGTGTATTGCTGCTGTCTGTTGGTGTGTGTATTGCTGCTGTCTGTTGGTGTTTGCTGGGTTGCATTTTGGGGACGTTTCCTTTTAGTTTTTAATTTGCCTTTTGCTGTCACTTTTTAAATAGCTTTTTTTTTTTTTTTTTTTTTTTTTCTGTTTCATCAGTCTATCAATTAAGGGGTGTGGTTAATTGCTCACAGGTGCCCAGGTGCCTATTTAACTTGTTGTAGGACTCAGTCTGAGCGTGCTCAGTTTGAAGCGGTGGAGCTTGGTGTAAGTGGAGCTGGATTAAGTGGGAGTTAAAAACAAGTGTTAGAGTATACAAGTCTTGCTGTCTGTTGGTGTTTGCTGCTGTCTGTTGGTGTGTGTTTGCTGCTGTCTGTTGGTGTGTGTATTGCTGCTGTCTGTTGGTGTGTGTATTGCTGCTGTCTGTTGGTGTTTGCTAGGTTGCATTTTGGGGACTTTTCCTTTTAGTTTTTAATTTGCCTTTTGCTGTCACTTTTTAAATAGCTTTTTTTTTTTTTTTTTTCTGTTTCATCAGTCTATCAATTAAGGGGTGTGGTTAATTGCTCACAGGTGCCCAGGTGCCTATTTAACTTGTTGTAGGACTCAGTCTGAGCGTGCTCAGTTTGAAGCTGTGGAGCTTGGTGTAAGTGGAGCTGGATTAAGTGGGAGTTAAAAACAAGAGTTTAAAACAGGAGGTTATAACAGGGGTCATAGTACCTGTGTAGTGTGAGTATCTGAGTGTTGTCTGAGTAGTGTGTGTGGATCGTTAGTACTTGTGTATTGTGTACCTGTGTATTGTCTTGTCGTGTACCTGTGTATTGTCTTGAGTATTAGTGCCAGGAAGCTAGTTGTTAGGTAATTTGGACAGGGTAAAATCCCCAAATCCTCACTAAATTTAATAGGTACGATGCCCGGCGGGTGTGGAGAGGCGACTCTTTGTACATCTTGCCGCATGTATGCGTTCCTTGATCATCCGATCGAGGACGAATACTGCTGTGCAAAATGTAAGCACATTGTTTCCCTGGAAGCCCAGGTTCTGAATCTGGGGAAGCAACTGTCAGCACTGAGAAGTCCCTCCATACTAAAGGTGAGCCAGGAATGTACACGGCAGGTGCCGGCAGGGGCCGGCACAGAGGCGGGTGGAGACCAAGAGGTGCAGGCACTAGCAAAGAGTAGATGGGTGACAGTCAGGAGGGGTAGAGGGGAAAGTGGCAGGGAGGCCGATCCAGGACTGGAGCATCCCAATAAGTACGCTCCATTGAGTGACATTGGTGTTACCAGTCAGGGACCAGCACTGCTGGAGATGAGGGACTCTCCTAGCTGCCAGGGGAAGAACTCCTCCAGTGAGAGTGGGGGGGCAGCAAAGGGAAAGGAAAGACAGATTCTGGTGGTAGGGGACTCAATTCTTAGAAGGACAGAGAGGGCAATCTGTAACCAAGACCTGAAGCGCCGAACAGTATGTTGTCTACCGGGCGCTCGGGTTCGGCACATCACGGATCTTGTGGACAGATTACTGGGAGGGGCTGGGGAAGACCCGGCTGTCATGGTGCACGTTGGCACCAATGACAAAGTCAGAGGCAGATGGAGTGTCCTAAAGAAGGATTTTAGGGACTTAGGAGCTAAATTGAGGAAAAGGACCTCCAAGGTAGTGTTCTCAGGAATACTACCGGTACATCGAGCCACACCAGAGAGGCAGAGGGAGATTAGGGAAGTAAACAAGTGGCTGAAGAGCTGGTGTAGTAAGGAGGGGTTTGGGTTCCTGGAGGACTGGGCCGACTTCTCAGTCGGTAACCGGTACTATAGAAGGGACGGACTGCACCTAAATGAGGAGGGTGCAGATCTGCTGGGAATGAAGATGGCCAAAAAGTTAGAGGGGTTTTTAAACTAGGCGATGGGGGGGAGGGTCCAGAGACAGTGATAGCCAGCGCGGAAGATATTCCAGAAGGTAGTATTGGGGGCATTAGTGGTAGGTTAACCAAAGCACAAAAACACAAGGTGAGTATAGTAGCAAGTCCAAGTTGCAATCTTGAAACACCCAATACGAGGACAATATGCGACCGGTCTAAACTATGTGGCATGTTCACCAATGCCAGGAGCCTGACGGACAAGATGGGTGAACTAGAGATACTGTTGTACAAGGAGGATTTGGATTTTGTGGGAATTTCAGAGACCTGGTTCAACAGCTCTCATGATTGGCTGGCAAACATTCAAGGGTATACCCTATACCGCAAGGATAGAAAGGGTAAAAAAGGGGGAGGGGTATGCCTATATATCAAGAATAATGTACAAGTGAATGTGAGAGATGACATCACTGAGGGGGGTAGGGAGGAGGTGGAATCTTTATGGGTAGAGCTCCAAAGGGATGAAGCTAAGGGGAAAATAATACTGGGAGTATGCTATAGGCCCCCTAACCTGAGGGAGGAAGTGGAGACGGATCTCCTATCACAAATTGGATTAGCAGCAAGGATGGGAAGTTTTATCATAATGGGGGATTTTAATTATCTAGACATAGACTGGGCGGAGGGAACCGCGCATTCATTTAAGGCTCGCCAGTTCCTTAATGTCTTGCAGGACAATTTTATGGGTCAGATGGTAGACGCACCAACTAGAAATAAAACATTACTAGATCTACTGATTACCAACAATACAGACCTGATAACAGATGTGGAAATACGGGGCAATTTAGGTAACAGCGATCACAGGTCAATTAGTTTCAGTATAAATCACACAAATAGGAGACATGAAGGGAACACAAAGACACTGAATTTCAAAAGAGCCAACTTCCCTAAACTACAAACCTTTCTAAAAGGCATAAATTGGGATAAAATATTAGGAACAAAGAATACGGAGGAGAGATGGGTTTGCTTTAAGAGCATATTAAATAAGGGCATTAGCCAATGTATCCCATTGGGTAATAAATTTAAAAGAGCGAACAAACATCCTGGATGGCTTAACTCCAATGTAAAAATGCATATAAAAGCAAAGGAGAAGGCCTTCAAAAAATACAAGGTTGAGGGATCATCCACAGCATTCAGAATTTATAAAGAATGCAATAAGAAATGTAAGGGTGCAATTAGGATGGCTAAGATAGAACATGATAGACACATAGCGGAGGAGAGCAAAAAAAATCCCAAGAAATTCTTTAAGTATGTAAACAGTAAAAAAGGGAGGACAGACCATATTGGCCCCATAAAGAATGAGGAAGGACATCTGGTTACAAAGGATGGGGAGATGGCAGAGGTATTGAATTTATTCTTCTCCTCAGTCTTCACGAGTGAATCGGGGGGCTTCAGTAACCAAAACTGCAGTGTTTATCCTCATGACACAACACAGGAAGCACCTACATGGTTAACAGAGGACGGAATTAAAATTAGACTTGAGAAACTTAACATTAATAAATCACCGGGACCAGATGGCTTGCATCCGAGGGTACTTAGGGAACTCAGTCAGGTGATTGCCAGACCGTTGTTCCTAATTTTTACAGACAGTCTATTGACTGGAATGGTACCAGCTGATTGGAGAAAAGCCAATGTAGCACCAATATTTAAAAAGGGCCCAAAAAACATCCCTGGGAATTACAGACCAGTTAGCCTAACATCAATAGTATGTAAACTCTTGGAGGGGATGATAAGGGACTATATACAAGATTTTAGTAATAAGAATGATATCATTAGCAGTAATCAGCATGGATTCATGAAGAATCGTTCTTGCCAAACCAATCTATTAACCTTCTATGAGGAGGTGAGTTGCCATCTAGATAAAGGAAGGCCCATAGACGTGGTGTATCTGGATTTTGCAAAAGCATTTGGCACAGTTCCCCATAAACGTTTACTGTACAAAATAAGGTGCGTTGGCATGGACCATAGGGTGAGTACATGGATTGAAAACTGGCTACAAGGGCGTGTTCAGAGGGTGGTGATAAATGGGGAGTACTTAGAATGGTCAGGGGTGGGTAGTGGGGTCCCCCAGGGTTCTGTGCTGGGACCAATCCTATTTAATTTGTTCATAAACGACCTGGAGGATGGGATAAACAGTTCCATCTCTGTATTTGCAGACGATACTAAGCTAAGCAGGGCAATAACTTCTCCGCAGGATGTGGAAATCTTGCAAAAAGACCTGAACAAATAAATGGGGTGGGCGACTACATGGCAAATGAGGTTCAATGTAGAAAAATGTAAAATAATGCATTTGGGTGGCAAAAATATGAATGCAATCTATACACTGGGGGGAGAACCTCTGGGGGAATCTAGGATGGAAAAGGACTTGGGGGTCCTAGTGGATGATAGGCTCAGCAATGGCATGCAATGCCAAGCTGCTGCTAATAAAGCAAACAGAATATTGGCATGCATTAAAAGGGGGATCAACTGCAGAGATAAAACGATAATTCTCCCGCTCTACAAGACTCTGGTCCGGCTGCACCTGGAGTATGCTGTCCAGTTCTGGGCACCAGTCCTCAGGAGGGACGTACTGGAAATGGAGCGAGTACAAAGAAGGGCAACAAAGCTAATAAAGGGTCTGGAGGATCTTAGTTATGAGGAAAGGTTGCGAGCACTGAACTTATTCTCTCTGGAGAAGAGACGCTTGAGAGGGGATATGATTTCAATTTACAAATACTGTACTGGTGACCCCACAATAGGGATAAAACTTTTTCGCAGAAGAGAGTTTAATAAGACTCGTAGCCACTCATTACAATTAGAAGAAAAGAGGTTTAACCTTAAACTACGTAGAGGGTTCTTTACTGTAAGAGCGGCAAGGATGTGGAATTCCCTTCCACAGGCGGTGGTCTCAGCGGGGAGCATTGATAGCTTCAAGAAACTATTAGATAATCACCTGAATGACCGCAATATACAGGGATATGTAATGTAATACTGACACATAATCACACACATAGGTTGGACTTGATGGACTTGTGTCTTTTTTCAACCTCACCTACTATGTAACTATGTAACTATGTAACAGGTTAAAATCCTGGGTTATGTCATTTCCACTGCTGGTTTTTTGATGGACCCAGAGAAACTTTAAGCAGTCCTACAGTGGCCCCTGACCCATGGGTTTATGTCCTCTACAGCGTTTTCTTGGCATTACCAACTATTATCGAAGTTTATTCGTAACTTCTCATCTCTAGTCAAGCCCCTGACTGATATGACCAGAAAGGACGGTAACCCACAGAGTTGGTTTCTGGAGTCCATTAAGGCATTTTAGAGTCTCAAGACTGCCTTTGTTTCTGCTCTTGTGTTGGCACATCCTGATCCTATGTTATCTTTTATCCTTGAGGTTGATGCTTCTGAGACTGGTGTTGGCGCCCTTCTGTTTCACCGTCCTATCTGAGAGCTCTATGCATCCTTGTGGCTACTTTTCCAAGAAATTGTCACCTGCGGAGTGCAATTACGAGAATGGTGACAGGGAGCTGTTAGCGATCATTTTAGCCCTGAAAGAATGGTGACATCTCCTCGATGGTACCACTGTGCCGGTTCTCATTCTTACTGACCATAAGAATCTCACATTTTTGTCTGAGGCTTAACGCCTCTCTCCCAGAAGGGCGCGATGGGCTCTTTTCTTGTCAAGTTTCAATTACATTGTCTCATTCTTACCCGGTACTAAGAATGTAAGGGCTGATGCTTTGACACGACAATTTTCTTTCACTTCCAAGATGGAGTCGGTTCCGGTTCCTGTGATTTCTCCTGATCGTATTCTGGCTACGGTTTGCACCAGTCTCACTTCTCCTTTGGGTGGCAAAATTCTTGCTGCTCAGGTCCATGCTCCTCCTGAGAAACCTTGTGACCGCTGCTTTGTCCCAGAGAGTCTCCGTACTGCTGTGCTCCACACTTACCATTCTCCCAAGGCAGCTGGCCACCCTGGGAAGAATCAACTCTTTTGGGCCATTTCCCAACAATTCTGGTGACCTAGTCTACGTGCTGATGTAACCGCCTTCGTAGCTGCCTGTTCAGTGTATGTTCAGTGTATGCTCAGAGTAAAACTCCACGACACCTTCCGGTGGGCCTCCTACAACCCATACCCAATGGAGAGAGGCCCTGGACCCACCTGTCTATGGATTTCATTGTGGAGATACCCAGCTCCCAGGGCAACACAGTTATCCTTATGGTGGTTGACCAGTTCTCGAAAATATCTCATTGTATTCCACTTAAGAAGTTGCCTACTTCTAAGGAACTGGCTTCCATTTTTGCTCAGGAGATCTTTTGCTTAGATGGGCTACCCAAGGTGATTGTCTCGGACAGAGGTAGTCAGTTTGTGTCCAGGTTCTGGCTAGCCTTTTATGCACAGTTGGGAACTCAGCTTGCTTTCTTCTCTGCGTATAACCCGCAGTCTAATGGGGCCGCAGAATGAGCCAATCAGTCCTTGGAGCAGTTCCTATGTTGCTATATTTCTGGCCATCATAACAACTGGTCAGACCTCTTGCCGTGGGTGGAGTTTGCTCACAATAGTGCCTTGAATTCTACTTCCCGATTGTCCCCGTTTATGACGAACTATGGTTTCCAACCTTTAATGTTGCCTGACTCATTTGTGCCACACAGTATTCCTGCGTTAGAGGAGCATCTCCATGGTCTACGTTTCACTTGGGCACAAGTCCAGGAGGCTTTGCGACATGCTAATGATAGGTATAGACTCCATGTTGACTGCAGACACCTGCCTGCGCCTTCCTTCCAGGTTGGGGACAGGGTCTGGCTGTCATCTTGCAAGCTCCGACTTTGTGTTCCCTCTCTGAAGTTCGCATCTCGGTTTATTGGGCCTTTCCGTATTCTTCACAGGATTAAGCAAGTGGCTTATGCATTAGATCTTTCTTCTAATATGCGTATCTCAAATGTATTTCATGTCTCCTTATTAAAACCTTTGGTCTGCAACTGCTTTACCACCTCGGTGCCATGTTCTCACCCTGTACAGGTTCAGGACCATGAGGAGTATGAAGTACAGTCCATTGTTGACTCCCGTAGGCGCATACAGTACCTGGTGCATTGGAAAGGGTACTCTCATGTACCTGATAGGAGACTGAGTTGATGAGGTCAGCCTCTCTTATATCTCCTGTCCTGGCCCCACTGAGGATGAGACAGAGGAAGCTGAAGGACAGGAGGGACACGAGTGCCTGACGTGTATGATTCCGGGCCAGCAGCTTGTCAGGGTTCTGGAAACTGGAGTATGCAGCTATGTGCAGAGCTGGAGCAGGAGACAGCCAGGCAGGCACCCGAGGGTCAACAGAAGCCAGGATCATAGACAGAAGCAGAGTCATAGGAATAGCCAGGGTCGTCAGCATGCGGGCAGCGGGGTACCAAATCATAGACAGAGCCAGAGTCAGGAAGTCAGGAACGGAGCCTGGTCAGAGGTGAGCAGAACAGGAACAGGATACACAGCCAAGGTCAAAGAACAAGCCAGGTCAGCAAATAGAAGAACACACAGAATCAGATCAGGATACAGGACACAGCTGAAGATCAGTCAGCAAAGGATAGGAGGCTAGACTCCCTTTAAATAGGCCATCTGGCGCCAAGAGGGATCAAGCGTACCCGCGATAGCGGACTCTCGTGTGCATGCGAGCGCCCGTTAGCTGTTCTAAGGGAAACTGCTTGCGCACATCTATGTGCCAGACATCTCACAGGGATTCCCTGACATCCCCCCCCCCCCCCCTTAGGGGGAAGCCCTTGTTTTTTAGGATGAAGTGGGAGGTAAGCTTGTACCAACCGGAGAGCATGGAAATTTGCGGCTGGTTCCCAGGAGTTATCCTCAGGACCATAACCCTTCCATTTATTGAGGAATTGAGTTTGACCTCCCCTCTTCCTAAAGTCCAGGATAGCCTCCACCTCGTATTCTTCATTACCTTCAATCAATAATGGAGAAGGAGTTTCAGAGCCTCGATCCGGAAAGGGATTAGCAACCATTTGAGCAGAGGAACATGAAATACAGGATGAATCTATAGATTACTCGGTAAGATAATTCGAATGCCACGGAGTTGATCTGTTTCTATAATTGAAAAAGGACCCAGGAATCTTGGGACAAGCTTCTTCGAGGGACACTTCCATTTTAAATTTGCTGTGGACAACCAAACCCTATCTCCTGACTTATATGCCAAATATGCGATGCTAAAAATAAATACATTTTAAATTAGATAACTAATAAACTAATAACTAAATGCATATATCCTACATTGTGAAGATAAAGTCAGTCATAAAATATAATTAAAGTGCATGTGCTCCATGTGATGCACACAAATCCTCAATAATATAAAAAGTCCACTAAAAATTAAACATAGAACGTGATGATAATATCTTCATGCAATGTCCAAAAATACAGTGCCTTGCAAAAGTTTTCACCCCCCCCCCTGGCTTTTTACCTATTTTGTTACATTACAGCCTTTAGTTCAATGTCTTTTTAATCTGAATTATATGTGATGGATTAGAACACAATAGTCTAAGTTGGTGAAGTAAAATTAGAAAAATATATACATAAAACAATTTTTCAGAAATAAAAAACTGATAATTGGCATGTGCGTATGTATTCACCCTCCTTTGTTATGAAGCCCATAAAAAGCTCTGGTGCAACCAATTACCTTCAGAAGTCATATAATTAGTGAAATGATGTCCATCTGTGTGCAATCTAAGTGTCACATGATCTGTCATTACATATACACACCTTTTTGAAAAGCCCCAAAGGCTGCAACACCTAAGCAAGAGGCACCACTAACCAAACACTGCCATGAAGACCAAGGAACTCTCCAAACAAGTAAGGGACAATGTTGTTGAGAAGTACAGGGTTAGGTTATAAAAAAATTATCCAAATATTTGATGATCCCTACGAGCACCATCAAATCTATCATAACCAAATGGAAAGAACATGGCACAACAACAAACCTGCCAAGAGACGGCCGCACACCAAAACTCAGGAGGGCATTAATCAGAAAGGCAGCACAGAGACCTAAGGTAACCCTGGAGGAGCTGCAGAGTTCCACAGCAGAGACTGGAGGATCTGTACATAGGACGACAATAAGCCATACGCTCCATAGAGTTGGGCTTTATGGCAGAGTGGCCAGAAGAAAGCCATTACTTTCAGCAAAAAACAAAATGGCACGTTTTGATTTTGCGAAAAGGCATGTGGGAGACTCCCAAAATGTATGGAGGAAGGTGCTCTGGTCTGAGGAGACTAAAATTGAACTTTTTGGCCATCAAAGAAAATGCTATGTCTGGCGCAAACCCAACACATCACATCACCCAAAGAACACCATCCCCTCAGTGAAACATGGTGGCAACATCATGCTGTGGGGATGTTTTTTCAGCAGTCGAGACTGGGAAACTGGTCAGAGTTGAGGGAAAGATGGATGGTGCTAAATACAGGGATATTCTTGAGCAAAACCTGTACCACTCTGTGTGTGATTTGAGGCTAGGACGGAGGTTCACCTTCCATCAGGACAATGACCCAAAACACACTGCTAAAGCAACACGTGAGTGGTTTAAGGGGAAACATGTAAATGTGTTGGAATGGCCTTGTCAAAGCCCAGACCTCAAGCTCAAACCATCCAACTTGAAGGAGCTGGAGCAGTTTTGCTAGGAGAAATGGGCAAAAATCCCAGTGGTAAGATGTGGCAAGCTCATAGAGACTTATCCAAAGCGACTTGGAGCTGTGATAGCCGCAAAAGGTGGCTCTACAAAGTATTGACTTTAGGGGGGTGAATAGTTATGCACATTGACTTTTTCTGTTATTTTGTCCTATTTGTTGTTTGCTTCACAATAAAAAAAAAACATCTTCAAAGTTGTGGGCATGTTCTGTAAATTAAATGATACAAATCCTCAAACAATCCATGTTAATTCCAGGTTGTGAGGCAACAAAACTCGAAAAATGCCAAGGGGGGTGAATACTTTTGTAAGGCATTGTAGATGTGCACTCACATTTAGCACAATAAAAGCACGCCTTGATATGCTTATGGACATAATGTCACCTGCAGACCGAATCCTAAGCCTGTAGTACAAAAGACTCCTCACTTCCTTCCTCGTCAGCCGATCAAGCTCCTCCTACCGGTTTCATCACAATCTCGTGACTTCATCTTGGAATTCTCCTGGTTTCAAATTCAAATTCCCTCTCCTCCTTTTATCAAAATTTTTTTATTGCCTGCCTGCGTCTTCAAGATGGTTTCTCTCAAGAGTTGTTTATTAGTATTAAGAAAGTTTAGTCTCTCTTGTACAGCTGGTACAGTAGATTCCATGGGTACATCAGGTAGGAAGGAAGTAGGAAGGAAGGATGATACCCGTAATTGGCATTAAAGGGTGACTGTTTGAAGGCAGAATGAAACAAGTTGTTATATGCAAATTCTGCCAAAGGAAGGAGGGATACCCAATCATCTTGCGAGAAAGATGAGAAACATCTCAAATATTGTTCAAGAGTCTGATTTGTCCTCTTGGTCTGTCCATTTGTCTGTGGATGGTAAGCAGAAGAAAGACAAAGTTTGATATTCAATGCTTCACACAGGGCTTTCCAAACATTAGAGGTAAACTGGACCCCACGGTCTGAAGTAATACTGGCTGGAATGCCATGTAACCTTACAACCTCTTTGATGAATGCAGAAGCTGTTTCAGTGGCAGAGGGGGTTCCCTTTAAAGGTACGAAATGTACCATCTTTGAGAAACGGTCAACTATGATGAAGATTGTGGTGAATCCTTCAGATGGGGGAAGTTCCACAATATAGTCCATGGAAATCATATTCCATGGCTTTTCAAGTACTGGAAGGGATTCCAACAGGCCCCCCCAGGTCTTGGCACAATCAGACTTGTTTCTGAGGCATACAGAGCAGGATCTGACATATTCCCTACAGTCATATATTAAATCTGGCCACCAGTGTTAATTTAGTCGACTAAAATGACTAAAACATTTTAGTCGACTAAATGAATACTATTTTAGTCGACTAAAATACGTCTAAAACTATAACAATTGGGATGACTAAAATACAACTAAAACTAAAATGGCATTTTAATCAAAAGACTAAAATGGGACTAAAACTAAAATGGCATTTTAGTCAATAGCTTAAGACTAAAACTAAATTGAAATTTGACTTCAAAATAACATTGGTCTGTAGTGCATGTTCATACCTCAATACCATAAATAATAATATATGAGATTTTTCACTCCAGCAGTATATAATGAGTTTGGAAATTGTAGAGAAATGTTAACTAATGCATTACAATTTAATTATACCCATTAGATTTTAGACGACTAAATGAATTTTAGTCGACTAAAATGTACTGGAGATTTTGTCAACTAAAAACGACTAAAACTAAAACAATTGCAGAAGACTAAAATGGCACTAAAACTAAAATGCCATTTTAGTTCTAAGACTAAGACTAAAACTAAATTGAAATTTGCTGCCAAAATTAACACTGCTGGCCACCAGAAGGAACGGGAAACCAGATCTGAGGTCTTATGGATCCCAAAGTGCCCGGCAAGAGGACGGTCATGGCACTTCTTGAGGATGGGGACTCTTGTTCAGGAATAAAGACTTGTTCCTTGTGGAAGAAGAGTCCATCCTTTCATTGAAGATGTAAAGCCAAAAGAAGGAGGGTGGTTAGCGACCGCCTCTTTGATTTGGGACATCACATCGGCTTGTAGAAGTAGGAAGTTCTTGGTAGGTAAAATTGTGTCAGGTTCAGAAGGTGGAGCTGATTCGGGGGAACATGCTTGAGAACGCATCAGGTTTACCATTGTTGGATCCTGGATGAAAGGTTAAATGGAATCCAAAACGTGAAAAGAGCAGTGCCCATCTAGCCTATCGGGGTCTCAGTCATCTAGCAGTTCTTAAGTATTCCAAGTTCTTATGGTCTGTGAAAATAAGAATAGGATAAGCAGCCCCTTCCAACAGATAGCGCCATGCCTCCAGGGCAGCCTTAATAGCTAACAGTTCTCAATCCCCCACATCATAATTCTTTTCGGAAGAACTTTGTTTCCTGGAGAAAAAGGCAATAGAATGGAGAAAGGACTTAGCCCCTTGTCGTTGATAGTAAAGCCCCAACTGCACTTTCAGAAGTGTCTACTTTGAGCACGTTGGCCAAACAGGGTCAGGATGTTTTAGAATAGGGGCAGAGGTGAACAAAGTCTTTAGTTATTCAAAAGCGCTTTGAGCCTCTGGAGTCTATTTGAATGGGACAGTTGCTTGGTTAACTGATACCGGAAAAGTTCCTTATAAACTTTTTATAAAAATTGGCAAACCCCACAAAGCATTGTATGGCTTTCTTGTCCTCCGGAGCAGGCCATTCTACTACAGCAGCAATCTTTTGCGGATTCATAGAAATGCCTTCTGCAGAAACGACAAGTCCCAGGATTTGGATAGTCAGTCTTTCGAATTCACATTTCTCGGCTTTTGCGTAGAGATGGTGCTGCCGAAGTCTGTCCAGTACGTTCTTTACATGACCCCTGTGAAGGTCAAGTGAACTGGAGAATACAAGGATGTCATCTAAATAGACAATGGGAAAGTGCCAAAATATGTAATTGACAAGATGTTAACATGGCAGGGGCATTACAGAGACCGAACGGCATGACTAGATATTCATAATATCCAAAGCACGTTTGGAATGCTGTCTTCCATTCGTCTCCTTCACGAATCCTGATTAGGTTGTATACACCCCTCAAATCAAGTTTAGAGAATACTTGTGCATTGTGCCCCTCGCAACCTCTGGAATAGTTCAGGAATCAAAGGAAGTGGGTAGCGATTCTTGACAGTTATCCTGTTAAGGTCTTGGTAGTCTACGCAGGGCCTGAGAGTATGATCTTTTTTCTGGACAAAGAAGATGCCGGCTCCTGCAGGTGATGTGGAGGGTCAAATGAATCCTTTCTCTAAGCTTTCATCGATGTAATGACAGAGCGTTTCCAGTTCAAGTTCAGAAAGAGGGTAAATACGGCCAAAAGGTTTTTCAGCCCTGGGCAGCAACTCAATGGGACAATCATAGGCCCAATGAGGAGGAAGGGTATCCGCATTTCTTTTATTGAAGACGTCAAGATATTTGTGGTAAACTGCAGGGACTAGTTTTGACACTTCAGGATCAGGCTAGATAGTCAGGAGAGGGGTAGCAGTGTGTAATTCCTGTGGAACAGTCCTGGCAGTATGGAGAAGGGAAGAGGACCTCCCCCATAAGCCAATTGATGCTGGGGTTATGTGCCCTCAGCCAGGGCATACCCAGAATCATGGGGAACATGGGTGACGTAATGACATCTAGGCGTAGAAATTATCTGTGGCCGGAAGAAGAAAGGCAAAGTATTGGAGCCATCTCTTGTGTTACTGGGCCAGACTTAAGACTGGAACCATCAGCAAGATGAACCACAAACCCTTGTCTCTTGGTACAGAGGGGAAGATTGTGCTGGGCTGTGAAATTAGAGTCCACAAAGCAGCTACAGGCACCACAGTCTATAATTGCAGGAACAGAGATAGTCCTTTCAGCAAGTTTCAGGTGACAGAGAGTGAGGTGTACTCGATCAGTCCCAGGTGGATGCATCGTGTGGATCCAATTAGTAGGGAATAGGGATGAGCCGAACACCCCCCCGGTTCGGTTCTCACCAGAACATCAGAACATGCAAAAAAGTTTGTTTGAACACGCGAACACCGGTAAAGTCTATGGGACACGAACGTGAAAAATTAACAGTGCTAATTTTAAAGGCTTATATGCAAGTTTTTGCCCTAAAAAGTGTTTGGGGACATGTATTAATGCAAAAAAAGTTTTAAAAACTGACTTTTTTTTGGGAGCAGTGATTTTAAGAATGCTTAAAGTGAAACAATAAAAATGAAATATTCCCTTAAATATCGTGCCTGGGGGGTGTCTATAGTATGCCTGTAAAGTGGCGCCGTTTTCCCGTGTTTAGAACAATACCACAGCAAAATGAAATTTCTAAAGGAAAAAAGGTAATTTAAAACTACTTGCGGCTATAATGTATTGTCGGGTCCCGGCATGGTCCATCCCACCAGCCCATTACAAGGCTCTTTGGGTCTGGTATGGATATTAAGGGGAACCCCGCACCCAAATTAAAAAAAATGTCGTGGGGGGGCCCCCAGACACTGTATACTCTGAACAGAAGTATACAGTGGGGACGGAAAGTATTCAGACCCCCTTACATTTTTCACTCTTTGTTATATTGCAGCCATTTGCTAAAATAATTTAAGTTCATTTTTTTTCCTCATTAATGTACACACAGCACCCCATATTGACAGAAAAACACAGAATTGTTGACATTTTTGCAGATTTATTAAAAAAGAAAAACTGAAATATCACATGGTCCTAAGTATTTAGACCCTTTGCTCAGTATTTAGTAGAAGCACCCTTTTGATCTAATACAGCCATGAGTCTTTTTGGGAAAGATACAACACATTTTTCACACCTGGATTTGGGGATCCTCTGCCATTCCTCCTTGCAGATCCTCTCCAGTTCTGTCAGGTTGGATGGTAAACGTTGGTGGACAGCCATTTTTAGGTCTCTCCAGGGATGCTCAATTGGGTTTAAGTCAAGGCTCTGGCTGGGCCATTCAAGAAGAGTCACAAAGTTGTTGTGAAGCCACTCCTTTGTTATTTTAGCTGTGTGCTAAGGGTCATTGTCTTGTTGAAAGCTAAACCTTCGGCCCAGTCTGAGTTCCTGAGCACTCTGGAGAAGGTTTTCGTCCAGGAAATCCCTGTGCTTGGCCGCATTCATCTTTCCCTCGCGATTGCAACCAGTTGTCCTGTCCCTGCAGCTGAAAAACACCCCCACCGCATGATGCTGCAACCACCATGCTTCACTGTTGGGACTGTATTGGACAGGTGATTAGCAGTGCCTGGTTTTCTCTACACATACGGCTTAGAGTTAAGGCCAAAAAGTTCTATCTTGGTCTCATCAGACAAAAGAATCTTATTTCTCACCATCTTGGAGTCCTTCAGGTTTTTTTTTGGCAAACTCCATGCGGGCTTTCATGTGTCTTGCACTGAGGAGAGGCTTCCGTCGGGCCACTCTGCCATAAAGCCCCAACTGGTAGAGGGCTGCAGTGATGATTGGCTTTCTACAACTTTCTCCCATCTCCCGACTGCATCTCTGGAGCTCAGCCACAGTGATCTTTGGGTTCTTCTTTACCTCTCTTACCAAGGCTCTTCTCCCCCAATAGCTCAGTTTGGCCAGGCGGCCAGCTCTAGGAAGGGTTCTGGTCGTCCCACACATCTTCCATTTAAGGATTTTGGAGGGCACTGTGCTCTTAGGAACCTTAAGTGCAGCAGAAATTTTTTTGTAACCTTGGCCAGATCTGTGCCTTGCCACAATTCTGTCTCTGAGCTCTTCAGGCAGTTCCTTTGACCTCATGATTCTCATTTGCTCTGACATGCACTGTGATCTGTAAGGCCTTATATAGACAGGTGTGTGACTTTCCTAATCAAGTCCAGTCAGTATATTCAAACACAGCTGGACTCAAATGAAGGTGTAGAACCATCTGAAGGATGATCAGAAGAAATGGACAGCACCTGAGTTAAATATATGAGTGTCACAGCAAAGGGTCTGAATATTTAGGACCATGTGATATTTCAGTTTTTCTTTTTTAATAAACCTGCAAAAATATCAACAATTCTGTGTTTTTCTGTCAATATGGGGTGCAGTGTGTACATTAATTAGAAAAAAAATGAACTTAAATGATTTTAGCAAATGGCTGCAATATAACAAAGAGTGAAAATTTTAAGGGGGTCTGAATACTTTTCGTCCCCACTCTATATACTATACGGCCTGCCCTATATACTCTGCAGAAAATTGGGCCTTAGATATTGGTGGTGCCAGAACACGGTAACCCCTCACAGTTACTCTTGTTGGGCGCAGGAACAAGCCCTGCTGTTAAATATTATTTCAAAAATTGTAATTACATGTCCGTGTTAAACAGGGGCAGAAAAATTTGGCCTTGGGTGGTGGTGTCACAACACTGTAACCCCTCACAATTACTCTTGGTGGATGCAGGAATGGGCCCTGCAGTGAAATATTAGATCAAGAATTGTAATTACATGCCCCTGTTAAACAGGGGCAGAAAAATTGGGCCTTTGGTGGTGGTGATGGTGGTGGTGTCACAACACTGTAACCCCTCACAGATACTCTTGTTGGGCGCAGGAACGGGCCCTGCTGTGAAATATTAGATCAAAAATTGTAATTACAATACAGTGCAGCCGTAGTGCAGTTGCTACTACTTTTCTGGTGGTGTACACAGTACACAATACAGTGTAGTGTGGTGTTTCAAAACAAAATATACATCATGTCCGTTAGGCCACCAAGGAGAGGCAGATGTTCACAGGCCACTAAAAGAGGGCAAGCAGGCTCTGTGTCTTCAGTCATTACTGCTGGTCATGGACATGGTGCATCCTCTGCAAGTGGCCGTGGGGCATGCTTGTCCTATTTCTCTGCTGCTGGCTGTGTTATTGAGCCAGAACATGCAGAAGAGTTGATGGAGTGGATAACAAAGCCGTCCTCATCCTCCTCATCCTCTGTCACCCAGGCTCAGAGTAGTTTGCCTTCCAATTCAGCTGCCAAAGCAGCCTATTCCACCGGCTCCTTGTCCACAGTCACTACTTCCATAGCCCCACCATCATGCATGGAGGAGTCCCCGAACTATTCGACCACAGTGTCGGGTACATGCTGCTGGAGGATGCGCAGCAATTTGAAGGCTCCGATGTTGGTTCCCAGGTTGAGGAAGGGAGCAACGTGAGCCTAGAGAGAGGGAGTGCCCAAGAAGGACAAGAAACTAGCAGTCATGTTCCCCCAGCTGCAGCATAGTGCCAAGTTTGCTCCAGTGATGAGGAGGGAGGGGATGATGAGGTCACTGACTCTACTTGGGTGCCTGATAGAATAGAGGAGGAGGAGGAGGCACAACTCCAACGAGGCAGGATGTCCTCTAGGGGCAGCTTAAGGGCAGCCTCCCTACTGCATCACACCGCAGAGCTCCGCAGGTGCAGGGCGCTGCTGACTCCCCAGTGATTTTGAAAAGTTCCTTGGTGTGGGCCTTTTTGGATATGTGTGCAGCAGATCGCACCGTTGCTGTTTGCAACCTATGTCTGAAGCGGATCAAGCGTGGCCAGAACAGCAGCCGCTTGGGCACCACATGCTTGACCAGACATATGACAACCTCCCATGCAGTCTGTTTCCCATATACTATATTTGAGATTTAATATCTCTCAGATATGATTTGGGTTAAATGAAAGTTCTTTGACCATGAGTGAAAGCTTTAACACAATAACAACATTTATTGGTGAGTAGTTGAAAGTCTATCTAATACACAACCATCTATCTATAGCCTACACCAAGGATGAAAATATTAGGTTAAAATAAGAGAATTACATGAAGGAATAGAGTATATTCCTTAAAACATTAATCTACAAACATATGTAGTTACAAGTAAAATGCAGACCTTTCCCATAATTACCCTTTGCACCAAGGTTCCATTCTGATGGCTGCTCTCCCATAAAAGTGTGTGTTTCCCTCCCATCTAGTCTGTGTATATCATTACAGGCTGATGCCTCATTGGTTGGCATAGCGTGGCTCTGATTGGTGAGCTTCCCTATTCCTGGTTAAGGACTGGCTACATCTCCAATCCCTATACTTTGCATAAGTCAGCCCCCTTTAATGCAAATCCTTGTGACTATTCTGAGCAGGAGATTAACTTGAATTTTCCAGGGAATCTAAGTATTGATTATGGGTTGGCTTCCCTTCATTGCATATCTCAGCATGGGATCCTTTGAAGTGAGTATGTGTAAAACAATGAAGTTTGGATCCCATTGTTTGTATAAACAAGCCTAGGCACCGACTTGTCTGGTCTACCAGAGATTTCTGTGAAGATAATATGTTCCGCCCTACATAGATACAAGCTAAATGAAATATATTCATAATTACAATATTTTACAGCTATTAATGGAGATTTTACATAATCTCATAAGGCAACAAGCCCGTTGGCAACAGCACTTGAAAGACCCACATCAAAGAAAAAGGCAGACTTCTCCTTGCTCCTCATCTGGGATCTCCAACCCTACTATACCTCCAGTCCTCTCAAAAACCTACACTGAGGGAAATGAAGGTATAGCAATAGGTGTCCCAAGTACTTGCAGCCAATCTGCTAGCAGTACACCACCATCTGATTTTAGCAGGCAAATTTCCCTACCCCAGTTACTAAACCGTAAAAAGAAATTCGGTCCCAACCATCCACATGCTCAGCGTCTTAATGCTAGCTTGGCCAAATTGCTAGCACTGCAACTGCTGCCTTTTCAGCTGGTAGACTCTGCTCCCTTTCGTCAATTTGTGGAATGTGCTGTACCTCAGTTGCAGGTTCCAAAAAGCTAATTCTTTTCACGGAAGGCCATTCCGGCTCTCTACCGGCATGTGGAAGGCAATGTTTTTGTCTCAGAGAGGAGATAAGGGTGCTCTGGTGGAGGTGGGTAGCTGGTCAGAGGGATGATAGTGATGAGGTGGCACTTCTGGCAGCACTTTGGTTAGAGGAGAAGCAACTCTGAAGAAATAAAAAGGAAAAGAAAGGCACCTCTAAGTGCAGTATGCAATATTTAATAAAGTGCACAAAGGTTTAAAAGCACTTACAAGATTGTTGAGTGTTAAAAAACATGATAAAATCAGGTGTCCTCATCTGTGGCATGTGTCCATCCTCAGCATGGTGGTAGAGAGCAGTGTAGAGCCGTCCAGCAGCTGTAAAGCATTCTCATGCGTGTTGGAAAGAGGAGGCAGCAGGGAAGCCTGTATTCACTGCGGGACACACAAGGCTGGTGATGTCAGTGTAGAGAAGGGGGCTTGGTCAGACCTATGAAAAGGAATGGCTTTCGATTGCTGAATTCTGTACACAAAAGTGGATCAGTATTATTATCGAACAGAGAACTATTAAATATGAAGCAGCAGTACATTTAGTACAAATCCTCTCTGACGATATTTTAAAGCTCACCAATACACTTCTGACAGATGGCGCAACACCCTCAAACAAAACACCAAACATCAAGAGGACATCCTTATTCGTACCAAACTAAAGAAATTCAAAAGAGATATAGATGATTATAATCATAATACATTTTTTACGTGGAAACGCAAAAACGAGAACAGTATACCCTCATTATTGAATATTGACACCTGGGTGGTCACTATTACCTCTAATCGCCAGCAACAACCCACCACCAATAGACCTAAACCCTCCAATAACAACCAGAACAATACAAGTGTATCTAGAAGGAATAACACCACCACCATAAGCATCAGTGGAGTATCTAATACTACTGACACCCGCAAAGTTCCAATAACTAAACAGAATAGTAATACCGGCCATAACCACCCTGCAAGAAATACATCTACCACATTAGAATAAAATAGTACAGTCTCCCCATCTACCTCACACCAGACTATCCCAAATTTCCATACGAGTATGTCACATACATCTCATAACTTTACCTCCAGCAATTCCACTATTACATCCACTCCCAGCTCCAGGAGCACCATAGACTATTCCACTGTAACTGGTGCTCAACTTACTTCAGACGCAGTGCTACCTGCGGTCTCTTTTTTAGGGCCCAGCCTCTTCCCCACCAGGCCGTCAAAAAGAAAATACACCGAAGAGGTTGTAGGGGACAAGGAGGAAAACTTAAACCCAAGCCCACACAGCAGAAAACAACGCCTACGGTTACTCAACACAGCAAAAAAAAGATGTAAAATAAGTCAGGAATTGCAGTTCCTGGGAACAAATGTGGTGTTCCTGCAAGAGACTTATATCACACATTTATCAGGAGGTGGGTTGGCGACGTATCAGTTCCCAAAGTGGTTCTATGGAGACGCAGGATCAACACACTCAGGGGGAATAGCGATTGGGTTTGACAGGACAATGAGGTTTGTTGAGGAGGAGCGGCTGGTCGATCCAGGGGGTAGGTTCCTGTTTGTGCAGGGGAAGCTGTTTGACATGTTACTTACAGTAGCAAATATTTACTCCCCAAACAGGAAACCCGATAAATTTTTGAGGAAGGTTCTGAGGAAACTCGAGACCTTTAAAAAAGGTAAATTGATAATTGCAGGGGATTTAAACTGGAATACGGATCCTGGGATGGACACCTCGATAGAGTGGATTGGGGATTTATGGTCAAAACACTGAAGCATCTGGGTATCGGAGAGAGGATGATGAGATGGATTATGTCCCTATACAGACATCCAAAGGCCAGAGTTAGAGTGAATGGAGCCCTGTCTTCTCCCCTTGAGTTATTCAATGGGACAAGACAGGGCTGCCCCTTATCTCCGATCCTATTTATATTGACTTTGGAGCCACTGTTAGCTGCGATCCGTAAGAATGCGGATATAAAGGCCATCCAGGTGGGGGGAAGAGAGTATAAAGTGGTGGCATTTGCCGATGACTTGCTCTGTTATATCACCTATCTGAGAACAAAAATACCCATGGTGCTTAAGGAGTTAGAGCCTTATGGAGGACTGACAAATTTCAAAATAAATATGGGTAAGTCAGAGCTTTTAAGCATATCGACTCCTACGCGAGAACAGAAGGCAATACAACCTAGGTTCCCCTTCACTTGGTGTGGGAGGGGGCTGGGGTACTTGGGCATAAAATTGACGTCGACCCCAAAGGACTTGTTTGCCTCGAACTATATCCCCTTACTCAACAAGATCAAGGATATATTAAGCAGGATGAGGTACAGAACTTTATCATGGATTGGCAGGATAAACGCAGTAAAAATGTTTGTCCTGCCAATGCTAATCTACACCTTCCAAAAGATCCTAATAGCTCTTCCTTATACTTTTTTAATAAGCTTCAGACCATTGTTTTGAGATTTATTTGGGCAAATAGGCGTCCTAGAATAGCATATGATACTTTACTGAAGGATAAAAAACAGGGAGGGTTGGGAGCCCTGGACTTTAAAAAATATTATCAAGCTATTGTTATCTCGAGGGTTATTAAATGGACATATAGTAAACAGGAGAAAGGCTGGGCACATATAGAAATTGCACAAAGCAGAACAGATATAGAAAAAATTATATGGATCTTACCACAATTTCGAGAGTTAAGACACGGGAGTAATTTTTTGACTAGGAACACATTGAAGACTTGGGATGGTTTAAGTAGGAGATTTCACTGGGAATATAATTCACCATTAATATCACTTTTGAATATTAATTATTTTCTGCCGGGGAAGGAGGAGCACTTATATTTCACAAGGTGGGCGAATAAGGACGAGTTACAATTACAGGATGTGATGAGGGGAAATAGAGTATGCACTTATACAGAAATTACACGGGTATGGGGGAATAAACCACTAGATAAATGGAGATATGCGCAGATACAGCATTTTACACAATCACTTCCACAGCCACTGAGGGGAAGAGATCAACTAAGAGCAATAGAAAAAGTATTAAGCACTCCCACTAGTGTGAAAGGTAGTATATCTAAATTCTATAGAGTACTAAGGGGGAAGCAAGTAAGGGGCTCCCCACTTTTTTGAAGAAGTGGGAAAGAGAAATCGGTTATTTGAAAGATGAGGAACACAGGTGTAAGATATTGAAAATGATACATTTAAATGCTAGGGATACTCGGACGTATGAAATGGCCTATAAGACGATTGCGAGATGGCATAGGACACCCCAGCAGGTGCACGAGTATGGGCCCGAGACCTCCCCTACTTGTTGGAGGGGATGTGGGGCAGTAGGAACTTTGGTGCATCTTTGGTGGGAATGCCCCAAAATACAGTTGTATTGGGAGGGAATATTGGGAGAAATTCGGCAAATAACGGGGGAGCAAGTTGATAAAAATCCTTGGAGGTGTCTGTTTCACGATACTGAAAAAGATGTCCCCCAATATAGTCAATCTCTAGTCCCGCACCTCCTAAATGCGGCCAAAGCGCTGATCCCGTGCCACTGGAAAGGTCTGGAAGCTCCAAGGCTAAGGGAGTGGATAATAAGGGTGGACTGGGCAAGACGAATGGAAGAGTTAATCCATTCGGCGGAGGGCTCATGGGAGAAATACTGCAGAACTTGGGCGAAATGGCTGGAATTCAGGGGCACGGAGAGATGCATAAGAATTATGGAAATTTAGAGGGGATGGAGAGGGGGGGGGGGGGGGAAGGGTATGGGAAAATTTTAAAATAAATAATTAAAAAAAAAATTTTAATTAAAAATTAATATTTTTAAGCAAGAAGGAAAGTGAAAAAATGAAATAATTAATTAAATAAATTTGACCACAATGATGCAAAAATGAGAAGGGACAAGAATGAATGGCTCGAATGAGTTAAGTCTCTCAAAAAAAACCAACGCCTACGGTGAAGATTTTCAACTTATCTTCACACACACTCACATCGCAGGAAACTACCTTACTCACACGAGGACTTACTTTCGCACCAACTAATTTGCCCAACGCCTTCCAGTTGTTCAAAGATTTGAACAAGTTTATCCGAGACTTTACCCTCAAAAGATTTTATAATATAAAAGCAGCTAAAGATGCATCTATCATTTCAATCGACATAACCTCCCCCTTTTCAGCCTATAGCAACATCCTAGATGAAAAAATAGCCTTGGATATATTTGAAGAATTATATCACGAAGGAACTGGACCACTCCTTAACCCTGATAATCCTGAATCAGATGCCCTTTTATATACCCAACATCTAAATTGTTCTCCTGCAGTTAAACACACCAATTTTCGTCCCCTGTCTAATTTTTATCCCACATAATCTAAAGGCCCATGCTTGAAACATCTTACCGCATGGTATACTCTGAATTATTGATGATGTGCCAAAGGCAACACAACCCCTATAAAAATCACAAATTAACATACCCAGAAAGATTAGCCCTCAATTTATTGAAAACCAATGAGAATGTTATCATTAAATCAGCAGATAAGGGCAGTAGCATTGTGCTGCAAAACTGGGTAGACTACATCAACGAGGCCAGTAGACTACTCGAAGACTCACAAACCTATACAAAATTACAAGAGGACCCCCTACCTAGTTTCACCATTGATGCTACAATTTTAGTTAACCAAGCTACCAAAGATGATGTAATTACCAAAAACGAAGCTTCATTCTTGGTTAAAAAATATCATCAAACTCCGTATTTCTATCATTTGCCAAAAGTTCATAAAAGGACTACCAGCCCTCCTGGCAGACCCATAGTTGCATCTATGAACAGTATTACTAGTGTTTTTTCCCAGTATGTAGACCTTTTTCTATAACCTTTTGTTTCCAATTTACAATCCCATATCAAAGATGGAATACACCTGCTTGAACTATTAGGTCCATACCAATGGGAGCCCAACTACACCTGGCTCTCACTGGATGTCCAATCATTATACACATCCATCCCCCATAATGTCGGCATGCAGGCCATACAACACTTTCTGTCAGAAGACCCATCTATTCATCCAAACCAAGTTAAATTCATTCTAGATGCCACATTCTTCTGCCTGACTCATAATTATTTCATGTTTGAAGACCACTACTACCTTCAAACCCATGGCACTGCCATGGGCACCAATTTTGCACCTTCATATGCCAACTTAATTATGGGTCTTTGGGAAACACGATACATATGGGTGAATAACCCTTTCACGGCCAAAATTATATTTTACGGTCGGTATATTGATGACGTCATTATTATCTGGGACGGTAATACCAATGATATTGAATCTTTCGTTTCCCATTGTAATAACAACATGGGCCTATCCTTTACATCTGTTCACGATAAAACACATCTAGCATTCTTAGACCTTGATCTATTTCATGATACTGGTCGCATTCATGCAAAAAATTATTGCAAACCCACTGCTGGGAATTCCTATCTGCACTACAATAGTTGCCATCACCCTCGTTGGTTAAAAAACATTCCAAAAAGTCAATTCTGCCGTCTCAGACATAATTGCACCATGCAGTCAGACTATCAGACACAAAGCATAAATCTCAAACAAAAATTTTTTGAAAAAGGCTACCTTCCATCACTCATCAAACAAGCCTACACCACATACGTCAATCCTGATACTCATACCCATAAAATGAATTCATCAAAGGACATTCGGTTCACGACTCAATTTCATAACAAATACAAAAATATGGAACACATAGTTCATAAACATTGGCCAATACTACTGCAGGATTCCCATCTCAAAGACAGTATAGATGACATTCTAGATGATACTACATTTAACATACAGACTGTGATATTATGGTGTCTATTCGTTATCCACTACTAGTATACTATCCACCTTTAACCTCCTAACTTTATCTTGTGTAAGTTATATGATCTACTACAGTAAGTTATATGATCTAATACATTTAGTTGTTCATTTATCATTCATCCCTCCTTATTATCATATCCATACAACATGGTGTTTGCCTGTTATACATGTACATATCTGCCATCTGTCACAATCAAATACTATTTGTAGAGCATCCATTACATCTTATTACCTATTCCTAGAAGTTAATTCCTTATAGTTGATTTGTGACCTTATTTGCGGGTGTGTAAATGCCCGGCTGCCCCTGTAACATACTTGCATATTTATTTACAGTCTATTATTATCTATTATCGTCAGAGTATTGCTACAGGCATAATCTGCACTATTTGCATAAGTATCCACCACCTCCTATTACCCTTCTGTAGTTTATAGACGCCCAGCTGCCCCTGTAACACTTCTATATACTAGTACACAGTTGAGTAATACCTCTCACTGTGAGATTATTGCTACAGGCATAATCTGCACAATTCGTACAACTTGTATAAGCATCCACTATTTTCCTCTATCTGTCTTTAGTGTATAGAGGCCCGGCCGCCCTTGTAACACACCTATACACTTATTCATAGTAAAGTAATATTCAGCATTGTTTTATCATTGTTACAGACATAATCAGTACAATTCACACAACATCCACTATACACTATCGCTTATTCCTTTTTTTTTATCCCCTTACAACAGATTTATTACTTCATTTGCATGTGTACAGACGCCTGGCCGCCCCTGTAACACAGGTGTATAGCTCCCCGGCCGCCCTTGTAACACGGCTACCTATTTATTCATTGTTAATTTAACATTAGACTTACGACCTTATTTGCATGTGTACAAACGCCCAGCTGCCTTGTTAACACGTGCACATAGATGCCTGGCCGCCCCTGTAACACATGTGTATAAACTCCTGGCTGCTCTTGTAACACGGCTGTAGAGTTATTCAATGTCAACTCAACATTAGACTTACGACCCTATTTGCATGTGTGCAAACACCCGGCCGCCTTTGTAACACATGCATATAGACACCTGGCCGACCATGTAACACACCTGTATATTGATTCAATGTCAACCTTATGTTTGTATATTTATTTATTATTGTTAATTTAACCACTGCCATCTGTGCCCTGTACCCGTGTCAAATTACTTCAGGACTCCATTGTATATAGCACTGACGTTAATGATCCATTTTGCGGTCGTCTTGGCTGTCCTTGTAATACATCTGTTACTTCCCTTATCATTGTATATTCAACATCTGCCCACACTCCTCCCCTTGCTCATCCCCCTCACCATTCATAAGCCAGCTTGAGGAGTATGGGCGTAGGTCTGACAAAGGAGCCGCACATGAACACTCAACGATCTTGTAAGTGCTTTTAACCCTTTGTGCACTTTATTAAATATTGCATACTGTACTTAGAGGCGCCTTTCTTTTCCTTTTTAATGTTTTTGTCTCGTTGGACAGGGCGGTCAGCAGTAAGGTGTATATTACAGCTGACTCATGGTCTAGCAGGCATGGGCAGGGATGTTACCTTTCCTTCACAGTGCACTGGGTAACTCTGCTGGCAGCTGGGAAGGATGCAGGACAGGGTTCAGTATTGTTGACGCTTGTTCTGCCACCACGCCTCCAAAATGCTAGTGGTGATTCTGCCACAGCTCTCTCCTCCACCCCCTCCTCTTATTCTTCCTCTATGGCCTCTTCTGCAGATTTGTCCTCTGAACCAGCGGTGCTCCGTAAGCGGTCAAGGGGCTACGCAAGCACTCAGGCAAAAAGATGCCATGCGGTGCATGAGTTACATAGTTACATTGTAGGTGAGGTTGAAAAAAGACACAAGTCCATCAAGTCCAACCTATGTGTGTGATCGTATGTCAATATTACATTGTATATCCCTGTATGTTGCGGTCGTTCAGGTGCTTATATAATAGTTTCATGAAACTATCGATGCCTTGCCGCTCTTACAGTAAAGAACCCTCTACGTAGTTTAAGGTTAAACTACTGCTTAGGGGACAGGAGCCACACTGGGGCAGAGATTCTGCCAGCTCTGCAGGGGCAGGCTCAGAGATGGTTGACGCCACGCCAGCTTCAGCCAGGAATGGTTGTATGCGACAATGGCACCAATCTTCTCACCCCCCTCGGACAGGGACACTTGACCCATGTTCCATGTTTGGCACACGTCCTGAATTTGGTGGTGTAGCGGTTCTTGAGCAGGTACCCAGGCTGACAAGATCTCGTGAGGCAGGCCAGAAAAATCTGTGGTCATTTCCACCGGTCATACAATGCCAGTGCTCGTCTGGCTGAGATTCAAAGGGAATGCAATCTGCCCACCAACTGCCTTATTTGTGACATGTCCACCAGGTGGAACTTTACATTGGCAATGCTGCAGTGGCTGCACACGCAGCAGAGGGCCATCAATGAGTACCTGTCTGAGTATGGCATCAGGACAGGGTCAGGGGAGCTTGGCTTCTTTTTGCCATGCCAGTGGTTACTGATCAAGGATGCATACACTGTCCTGTCACCATTTGAGGAGGCCACGAAGATGTTGAGCAGCGACAATGCATGCATCAGTGATACTGTCTCTCTTGTCTTCCTGTTGGAGCACACGCTTCATGGAATAATGGACAGGGCACTTGAGGCAGAACAGTGGGAGGAAGTGGAGGACTTCCTTACCTCTCAAGGCCCCCTTTATCCAGATATTATTCCTGCTGGCCCGCCAAACACACAGGAAGAAGAGGAGGAGGAGGATTGTGTCAGCATGGACGTGGAGGATAACACTCAGCAGCAGTCTTCAAGGGATGGTTTTTCAGTACCCAGAAATCCAAGGATTTGTAAGTGGATGGGAGGAGGTTGTTATGGATCATGTGATCCTTAGTGACCCAGAGGACTCAGAACGGAATGCCTCTGCAAACTTTTGCAGGCCTTGTAGGATCAGGGAGGCAATGCAACGTAAGGATCCTAGAATTCCTGGTATCAAAGAGAGGGATCGTTACTGGCTGGCAACCCTTCTTGATCCATGTTACAAGGGTAAGGTTGCAGAACTCATTCTGCCTTCACAGAGGGAGCAGAGGATGAACCATCTTCAGGAGGCCTTGAAGAAAAGTTTGTGCAATGCATTTCCAGACCCTGGGAGGTTACAATTTCCTGGTGCTGGACAACGTGTTGCTGAGGCTTCATTTAGTCAGAGGAAGAGCGGTGGAAAAGGTGGCCGACTGCCCGATGCCTTTAGACAATTCTTCAGTCCTCAGCACCAAGGTCTGATTGGTTCAAGCAACCATTGCCAGCGTCTGTATTACATGGTGCAGGAATATCTAGGGGCAAGAGCAGACTTGGAGACCTTACAACAGAGCATCCACTGGGTTACTGGGTCTTGAGGATAAAAAAAAACAAAAAAAAAAAAACAAAGAAGAGGTTCCCCCAGGGTGGGGTTTTTTGGCAGCACAATAACAAAAAAGGGAGTCAAGTTCAATATCAAAAAATATAACAAATTTATTAAAGTATACCATAAAAGTTAAAACAATGAGCTCCAGTGGGGGGTGATTGAGATAAAACTACATATTAGATAGACTGAACATACATTGGCAGACACATATTCACAACAACACTTGGTAGCATGAATATTTAAACCTGACGCGTTTCAACCCCTATGCTTGGGGTCTTCTTCAGAGGATTAGTCTGCTGAAAAATATACATAAGTAGAATTGATACACGTAAATAGGTTGCATTGATATAATGATAATTACATTCACCATGTGGTGCATAAATACAATATAATTACCCAATAATGTGTGTTCAGCAGGGAAAGGAACAAGACCTCCCACATGGAGATCCCCTAAAAAAACTGTCCTCCCGTCTTCACCAAAGGGAGAACACCAGGCGCCTCTACCGCCAACACAGTTCGGACCAGGGCAGTGAAAACAGCGACGTAGCTTGCGAGAGGTCACACTCTTGGGCACCGCCCGCCGGACTGGCAGCCGACCAGGGAGCACAGAAAAGTACACCTGTGATAGTAACCAAAAAATATATCCATAATAGATTTGGTCATTTAAATCATATTAATTATGTGTCCAAGAGGGGACGCCGGGGGACAAATGCCTCCAACATACACCCAGGACACAAACATAAAGTATATAAAGTGTATGAATATATGTGGTATTCTTCATAGGCAATATAAGGTATAGGCAACCCCTCAGTTTGTGCTCTATGTGAAGGTGGTCCAAGTGAGAATATAATAAAATAAAGAGATGGAAAAAGTGGGTGGTAAAAGAACAATAACTGAGTGTAAAAATGTGATGAAATGAAAGTGAATAGACCAAAGATGCCAAGAATGGGAAAGGTGGGGAAGAAGGAAAGGGAATAGGGAAGGGAGGGGGGAGGGGGGGAAGGGAGGAACGGGAGGGAGGAGGGGAATGGGAAGGGGGGGGGGAATAGGACAAAGGGAACAAAATAACAAAAGGGAAAATACACAAGGGAAAAGGGGGGAGGAGGGGAAGGGGGGGGAAATTGCGCAATTATAAAGGTTAAATTGATTACCTCAAAAAAGTGTTAAATAGCATGTGTTTTGGCACTAAGTTGCCCCATACACGCTAGACTGTTGCTTGTCAGCCAACCCGGAATTGGTCACAAACTATAACGGGCTCAGTGGGTTGGTATCCCACTCTGAGTCCACCAGTCTAAAAATAAATAAACAAAAAAGTATCAAATATAAAAAGAGGATAGTAACCAGACCGTTATAAAACAGGACCGTTATAAATGGATGGGGGTCAATGCGAAGTCAAATGATTTTCGCATGAGCCCCCATTATATAGGGCAGGGAGTAGTGCCAAACAAAGAAAAACACAAATAACGGAGAGAGTACTTACAAGGTGAGAGATGGAAAGTGCCTGCTGTCCACCAAAGAGAAAGAGAGACTGAGGGTATGTTGCAGATACCGCTTTTATATTGCCTATTGGGGGTGTGTACTTGCTTGTAATTTGTCCAGGTGTGTGTGTTTACCCTGGTCGCTCCACTGCGGGCGGCATGGCCGCCATTGTGGCAGCCGAGCATGACTTCCCCGGCGTTCAGGAAGAGCTGGGCTCCGATTGATCGTCACTCTCGCCGAAATCTCGCGATGTCAGTGACGTCACGCCGCACGCGCAGGGCCCCGCGCATGCGTAGTGGCAAAAAACATCCGAGAGTGTTCCGGAATGCCGCCGGCAAGGAGGAAGGGATCCCCAATGTTGCGCCCGGTGGCCATCCGAGCATCCAATGGGGAAAACATGGGGGGGAGGAGCCACCTGGGAGCCGGCCTGTCCCAGGTGGCTCCTCCCCCCCATGTTTTCCCCATTGGATGCTCGGATGGCCACCGGGCGCAACATTGGGGATCCCTTCCTCCTTGCCGGCGGCATTCCGGAACACTCTCGGATGTTTTTTGCCACTACGCATGCTCGGGGCCCCGCGCGTGCGGCGTGACGTCACTGACATCGCGAGATTTCGGCGAGAGTGATGATCAATCGGAGCCCAGCTCTTCCTGAACGCTGGGGAAGTCACGCTCGGCTGCCACAATGGCGGCCATGCCGCCCGCCGTGGAGCGACCAGGGTAAACACACACACCTGAACAAATTACAAGCAAGTACACACCCCCAATAGGCAATATAAAAGCGGTATCTGCAACATACCCTCAGTCTCTCTTTCTCTTTGGTGGACAGCAGGCACTTTGCATCTCTCACCTTGTAAGTACTCTCTCCGTTATTTGTGTTTTTCTTTGTTTGGCACTACTCCCTGCCCTATATAATGGGGGCTCATGTGAAAATCATTTGACTTCGCATTGACCCCCATCCATTTATAACGGTCCTGTTTTATAACGGTCTGGTTACTATCCTCTTTTTACATTTGATACTTTTTTGTTTATTTTTAGACTGGTGGACTCAGAGTGGGATACCAACCTACTGAGCCCGTTATAGTTTGTGACCAATTCCGGGTTGGCTGACAAGCAACAGTCTAGCGTGTATGGGGCAACTTAGTGCCAAAACACATGCTATTTAGCACTTTTTTGAGGTAATCAATTTGACCTTTAATTGCGCAATTCCCCCCCCCTTCCCCTCCCCCCCCCCCCTTTTCCCTTGTGTATTTTCCCTTTTGTTATTTTGTTCCCTTTGTCCTATTCCCCCCCCTTCCCATTCCCCTCCTCCCTCCCGTTCCTCCCTTCCCCCCCCCTCCCCCCTCCCTTCCCTATTCCCTTTCCTTCTTCCCCACCTTTCCCATTCTTGGCATCTTTGGTCTATTCACTTTCATTTCATCACATTTTTACACTCAGTTATTGTTCTTTTACCACCCACTTTTTCCATCTCTTTATTTTATTATATTCTCACTTGGACCACCTTCACATAGAGCACAAACTGAGGGGTTGCCTATACCTTATATTGCCTATGAAGAATACCACATATATTCATACACTTTATATACTTTATGTTTGTGTCCTGGGTGTATGTTGGAGGCATTTGTCCCCTGGCGTCCCCTCTTGGACACATAATTAATATGATTCAAATGACCAAATCTATTATGGATATATTTTTTGGTTACTATCACAGGTGTACTTTTCTGTGCTCCCTGGTCGGCTGCCAGTCCGGCGGGCGGTGCCCAAGAGTGTGACCTCTCGCAAGCTACGTCGCTGTTTTCACTGCCCTGGTCCGAACTGTGTTGGCGGTAGAGGCGCCTGGTGTTCTCCCTTTGGTGAAGACGGGAGGACAGTTTTTTTAGGGGATCTCCATGTGGGAGGTCTTGTTCCTTTCCCTGCTGAACACACATTATTAGGTAATTATATTGTATTTATGCACCACATGGTGAATGTAATTATCATTATATCAATGCAACCTATTTACGTGTATCAATTCTACTTATGTATATTTTTCAGCAGACTAATCCTCTGAAGAAGACCCCAAGCATAGGGGTTGAAACGCGTCAGGTTTAAATATTCATGCTACCAAGTGTTGTTGTGAATATGTGTCTGCCAATGTATGTTCAGTTTATCTAATATGTAGTTTTATCTCAATCACCCCCCACTGGAGCTCATTGTTTTAACTTTTATGGTATACTTTAATAAATTTGTTATATTTTTTGATATTGAATTTGACTCCCTTTTTTGTTATTGTGCTGCCAAAAAACCCCACCCTGGGGGAACCTCTTCTTTGTTTTCAGTTTCCAAGGGGTGAGCAGCAAATCTTTTTTCTCCTCTCCAGTGTCTTTCCATTTTACTGGGTCTTGAGGATGGACCACTGGCCAGAACTATCTCAATATGCAATTGAGCTACTGGCCTGTCCTGCATCCAGCGTGCTTTCTGAATGCACATTCAGTGCTGCTGAAGGCTTTGTAACAGATTAAAGAGTGCGCCTGTCCACAGACTCTGTTGATAGGCTTACATTCATAAAAATGAATCAGTCTTGGATCAGCAGCTATTAAGCACCTGATGCTGATGTAACTGATTGAATTTGCTTTTGATCTGGGATCCCTTCTCTCCTATGCTGACTATCCTATTCCTCCTCAATCTTGATGATGCTAGCTTCCAACAATATTTTTGGTTTAGGGCACCACCACCACTGCCTAAGGCAGAATTTTTCTGTCCCTGTTTAACAGGGGCATGTAATTACAATTTTTGATCTAACATTTCACAGCAGGGCCTGTTCCTGTGCCCAACAAGAGTATCTGTGAGGGGTTACAGTGTTATGGCACCACCACCACCAAAGGCCCAATTTTTCTGCCCCTGCCCCAGCAGCAGAAAAAAAGGACAAGCGTGCCCCAAGCCACCTGTAGAGGATGCACCATGTCCATGACCAGCACTGTTGACTGTAGACACAGAGCCAGCTTGCCCTCTTTTAGTGTCCTGTGAGCGTCTGCCTCTCCTTGGTGGCCTTCCAGACGTGATAGGAATTTTGTTTTGCAACACCACACTACACTGTATTGTGTACTGTGTACACCACCAGAAAAGTAGTAGCAACTGTACTACGGCTGCACTATATTGTGTACTGTGTATACCACCAGAAAAGTAGTAGAAACAGTACACCACGGAATACACTGTAGATATAGGCTACACTGGATGCTGCAGAGTATATATATATATATATATATATATATATACAAATGTCCTCCATTGGAGAGGCCTTCCTTTCAGACTCATTGGCTGACTGATACTCTCATGTACCTGATAGGAGACTGAGTTGATGAGGTTGGCCTCTTACAGTGTCTTGCAAAAGTATTTACCCCTCTTGGCATTTTTCGTGTTTTGTTGCCTCGCGTCCTGGAATTAACATGGATTGTTTGAGGATTTGCATCAAAACAACAGAAAAGGTCAATGTGCATAACTATTCACCCCCCTAAAGTCGATACTTTGTAGAGCCACCTTTTGCGGCTATCACAGCTCCAAGTCGCTTTGGATAAGTCTCTATGAGCTTGCCACATCTTACCACTGCAATTTTTGCCCATTCCTCCTTGCAAAACTGCTCCAGCCCCTTCAAGTTGGATGGTTTGCTCTTGTGAACAGCAATCTTTAAGTCTGACCACAGATTTTCTATTGGATTGAGGTCTGGGCTTTGACTATGCCATTCCAACACATTTACATGTTTCCCCTTAAACCACTCACGTGTTGCTTTAGCAGTGTGTTTGGGGTCATTGTCCTGCTGGAAGGTGAACCTCCGTCCTAGCCTCAAATCACACACAGAGTGGTACAGGTTTTGCTCAAGAATATCCCTGTATTTAGCACCATCCATCTTTTCCTCAACTCTGACCAGTTTCCCATTCCCAACTGCTGAAAAACATCCCCACAGCATGATGCTGCCACCACCATGTTTCACTGTGGGGGTGGTGTTCTTTGGGTGATGTGATGTGTTGGGTTTGCGCCAGACATAGTGTTTTCTTTGATGGCCAAAAAGTTCAATTTTAGCCTCATCAGACCAGAGCACCTTCCTCCATACATTTTGGGAGTCTCCCACATGCCTTTTCGCAAACTCAAAACGTGCCATTTTGTTTTTTGCTGAAAGTAATGGCTTTCTTCTGGCCGTTCTGCCCTAAAGCCCAACTCTATGGAGCGTACGGCTTATTGTCGTCCAATGTACAGATACTCCAGTCTCTGCTGTGGAACTCTGCAGCTCCTCCAGGGTTACCTTAGGTCTCTGTGTTGCCTCTCTAATTAATGCCCTCCTTGTCCGGGCCGAGAGTTTTGGTGTGCGGCCGTCTCTTGGCTTAGGCTGTTGTGTTCTGATCTATCACATAAAATTCAGATTAAAAAAACATTGAACTAAAGGCTGTAATGTAACAAAATAGGTAAAAAGCCAAGGGGCGTAAATACTTTTGCAAGGCACTGTATATCTCCTGTCCTGGCCCCACTGAGGATGAGACAGAGGAAGACAAAGGACAGGAGGGACACGAGTGCCTGATGTGGATGATTCCGGGCCAGCAGCTTGTCAGGGTTCTGGAGACTGGAGTATGAAGTGATGTGCAGAGCTGGAGCAGGAGACAGCCAGGCAGGCACCCGAGGGCCTGGTTGCTGAACAGTGAATAAATTGTTTCCCTTTTCTAGATTGGAGGGCAATTCCCTCAAATCATGGAACAGGACCTCAGCTACACACTACAGTGGGAGTATAAAGAATTTGGATCAATGAATGTGTGTTCTGGTTCCTCCTGTAACAGAACAGTGAGGCATTTTTGAGGTGGTGTACATTATGGGGTTAATTTACTAAAGGCAAATAGACTGTGCACTTTACAAGTGCAGTTGCCCTAATTTTCCCCAGAGCTTAGTTAATGTGGTGAAACTCTGCTGATTTCCATCATCCAATCACGTGCAAGCAAAAATGCTGTGTTTTTTGTTTTTTTTCCCTTGCACCTGATTATTCTTTACAATGTGAAGCTTTGCCACATTCAGTAAGCTCTAGGGAAGTCTGGGGACTTTCAAACTGCAGTGTCTATTTGCATTTAGTAAATCAACTGCTATGTCTCTTACTTACAATCCTATTTGCCATGGCAAAATTCCCCTGTTTTTAAAAAGCTTAATTTACCATATACTAACATCACACGCGTAATATTATTTGTATCCCAGTCATTTTTAAAGAATCTTAAGGATCAGTATAAACCAAAGACACTGTTTGGTTTGCATGCATCAATTGCTTGCACAAGCATTTGACTAGGGATTAGTATAATCTCTATAATGTTGTAACAGTATAATTATAGATGTCGTTGTTCATATGTATACATACAAATAAAACCACTGGATATACTATAATGTACCATAACATTCAGTTAATACTTAAAGCTTTTCTGTGACGATATAAATGTCCTTGCAGACAACTGAGAGCTTACAGTAAGTCATTCACAGAAATTTATCATAAAACAAATGATTGCACTGTGTATTTATGTGACATCACTAGACGCCAACAAAAACATATCTGTAGACATGGAATGTCATTTGAAAGGTCTGGCCACCAAGCAATCTTTTTTTAATAGCTATGGCATAAACATGCACACTTTCATTACAATGCTATACAGAAAATCCTGGCCCTAGCTTTATCTTGGGGGAACAGTAGGGATTGACTACATAAACTCCCCCCCAGAAGATTGATTCTTCTTCCAGGATCATTTCACTAGTGTGTTTTATAAAAGGATGCAGACTCCCCCTACTTGACATTGATCTGCCATATTTGGCCAGTCATGTCTATTGGTACATTTACTGATTTATGGGTGAAATATTGTAAAATTATTCATGAATTAGATGAAAACATGTAGTGCTGACCCCTTGAAGGAGCCACTGATGTTTGGGTCACCTGACTTTGGAGTTCAACAATCTTCCCGGCAATGCCATACCCTCTGACACACCATGGCTGAAGGGTGAATATTTATTGTAACAACACACAATAAATCAACAGTCAACAGATAGAAAAGTAATAAGAAACATTTTAACAAGTATATAGAAATAGTTACAAAATAATATGTGACTCAGTAATAAACAAGCAGACCAATTAATTCACTCGTAATTTCAATATTAAGGGGGGCCCTAACTAAGGGGCAATGCTACAACAAAAGAGGTCCAACAGTCTCTAGCAAACCTCCTTCCACTGCCCACTGTGTTGGAACACTCAAATGTAAGTCTCTTCAAATCTGGGTCCAGGGTCCAGGGCCCAGGGTTTGGGACCTATGATCTAAAACATCCTTATCACATATCACCTCTTTCCTTTTCCTCCTCTGCAAAGCGCTTGGTTCTGTAATTCTATTACAAAACTCCAGCACAGACCTAGTCTATCTGGGACTACATCTCCCACAAGTCCAAGCTCCTCTCAGCGAGCTCAGTTCTCCCCCCAGGGTGCACCACATTACATTACAGCTTCCTCTGTTCTCCCTGATGATGGGTAAGGCTTTTCTCCAACTCTCTCTGTGGCTGCACACAATGCTGGAAATGTTCAGTATTTTGTCTCCCTCTTCTATCCTCTCCTCACTGGCAGGCAAGCAGAGCTGTAGTGCTGACTGTGCAGGAGGGGCTGCAGCATATGTGACACTGTCAGTGACAGCTTGGTCTGTGCAGTTGTAGTTCAGGGTGTGCCACAGACTGGTGCTACACACTTGTTGGTCTGAAATTATGTAATGTGCATAGATATCACTGCAGTTGTGTTGTATGCATCTGTGTCCCTAGCAGTAATAAGCCACTATGTATGTCCCTTTTACTGAAGGAAATGAATAGCTTTTGAGGATTTGGTAAAAGGTGGTGGCCACTTTGTAAATTAACAGATCAGCTTCCTGAATAACAAGGTCTACCTTAAAGTGAGGAAAAAAAGAAACAGAGTGTATTGTATAGTCAATGTCGGCTCAACTGTAAATTTCAGATTTGGAATCTGTAACATTTCTTGCATTCTGGACCCCAGACGTAAACAGACCACTCTTGAGCCTAATGCCCTGCCCTCTTGTTGTTCCTGTTCAAGCTCCCTTTCTGTTTGCCCTGCTAGTTATGGATTTCCCTGTGTATGACTTTGGACTGGATTATTGGACTATTCCCTGAACTCAGCCTGCCTTTTACCTGGACTATCATAGAACCACGCTATTTGTCTGCTAACCGCAAGTATCTGTTTGCTTTGCTCAGTTCGCACATGCCCTGGCGTGGTGGCCAGGCACTGTAGCATTGTGTATAAGTCCTTGGTGCAACTGAGTACCGGTAGGCCTGCTTGCCTTATGGGAAAGGGGGCTGCTATAGGTGAAGCACACAGTAGCCAGCTGTAGTGTCTGACCACCTGCATTGGGGTAGACGTGACATTATGTTGTTTGAACTTTTTCCTGTTGTGCCTTAACTATGTTCATTACAGTTCTAATGTTGTTCTTTACTGTGTTGCAATGCCGAGGACAGCATTTGTCAAAGAAGGGGAGATTGTAGGCAAGTGCAGTCTACTTTCTCTACTGCAGGTGGCACTCGACCTCAGCAGCATTGCAGAGAGAAAGGAAGTCAAGACATGATTCCTCTATGGTTTTCTGGGTCACTGGGGAAGCTATCCAATTGGATGCTGCCAACTCCGACAGCCATCTTTGTTCAGGCAGAATCCATTTAAGACCCTGGCTTCCAGGCTTGGCAGACATTGAGTAGTGTAGGGACAGGTCATCCATCTGTCAGGGAAAGTATTAATGGTAGGGAGAGGTTACAGAAGAGTAGGAAAAGAGCAGGGATATGCTATCCTTCCTGGAAGCTTTCCTATTTAGACCAGTCAGGCTACTTTCCATCCCTCGAGACAGATGCTGCCGGTGCACCCGAGATCTGCTGTTACACTATACCATTGCAACATTCTGTGAATGCGCCCAGTCGGGTGGACTTCCCACCTGGTGGTTGTGCTTGTTTGAACTTCACTTACAATACAGTTCTGTTACTGCATCCAGGACTTTGAGTGTTTACTGCCGCAGCACCATGCTGCACCTTCCTACAAACAAGTATTCAAATAATCCGACAGTTTATAATTCGCAGCAGCTAGGGAGTGGAGATGCGTGGCTTTTCAATAAACAGGTAACCAGAAAGGGAAGTGGGCTATTGGGCAAAAGCAACCCTGTGGTGACAGCAAACAGGTTCAACCATGTTACTGCCTCCACTATGTTTCACTGATGGCATTCGGTTCTTAGGTTCCTATGCTGTAATGCAGTGTTCGTCTTTCACCAAACATAACACTTTATTCAGACCAAAAATTTATATTTTGGTCTCATCCTTCCACACCCTTCTGACTTCTCCATATGATCTTAGGCAAACTGCTGAGAGGCAACAATATTATTTTTGGAAAGTAGGAGCGTTATCCCTGCTGTATACACTGTTGCTGTTCAGTGATTTTTTGTTGGAGATTTTAGTTTGTTAAATGTTAGCCTGGGGTTCTTTGATACCTTCCGGAGAATTACACAGCCTGCCCTTGGTGTGAAGTTCATTGACCAACCACTCCTGTGGAGGGTAACAATGGTATTAAATTGCTTTCATATGTATGTAGACAGGTAGTGATTAAACAATATAAGAGTCTCTATGTAGAAGGTAATGATGAAGACAAAAAATACAAGGTTGAGGGATCATCCTCAGCATTCAGACTTTATAAAGAATGCAACAAGAAATGTAAGGGTGCAATTAGGACGGCTAAGATAGAACATGAAAGACACATAGCGGAGGAGAGCAAAAAAAATCCCAAGAAATTCTTTAAGTATGTAAACAGTAAAAAAGGGAGGACAGACCATATTGGCCCCATAAAGAATGAGGAAGGACATCTGGTTACAAAGGATGGGGAGATGGCGAAGGTATTGAATTTATTCTTCTCCTCAGTCTTCACAAGTGAATCGGGGGGCTTCAGTAACCAAAACTGCAGTGTTTATCCTCATGACACAACACAGGAAGCACCTCCATGGTTAACAGAGGACAGAATTAAAATGAATTAAAATTAGACTTGAGAAACTTAACATTAATAAATCACTGGGACCAGATGGCTTGCATCCGAGGGTACTTAGGGAACTCAGTCAAGTGATTGCCAGACCGTTGTTCCTAATTTTTACAGATAGTCTACTGACTGGAATGGTACCAGCTGATTGGAGAAAAGCCAATGTAGCACCAATATTTAAAAAGGGCCCAAAATACATCCCTGGGAATTACAGACCAGTTAGCCTAACATCAATAGTATGTAAACTCTTGGAGGGGATGATAAGGGACTATATACAAGATTTTAGTAATAAGAACGGTATCATTAGCAGTAATCAGCATGGATTCATGAAGAATCGTTCTTGCCAAACCAATCTATTAACCTTCTATGAGGAGGTGAGTTGCCATCTAGATAAAGGAAGGCCCGTAGACGTGGTGTATCTGGATTTTGCAAAAGCATTTGACACAGTTCCCCATAAATGTTTACTGTACAAAATAAGGTCCGTTGGCATGGACCATAGGGTGAGTACATGGATTGAAAACTGGCTACAAGGGCGAGTTCAGAGGGTGGTGATATAAATGGGGAGTACTCAGAATGGTCAGGGGTGGGTAGTGGGGTTCCCCAGGGTTCTGTGCTGGGACCAATCCTATTTAATTTGTTCATAAACGACCTGGAGGATGGGATAAACAGTTCAATCTCTATATTTGCAGACGATACTAAGCTAAGCAGGGCAATAACTTCTCCGCAGGATGTGGAAACCTTGCAAAAAGACCTGAACAAATTAATGGGGTGGGCGACTACATGGCAAATGGGGTTCAATGTAGAAAAATGTAAAATAATGCATTTGGGTGGCAAAAATATGAATGCAATCTATACACTGGGGGAGAACCTCTGGCGGAATCTAGGATGGAAAAGGACCTGGGGGTCCTAGTAGATGATAGGCTCAGCAATGGCATGCAATGCCAAGCTGCTGCTAACAAAGCAAACAGAATATTGGCACGCATTAAAAGGGGGATCAACGCCAGAGATAAAACGATTATTCTCCCACTCTACAAGGCTCTGGTCCGGCCGCACCTGGAGTATGCTGTCCAGTTCTGGGCACCAGTCCTCAGGAAGGATGTACTGGAAATGGAGCGAGTACAAAGAAGGGCAACAAAGCTAATAAAGGGTCTGGAGGATCTTAGTTATAAGGAAAGGTTGCGAGCACTGAACTTATTCTCTCTGGAGAAGAGACGCTTGAGAGGGGATATGATTTCAATTTACAAATACTGTACTGGTGACCCCACAATAGGAATAAAACTTTTTTGCAGAAGAGAGTTTAATAAGACTTGTGGCCACTCATTACAATTAGAAGAAAAGAGGTTTAACCTTAAACTACGTAGAGGGTTCTTTACTGTAAGAGCGGCAAGGATGTGGAATTCCCTTCCACAGGCGGTGGTCTCAGCGGGGAGCATTGATAGCTTCAAGAAACTATTAGATAACCACCTGAACGACCGCAACATACAGGGATATGTAATGAAATACTGACACATAATCACACACATAGGTTGGACTTGATGGACTTGTGTGTCTTATGATGTGTCCACGTTGTCCAGCAACAGCGGCCGTTCTTGGGGTGCGGGCGAGCAGCAGGGGATCTCTCTCATGGCGGTGACCAGCGAGGGGCCGAGCCGAGGACAGAATGGCCTGAGAGCCCGGGAATCGGGAGAATAGTTCCACCGCGGCCGCCTCCTCTTTGACCTCGCCCCCCCCCCCCCCCCAAGAGGTGAGAAGCGGCGGGTGCAGAATCTCCCGTGACTCTAGAGCATGGATTGCTCTAACTTCCTCCCCGGGCAACAGGCTGACTGGGGACCCAGAGGATGGGCACGCTGCCAGGGAACCGCTGGAAGGAAGAAAGGAGACACACTGGCATGGAAGGTAGGGCTAGCAGTCTCTCTCGTCATCTCTCAGCCTCCCCCCCTTTCCCTCAGCTCCACTGTCTCTCTAAACCCAATGTCTCTCTCAGTGAATCCAAATCACCAGTGTTGCAAAAACACACAATTGTGCAAATATATAAATAAACAACCTCATTTTATATAATTATCAATAAAATGTTAATTCATAGCCATGTTTTTTGGATGCTTTTTATTGATTGTTATATGGAATTCGTTTGTTTATTTATATATTTGCACGATTGTGTGTTCTTGCAGCACTGGTGATTTGGATTCACTACCCAGCAGGACTATCTTAGAATTATTGTATTTGATGAATTGTTTTATGACATTTTCTGTACTTTATTTAATTGCTTTATTTGCACAATGAGGTTGAGGTTTCTGGCAGCACCAGTGATTGGGACTCACTAACAGTAGGGTTATTTTATAATATTTCAGTTAATGGAAGCTACATATGTCATATTCACGCTATAAAACTTGTTGCAGCACTGTGCAGTTGGGATTGACTTGGTTAAATTGATGATAGGCAACTCCTATCCTCATATTGATTAGTGGTTCCAAATTAATAATAACTACTGCAGTAGGGAACAGACACAAAAGATACGCTCAGCATCTTTCCAAATAACTGTTCTGCTTTATTATGACGCAATTGAAGGTTTTTATGCACATGATTATGTAGGTATCACATGAATATTACAATTGTAGGTTTATGGTAACAAGGGGCATTACATAGACAGGCTAATTCTAATCAGGACTCGAAAGAATGTAAACATTTACCAAAAACATTATTAGTGCTGTGTGCACAGTGAGGGCAGTGTGCAATACATACAAAATACAATACAATTATATACAGAATGTACAAATTTCCATTACAGTCTCCCCTCTTTTGATCATTATTTTGATCACTAACCATACCTGCTATAACCTTTAACCTGGAACCTCCACACACTTAGGTGGAGGTAGTCCTGGCCAAACAGGCAAAAAAAACTCCACTGTGGAGAAAATAATAGCTGAGCAACTTTTTTCATTACCAAATGACTTTTCATTGTGAAAAACAAATGATTGATAAGACATATTTACAGAGTACTGACTGTACACTCCTGTGGCCAGAATGGCCTTCTAGCTGAATTGTAAAACGAACAATGGGTTCCCCTGAGGTGGGATTTTAAAGGCATTACCGAGAAAGGTTCATAGTATATAAAAAAAATATTTTATTACAAAATACAAAAACATAATACAGAGATACACCAAGTGACATAGTCAAATCAAACATAAAAAATGCATAAAAACAAATGCATCAAGGACAGCATGTGGGGGACAAAGAATAGTCACAATAGACGAACAGTTAAGCATGAGATGAAGTAGGTCTCACTAAACCGACGCGTTTCGGAAAGTCCTTCGTCAAGGTTTGACAAGTGAGATTTATCATCTGTTTAATATTACAAAAGCAAAAAACATAAAGTGGTTAGCATCGCATATATATGTGATATGATATGTCCCCCATACCTCATATGTGAGAATGAACTCACTTACCCAATGCAAGTGTTACAAAGAGATTCAAAGCAAGTAATCAGCTCTACTGTAGTATCCCAGGCCGTGTGCAATTCTAGAAGATCCAATTATAGGTAGATGGATTGCTAAGAGAGATTCATGTAGAGGGCACCATTTCCCTAAATGCTGAGACACGTCACGCCCAAATTAGGGCGCAACGTCTGTGCGTGGGCTGGGGTCCACAGGAATCTTCGGACCTAAGACCAAGCAAACAGTATCATGAGGAATGGCAAATAGGTGGGGGTGAACACCCCCATTCAGCTGGTACAGAGAACCTGTATATATATGTAAAAGCTAATGGCCAAAGAGAAACATACCTGGGGACTGGAGCCAACAAGAACACCTACCAGATGTAACGTAGGGAAAGGGGAGGAGGGTTCAAAGGACACCTTGCTGACCATCAGACTGACATCAAAGAAAAAATCTGGTATTAGGAGAAAGAGGGGGGATAAGAGTCATACAAACAATATATATATGGGTTGTGGTATATATAAACCACACCACATGTGAGCAAGTAATCGAAAGGGTAAAGAACCCCCCAATACCCCCAGTCCAACAAGTGACTTACTTTAGCAGCTAGGAGCCCAGCGTGAGTGCAACATCCTGACGCTGATCCCGATCTGGAAAGGAGGAACACGGACCGTTCCCCTAGTGTGTCCCAAAAGGGACAGCCTTACCGTGCTGGGTCCACGCACACTAACAGCAAGGGGCGGAGCCTGAGAAAAACATGCCGACAAAAGTAAAAAAGGTGCAGGCTTGCACTCTCATACAATCCATAGTCATGTGAACACATTGGATATCATCCAGTGCTCCTAAGGCGTGAGATACCACAGCAGAGCCGTAACATGGGGAGAAATATAAATGAAAAGAGCATAAAGCCATGGAGCAAATAAATAAAAGGGGGAACAAGGCTCAATGCTCCCTCGCACCTGGGGCACGATAAGCAGAACAGGGGATAACCCCAATGTCCTGCCAAACCAGGAACATGGACATGCAAATAGGCCCCTGTCACCCAAAGCCCCAAGGTGGATTCCTAATTTGGACATAACGTACGGGCAAATAAAGCCCAAAAGTTGTAAGGGCATAGGTTGGGGCAGGTCAAGGGCCTAGAATCAGATAACCTGCATACCATGTGGCAAGACCTGGGGCATGCATACAACCAGGTACTCAGGTAGGGATCTATCTTTCCATGCTCCCAGAGTCAAAACCCTCCAAAAAGGGCTTGAAACAAGTGGAGTCATTGAGTCCAGGGGGTCTGGTCGCCCGTAAATTATAGATCCACCTCAGTTCAAGTTGGAGGAGATCCTTGTTCCAATCTCCTCCCCTCCAACCTGGGTTGACCCGATCCAAGATCAAAAATTTGATTCTTGGGAATTCTCCCTGGTGGACCAGGGCCGTATGTCTCCCCAATGGTAAGTCGGGGTCACATGTCTGCATGCTTCTGATGTGGCGGTATGCCCTATGCCAGAATTCCAGCTTGGTTTTTCCGACATAGAAACATCCACAATCACACCAGAGCATGTAGACCACCCCCTTCGTCTTACAGTTCGCGAAGTGTTTGGGCCTGAAGACACTACCATTGGGTAACGTGGGATTTTTCGTGGTAAACATAAATCTGCAGTATCCACAGGCTCCACACATAAAGGTGCCCCTGTACTTACAATGCTGGGCAAACTTTGCATCCCTAAATTCACTTCTCACCAATCTGGAGGATAGAGAGGTGGCCCTCCTAAAAGTAAAGAGGGGACTTTCAGGGAGAAGTCTCTGTAGGTTAGGGTCCATAGTGAGAATGTGCCAATATTTGGACACAATTCTCTTGATTTCAATGTGTTGGTTACAATATTTAGTGATGATGCGTAGAGAATTGTCCTGACTTTTGTTTTTTTGTGAATAAATCAAGGTCTGCCTAGTATGTGTGGTGGCCCGTTTGTAGGCTTTTTTGAGGGAGGTACGTGAGTAACCTCTCTCAAGGAGTCTCGCACGCAGGTCATTGGCCTCTATCTTAAAAGTCGCTTCGTCGGTGCAGTTTCTACGCACCCTCAAATATTGGCTGTAGGGTATTGACTTAATGAGACTGGGTGGGTGAAAGCTAGAGGCATGCAGGATGGTATTCCCGGCCGTGGCCTTCCGAAAAAGGCCACTGCTGAGTCCACCATCCCCATCCCTATAGACCATGACATCCAAGAATGCGATCTCACTACGGCTTGATGCCATGGTGAAATTCAAATTGAAGCAATTTTTATTCATGTACACGAGGCATGATTGCAACAGCTCTATAGGGCCATCCCAAATGGTGAAAATGTCGTCGATGTATCTGAACCACAACAGAAAGTGGTTCGTATACATCGACGAGTTTTCATCACTGAGAAAGGTGGTTTCCCATTCCCCCAGGTACAGGTTGGCGTAGGATGGGGCACAACACGTCCCCATTGCCACCCCCTGTACCTGGAGGAAATGAGAACCATCAAAGGAAAAAACATTGTGATATAAAATATATTCCAACAGTTGTAGTATGAAGTCATTATAGGTCCAGTCTCCGTCCTGTCTCTGGAAGATGGCCTTCTTAACAGCTCTAAGTCCACCCGCGTGGGGAATAGAGCTGTACAGAGCCTCTACGTCAATCGTCACTAAATATGCATTGTCTGGTATAGTAAGATTATCTATGATTTTCAGAAAATGTATGGTGTCTTTTACATATGAGCGTAAACTCGTGACGTAAGGTTTGAGATATTCGTCAATCAGACGACTCGCGTGTTCACTAATGGACCCTCTACCTGAGACAATTGGTCTCCCTGTAGGGTTCTGGCTGTCTTTATGAATTTTTGGTAATGAGTAGAAAGTTGGTACAATAGGGAATTTCACCCTAATATACTCCCAAACCGTCTTGTTAATGACTTTGTTGTTGTATGCCGTGTCCACTAGGGAATAATATTCCTGGTGGAACCTGTTGATAAGATCCCTGGAGATTTTTTTGTACCAGTTCTTATTCATAAGTATTTTATGGCACATTGAGATGTATTGAGCATTGTCCATCAGGACAATGTTCCCCCCCTTATCCGAGGGCTTGATGACTATAGATTTATTGTCACCAAGTTCCTTAAGTGCCTGTCAGTCAGCCAGGTTAGTGTTAGTCCGTCCCGGAGTGTGAATACGCAACCTCTCAATATCTTTGTGTACCAGTTTAAGAAACGTAGAGATGTTTGGGTTGGAGCTGGGGGGTGGAAACTGGACTGATTTCTTTTTAAGTTTAGACCCCTGAGCCGACTTCTGAGCCGGCTCATCCCTGTTGGACAAGGGAAGGGAAAGTACAGAGGGTAAATCAATACGATCAATAAGATCAGTCGTGTCGCTCTCCTCCAAGAGCGACACCAGCTGATCAATGGCCCGGTTTTCTTGGGGTGTGAGGTCTATGGATCCCTGGGGCTTGTAATACATGTTTTTTAACATTAGTTTGCGTGCGAACAATTCGAGGTCCTTAACGACCTCGAATCTGTCCATGTTCTCATTGGGGCAGAACCCCAGTCCCTTCTGGAGTATACATTTTTCCCCTTCTGTAAGGACGTGGGAGGAAAGGTTGACAATGCTGAAAGACCTAAGGGGCCGATCAGCACTGTCCAACGAACCCACCTCCCCTGCCCCATCTAGGTTTTGTTTGTAGGTTTGCTCAAAAGTGTCTCCACTAAAGGGACAACATCCTGTCTGTCAGCTCCCTGATGAGTGGTTTTGGATCTAGTGACCGGGGGTGAGTTAATATTGTTCACCAGAGGTATAGGAGGGACAGCGGTGGGACAACCGCTGATCCCTCCTATTGATCTACCTGCCATCAAGGATGTGTTTTGTGAACCATCCATCGTATTCACGTTATGGGTCCTTGGTCCCTGAGATCTGTTTTCACTTTGATTGGAGCGTGTTCCCTTTTTAGTTTTGGAGGAAACCTGTGAGGAAACAGAGGAAACGCTTGAAGAGGAATTAGAGATGGCAGAGTAGTGATCCCTCCGGTTCCTAAATCTATTAGGGTTTTGGGAATGTGGTTGATTCCACCGATAGGCCCTATTTTCCTCAAAGGCACCACGGTCCCTACTAAATTTGTTTTCTTTCTTGATAAGAATGTCTTTGTTAAAGTCCTCAAGATGTTTTTTAAGTTTAATCTCCCTGTCTATGTAAGTCTTGTGAGTCTGAAGTGGTTGAAGTTTTAAACATATGGCCTGAATATCGCCATCCAGCGCATCAGACCGTTTATGATATTCAGTGATAAGAAGTTCCATCATGTCTTTGGAACAGGTGCGTAGGATTTTTTCCCAGGCATTTTTGAACTCAGTGTCCAGGCCCTCTAAATTGGGGAAGATCTGGACCCTGAGTCCCAATGGGTTCATATTATCATTAATATAGTCCCGAAAGGATCTAATGTGCCAGTACAAGGATGATTTTTTCTCAAGGAATTTAGTAAGTTTCAAAAAAAGTCCTTTGATTTCTGATTCAATGTGTTCATTCTTACCATACTCATCCAGATAGCCAGACATAAGATTGTCCCAATTGCTCCCCATGTAATTGGCCATGATCTACAAAATTCTAATGAAAGAATACACAAAAAAGATATGAAAATAAACCAGATAAACTGGTACAGCAAAGTACAAACAATATGGATATATTCAACGTATACGGGCAAAACAGCCCAAGATAATGATATTTGTAGTTCACTACTGCGTGTCAGAAAAGACGGGGATTGGTATCTACTACCATGCTAAGAAGCAGCAAAAAGGGATCTGACCCGAAGTAGCGAACAGATAAGGTATGCCACATCCCATAATATAGAAAAACGAACAATGGGTTCCCCTGAGGTGGGATTTTAAAGGCATTACCGAGAAAGGTTCATAGTATATAAAAAAAATATTTTATTACAAAATACAAAAACATAATACAGAGATACACCAAGTGACATAGTCAAATCAAACATAAAAAATGCATAAAAACAAATGCATCAAGGACAGCATGTGGGGGACAAAGAATAGTCACAATAGACGAACAGTTAAGCATGAGATGAAGTAGGTCTCACTAAACCGACGCGTTTCGGAAAGTCCTTCGTCAAGGTTTGACAAGTGAGATTTATCATCTGTTTAATATTACAAAAGCAAAAAACATAAAGTGGTTGGCATCGCATATATATGTGATATGATATGTCCCCCATACCTCATATGTGAGAATGAACTCACTTACCCAATGCAAGTGTTACAAAGAGATTCAAAGCAAGTAATCCACTCCACTTGTTTCAAGCCCTTTTTGGAGGGTTTTGACTCTGGGAGCATGGAAAGATAGATCCCTACCTGAGTACCTGGTTGTATGCATGCCCCAGGTCTTGCCACATGGTATGCAGGTTATCTGATTCTAGGCCCTTGACCTGCCCCAACCTATGCCCTTACAACTTTTGGGCTTTATTTGCCCGTACGTTATGTCCAAATTAGGAATCCACCTTGGGGCTTTGGGTGACAGGGGCCTATTTGCATGTCCATGTTCCTGGTTTGGCAGGACATTGGGGTTATCCCCTGTTCTGCTTATCGTGCCCCAGGTGCGAGGGAGCATTGAGCCTTGTTCCCCCTTTTATTTATTTGCTCCATGGCTTTATGCTCTTTTCATTTATATTTCTCCCCATGTTACTGCTCTGCTGTGGTATCTCACGCCTTAGGAGCACTGGATGATATCCAATGTGTTCACATGACTATGGATTGTATGAGAGTGCAAGCCTGCACCTTTTTTACTTTTGTCGGCATGTTTTTCTCAGGCTCCGCCCCTTGCTGTTAGTGTGCGTGGACCCAGCACGGTAAGGCTGTCCCTTTTGGGACACACTAGGGGAACGGTCCGTGTTCCTCCTTTCCAGATCGGGATCAGCGTCAGCTGATTCCGGCTCTGGCTTCCCGTGCTGGTGGGAGTGAACGGCGGCGCGCGCCTCCGGGACGCAGCGCCGTGACGTCAGCCGCGACTATGCGCTCCAGTGTTACTGGTGCGCGTGCGCGGTGTGGGGTTGGGGCCGGCGTCTTCCGTTCTTTTGGGGGGGCGTGGCGCGGTCCACTCCCAGGGGGCCCACCATTGGACCAGGATGACAGGAGATCTGCCCAGAGGCGGATCTCTTGTCAGCTGGAGCCTAATGGGAGGAGGCAGCTCAGGGTGGACATGATGCGCACAGCTGATTGCTGTTGCAATCAGCTGGCAGCACTTCCAGTGGAGATAAATAGTCGAGCTCATCCACTCGGATCTTGTGATCGGAGGAGGATGTTGCACTCACGCTGGGCTCCTAGCTGCTAAAGTAAGTCACTTGTTGGACTGGGGGTATTGGGGGGTTCTTTACCCTTTCGATTACTTGCTCACATGTGGTGTGGTTTATATATACCACAACCCATATATATATTGTTTGTATGACTCTTATCCCCCCTCTTTCTCCTAATACCAGATTTTTTCTTTGATGTCAGTCTGATGGTCAGCAAGGTGTCCTTTGAACCCTCCTCCCCTTTCCCTACGTTACATCTGGTAGGTGTTCTTGTTGGCTCCAGTCCCCAGGTATGTTTCTCTTTGGCCATTAGCTTTTACATATATATACAGGTTCTCTGTACCAGCTGAATGGGGGTGTTCACCCCCACCTATTTGCCATTCCTCATGATACTGTTTGCTTGGTCTTAGGTCCGAAGATTCCTGTGGACCCCAGCCCACGCACAGACGTTGCGCCCTAATTTGGGCGTGACGTGTCTCAGCATTTAGGGAAATGGTGCCCTCTACATGAATCTCTCTTAGCAATCCATCTACCTATAATTGGATCTTCTAGAATTGCACACGGCCTGGGATACTACAGTAGAGCTGATTACTTGCTTTGAATCTCTTTGTAACACTTGCATTGGGTAAGTGAGTTCATTCTCACATATGAGGTATGGGGGACATATCATATCACATATATATGCGATGCCAACCACTTTATGTTTTTTGCTTTTGTAATATTAAACAGATGATAAATCTCACTTGTCAAACCTTGACGAAGGACTTTCCGAAACGCGTCGGTTTAGTGAGACCTACTTCATCTCATGCTTAACTGTTCGTCTATTGTGACTATTCTTTGTCCCCCACATGCTGTCCTTGATGCATTTGTTTTTATGCATTTTTTATGTTTGATTTGACTATGTCACTTGGTGTATCTCTGTATTATGTTTTTGTATTTTGTAATAAAATATTTTTTTTATATACTATGAACCTTTCTCGGTAATGCCTTTAAAATCCCACCTCAGGGGAACCCATTGTTCGTTTTTCTATATTATGGGATGTGGCATACCTTATCTGTTCGCTACTTCGGGTCAGATCCCTTTTTGCTGCTTCTTAGCATGGTAGTAGATACCAATCCCCGTCTTTTCTGACACGCAGTAGTGAACTACAAATATCATTATCTTGGGCTGTTTTGCCCGTATACGTTGAATATATCCATATTGTTTGTACTTTGCTGTACCAGTTTATCTGGTTTATTTTCATATCTTTTTTGTGTATTCTTTCATTAGAATTGTGTAGATCATGGCCAATTACATGGGGAGCAATTGGGACAATCTTATGTCTGGCTATCTGGATGAGTATGGTAAGAATGAACACATTGAATCAGAAATCAAAGGACTTTTTTTGAAACTTACTAAATTCCTTGAGAAAAAATCATCCTTGTACTGGCACATTAGATCCTTTCGGGACTATATTAATGATAATATGAACCCATTGGGACTCAGGGTCCAGATCTTCCCCAATTTAGAGGGCCTGGACACTGAGTTCAAAAATGCCTGGGAAAAAATCCTACGCACCTGTTCCAAAGACATGATGGAACTTCTTATCACTGAATATCATAAACGGTCTGATGCGCTGGATGGCGATATTCAGGCCATATGTTTAAAACTTCAACCACTTCAGACTCACAAGACTTACATAGACAGGGAGATTAAACTTAAAAAACATCTTGAGGACTTTAACAAAGACATTCTTATCAAGAAAGAAAACAAATTTAGTAGGGACCGTGGTGCCTTTGAGGAAAATAGGGCCTATCGGTGGAATCAACCACATTCCCAAAACCCTAATAGATTTAGGAACCGGAGGGATCACTACTCTGCCATCTCTAATTCCTCTTCAAGCGTTTCCTCTGTTTCCTCACAGGTTTCCTCCAAAACTAAAAAGGGAACACGCTCCAATCAAAGTGAAAACAGATCTCAGGGACCAAGGACCCATAACGTGAATACGATGGATGGTTCACAAAACACATCCTTGATGGCAGGTAGATCAATAGGAGGGATCAGCGGTTGTCCCACCGCTGTCCCTCCTATACCTCTGGTGAACAATATTAACTCACCCCCGATCACTAGATCCAAAACCACTCATCAGGGAGCTGACAGACAGGATGTTGTCCCTTTAGTGGAGACACTTTTGAGCAAACCTACAAACAAAACCTAGATGGGGCAGGGGAGGTGGGTTCGTTGGACAGTGCTGATCGGCCCCTTAGGTCTTTCAGCATTGTCAACCTTTCCTCCCACGTCCTTACAGAAGGGGAAAAATGTATACTCCAGAAGGGACTGGGGTTCTGTCCCAATGAGAACATGGACAGATTCGAGGTCGTTAAGGACCTCGAATTGTTCGCACGCAAACTAATGTTAAAAAACATGTATTACAAGCCCCAGGGATCCATAGACCTCACACCCCAAGAAAACCGGGCCATTGATCAGCTGGTGTCGCTCTTGGAGGAGAGCGACACGACTGATCTTATTGATCGTATTGATTTACCCTCTGTACTTTCCCTTCCCTTGTCCAACAGGGATGAGCCGGCTCAGAAGTCGGCTCAGGGGTCTAAACTTAAAAAGAAATCAGTCCAGTTTCCACCCCCCAGCTCCAACCCAAACATCTCTACGTTTCTTAAACTGGTACACAAAGATATTGAGAGGTTGCGTATTCACACTCCGGGACGGACTAACACTAACCTGGCTGACCGACAGGCACTTAAGGAACTTGGTGACAATAAATCTATAGTCATCAAGCCCTCGGATAAGGGGGGGAACATTGTCCTGATGGACAATGCTCAATACATCTCAATGTGCCATAAAATACTTATGAATAAGAACTGGTACAAAAAAATCTCCAGGGATCTTATCAACAGGTTCCACCAGGAATATTATTCCCTAGTGGACACAGCATACAACAACAAAGTCATTAACAAGACGGTTTGGGAGTATATTAGGGTGAAATTCCCTATTGTACCAACTTTCTACTCATTACCAAAAATTCATAAAGACAGCCAGAACCCTACAGGGAGACCAATTGTCTCAGGTAGAGGGTCCATTAGTGAACACGCGAGTCGTCTGATTGACGAATATCTCAAACCTCACGTCACGAGTTTACGCTCATATGTAAAAGACACCATACATTTTCAGAAAATCATAGATAATCTTACTATACCAGACAATGCATATTTAGTGACGATTGACGTAGAGGCTCTGTACAGCTCTATTCCCCACGCGGGTGGACTTAGAGCTGTTAAGAAGGCCATCTTCCAGAGACAGGACGGAGACTGGACCTATAATGACTTCATACTACAACTGTTGGAATATATTTTATATCACAATGTTTTTTCCTTTGATGGTTCTCATTTCCTCCAGGTACAGGGGGTGGCAATGGGGACGTGTTGTGCCCCATCCTACGCCAACCTGTACCTGGGGGAATGGGAAACCACCTTTCTCAGTGATGAAAACTCGTCGATGTATACGAACCACTTTCTGTTGTGGTTCAGATACATCGACGACATTTTCACCCTTTGGGATGGCCCTATAGAGCTGTTGCAATCATGCCTCGTGTACATGAATAAAAATTGCTTCAATTTGAATTTCACCATGGCATCAAGCCGTAGTGAGATCGCATTCTTGGATGTCATGGTCTATAGGGATGGGGATGGTGGACTCAGCAGTGGCCTTTTTCGGAAGGCCACGGCCGGGAATACCATCCTGCATGCCTCTAGCTTTCACCCACCCAGTCTCATTAAGTCAATACCCTACAGCCAATATTTGAGGGTGCGTAGAAACTGCACCGACGAAGCGACTTTTAAGATAGAGGCCAATGACCTGCGTGCAAGACTCCTTGAGAGAGGTTACTCACGTACCTCCCTCAAAAAAGCCTACAAACGGGCCACCACACATACTAGGCAGACCTTGATTTATTCACAAAAAAACAAAAGTCAGGACAATTCTCTACGCATCATCACTAAATATTGTAACCAACACATTGAAATCAAGAGAATTGTGTCCAAATATTGGCACATTCTCACTATGGACCCTAACCTACAGAGACTTCTCCCTGAAAGTCCCCTCTTTACTTTTAGGAGGGCCACCTCTCTATCCTCCAGATTGGTGAGAAGTGAATTTAGGGATGCAAAGTTTGCCCAGCATTGTAAGTACAGGGGCACCTTTATGTGTGGAGCCTGTGGATACTGCAGATTTATGTTTACCACGAAAAATCCCACGTTACCCAATGGTAGTGTCTTCAGGCCCAAACACTTCGCGAACTGTAAGACGAAGGGGGTGGTCTACATGCTCTGGTGTGATTGTGGATGTTTCTATGTCGGAAAAACCAAGCTGGAATTCTGGCATAGGGCATACCGCCACATCAGAAGCATGCAGACATGTGACCCCGACTTACCATTGGGGAGACATACGGCCCTGGTCCACCAGGGAGAATTCCCAAGAATCAAATTTTTGATCTTGGATCGGGTCAACCCAGGTTGGAGGGGAGGAGATTGGAACAAGGATCTCCTCCAACTTGAACTGAGGTGGATCTATAATTTACGGGCGACCAGACCCCCTGGACTCAATGACTCCACTTGTTTCAAGCCCTTTTTGGAGGGTTTTGACTCTGGGAGCATGGAAAGATAGATCCCTACCTGAGTACCTGGTTGTATGCATGCCCCAGGTCTTGCCACATGGTATGCAGGTTATCTGATTCTAGGCCCTTGACCTGCCCCAACCTATGCCCTTACAACTTTTGGGCTTTATTTGCCCGTACGTTATGTCCAAATTAGGAATCCACCTTGGGGCTTTGGGTGACAGGGGCCTATTTGCATGTCCATGTTCCTGGTTTGGCAGGACATTGGGGTTATCCCCTGTTCTGCTTATCGTGCCCCAGGTGCGAGGGAGCATTGAGCCTTGTTCCCCCTTTTATTTATTTGCTCCATGGCTTTATGCTCTTTTCATTTATATTTCTCCCCATGTTACGGCTCTGCTGTGGTATCTCACGCCTTAGGAGCACTGGATGATATCCAATGTGTTCACATGACTATGGATTGTATGAGAGTGCAAGCCTGCACCTTTTTTACTTTTGTCGGCATGTTTTTCTCAGGCTCCGCCCCTTGCTGTTAGTGTGCGTGGACCCAGCACGGTAAGGCTGTCCCTTTTGGGACACACTAGGGGAACGGTCCGTGTTCCTCCTTTCCAGATCGGGATCAGCGTCAGCTGATTCCGGCTCTGGCTTCCCGTGCTGGTGGGAGTGAACGGCGGCGTGCGCCTCCGGGACGCGGCGCCGTGACGTCAGCCGCGACTATGCGCTCCAGTGTTACTGGTGCGCGTGCGCGGTGTGGGGTTGGGGCCGGCGTCTTCCGTTCTTTTGGGGGGGCGTGGCGCGGTCCACTCCCAGGGGGCCCACCATTGGACCAGGATGACAGGAGATCTGCCCAGAGGCGGATCTCTTGTCAGCTGGAGCCTAATGGGAGGAGGCAGCTCAGGGTGGACACGATGCGCACAGCTGATTGCTGTTGCAATCAGCTGGCAGCACTTCCAGTGGAGATAAATAGTCGAGCTCATCCACTCGGATCTTGTGATCGGAGGAGGATGTTGCACTCACGCTGGGCTCCTAGCTGCTAAAGTAAGTCACTTGTTGGACTGGGGGTATTGGGGGGTTCTTTACCCTTTCGATTACTTGCTCACTATCACGGGTACTCACCGAGGCCGAGATGCTGGGAGTGGCTTCCCTTGCGGCTAAGCGCACCACACCCCTGGTAGTGGTACAGAGGGTGTAGGGCACAGAGAGGCACGGGTCGCCTGCAGGCAGGAAGCTTCTTGAGAGGAGGACTTCAGTCACGCAGAGATGAGAGCAACGGTGGCTCTGACCCAGAGCTGGAGAAGAAGACCCGGCCGGGGTTCTAACCCGCAAACACAATGGGAGCTGGGATAAGTGCAGGAGATCAGGCACTGAGAACCCAGTAGTGGAGAGTCTATGATGCAGACCGATAACTAAATACTGGAGACTGGTAGATGAGGAAGTCCTTGAAGCAGGCCGAGGGTCAAACACAGCAGATGGTAAGTAGAGGAATCCTGAAGGCAAGCCAGAGGTAGGGGATTGGAGATGTCAGCAGAGAAGTCCGTTTAAACAAGCCGGGGTCATACACGAGAAGGCAGGAGAATCCGGAGACAGGCAGAGGGTCAAACACTGGAAGCAGATCGTGGGAAAGTCCTTTAAACAAGCCGAGGTCAAAATGCTGGAGAGAGACAAGGTAGGTCAGGCAAATCCGGGTCAAACAGGTAAACACAAGAAGCAGGAATCAGGAACGGAACACTGGAAGCTGAAAGACAAACCAGCAATTAAACAGGGCACAAGTCAGTCCTTATATAGGCCAGAAAGGGGGCGTGACGCTGACGAGCGAACGTTCGTACGCCATTACGCCGTTACGCCGTGTAGTGAACCCGTGTGTGCCGCTACTTTGCTAACGCGCATGCGCCGAAGCGCGGCTCCGCCGCGCAAACGCACAGGAACCTTCCGATGTTGACAGGCTCTTTTCTGACAGTGCCCCCCCCCAAAGGGCAACCTCCGGGTGCCCAATCTGGCCAGTACTCCCGGATATTTCTTGTGGAATGTTTGTATTAACCGTGGGGCGTGTATATTGGAGGAGGGTTCCCAAGAATTATCTTCTGGGGGGTACCCCTTCCACTTGACCAGGTACTGGATATGACCCCCCCTCCTTCTACAGTCCATTATAGCCTCAACCTCGAATTCATCTTCGCCTTCAATATTAATTGGAGGAGGTGGCAACTTCTCCCTTCCTGGAAAAGAACTGGGAGTTACTGGTTTCAAAAGGGAAGTATGGAAGACAGGATGAATTCTGTAAGAGCTGGGTAAAGAGAGTTCAAAGGCCACGGGGTTCACTACTCTCTTTATCTTGAAGGGACCAATAAACCTTGGGCCTAATTTGCGTGAAGGACAAGAAAGTTTGAGGTTTGTTGCAGATAGCCAGACTTCATCCCCAATCTTAAAAATTGGGTTGCTCCTCCTCCCCCTGTCATAGTATTTCTTGTAGCTGTCCTGAGCCTTCTTCATAGTTTCCTGAATTATTTGAAAATTGGCTTGAATGGAATTTATTCGGTCTTGCACCGCGGGAACTGATACTTCTGAAAAAGAATTAGGCAAAAAAGAGGGGTGAAATCCATAATTAGCCCAGAAAGGAGTTTGATTGGTTGCTGTATGTATGGAATTATTATAGGCAAATTCTGCACAGGGGAGGAGTGAAACCCAGTTGTCTTGAGAGCACGAGCAGAAACAGCGCAGATATTGTTCCAGCGTTTGGTTCGTCCTCTCTGTTTGGCCATTACTTTGAGGATGATATGCTGAGGATAGGCATACCTTGATTTCCAGGGATTTACAAAGGTCTCTCCAAAATTTTGAGGTGAACTGGACTCCTCTGTCAGACACAATGCTAACGGGTACTCCATGTAGCCTAACCACTTCCTTGATGAATATATCCGCGGTATCTGAGGCAGAGGGTGTGCCCTTCATGGGTAAGAAGTGGGCCATTTTTGAAAGGCGGTCGACCACTACCAGAATGGTGGAGAATCCTTCAGCAGGTGGTAGGTCAACGATAAAGTCCATAGCCACTTCCTTCCAGGGTTGCTCTGGAATGGGTAATGGTCTTAATAGACCCCAGGCTTTTGCATTGGATCCCTTGCTGCGCTGGCAAATAATACAAGAGTTTACGTAGTTCTTACAGTCCTGACTCCACCCTGGCCACCAGAAGGAACGATGTATTAGTTCCGAGGTCTTTTGTACCCCGAAATGTCCTGCAAATTTGTTATCATGAAATGTCTTTAGTACCAAGGGTCTTACTTGCGCTGGAACAAATATTTTGTTTTGGGCCCATAGTAAACCATCCTGTTTCCTCAGTGTGGGTACTTCAGGGTTTAAGCATTGGCTGGAGGCCTGTTCAATGGCAGTTCTTAGATCTGGCTGGATTGAACAAAGAAAATTCTGTGAGGATAGAATAGTACCAGGTTCTGCTGTTTGAGAGGTTTCTGGGAACATTCGAGATAGGGCGTCCGCTTTCCCATTCTTGGAACCAGGCCGATAGGAAATGTGAAAGTTGAACCTGGAGAAGAACAAAGCCCAGCGGGCTTGCCGGGGTCTGAGGCGTTTAGCTGTTCTGAGGTACTCCAGGTTCTTGTGATCTGTGAAGATCATAATGGGGTGAGAAGCGCCCTCCAAAAGATATCTCCACTCCTCAAGAGCAAATTTGATGGCCAGTAGTTCACGCTCCCCCACGTCATAGTTCCTTTCCGGCGGGGACAGTTTCCGGGAGGCAAATGCCACAGGATGAAGAAGGGCCTTCTGGCCTCGTCTTTGGGATAGAATTGCTCCTAAAGCGGATTCTGAGGCGTCTACTTCCAACACATAGGGAAAAGCGGGGTCTGGATGCAGTAGTACCGGGGCAGAAGTAAATAGATTCTTCAGTTTATCAAATGCTTCCTGAGTTTCTGAGGACCACTGGAATCGACTTTGCTGGCGAGTCAGTTGGGTTATGGGAGAAATGATCGATGAAAATCCTTTTATGAACCTGCGATAAAAGTTGGCAAAGCCCACAAATCGTTGGACCCCCTTTTTGTCTGTAGGGGCTGGCCATTCTTGGATAGACTTCACTTTCTGAGGATCCATTGAGACCCCTTCAGTGGAGATAATGAACCCTAGGAATTGGACTACTGTTTTTTCAAATTCGCATTTCTCTCCCTTTAGGTAAAGTCCGTGCTTCCTGAGGATCGTGAGTACCTTCTTCACATGGACCTGGTGTTGCTCAATGGTTGTAGAGAAAATCAGAATATCGTCAAGGTAAACGATCACAAAGTCATCTAAGTATTCACGAAAAATATCATTTACTAGGTGTTGGAATGTAGCTGGGGCATTGCACAGACCGAATGGCATCACTAGATATTCAAAATGTCCGAACCTAGACCTAAAAGCCGTTTTCCACTCATCCCCTGGGCGTATCCGCACCAAGTTGTAGGCGCCCCTTAGGTCAAGTTTAGAGAAAACTCGTGCGGTTCGAAACCGTTGGAACAGTTCTGGGATGAGGGGAAGTGGATAACGGTTCTTGATGGTGATCTTGTTGATCTCCCTGTAGTCCACACAAGGCCTTAAAGTACCATCTTTTTTTTCAACGAAGAAAATCCCTGCTCCAGCCGGAGAAGAGGAAGGACGAATGAATCCCTTTTCAAGGTTTTCGTTGATGTAGGACCGCAGAGCCTCCAACTCCTTTTCTGATAGAGGGAATATACGACCAAAAGGAATCTCGGAACCAGGTAAGAGATCAATAGGACAGTCGTATGGTCGGTGAGGAGGCAAACTGTCAGCTCTCCTTTTGTCAAAAATGTCCATGAATTCATGGTAGGCTGCAGGGACGTGCTGAAGGTGATCAGGAACTGGCTGGACAGTTAGACAGGAAGCTGTGCAGACAGGACCAGAGGTGAAGCAGTGCTGGGAGCAGTAAGCCGAAGAGAAGGAGATCTTCTTCTCACTCCAATTGATATGGGGGTTGTGAGCTTGCAGCCATGGAAGTCCCAGGATGATAGGGAACATGGGGGAGCAGATGATGTCAAAGCACAGAAATTCTTGATGTCCTGAATCTGTGATGGTGAGAATGGGTTTAGTTTCTTGGGTAACAGGCCCGGAACAGGGGGATGATCCATCGGCCAGGTGGATTTGGAGCCTTTGTCTTTTATTTTGCAGAGGGATGCGTAAACTTCGAGATAGGGATGTATCCAGGAAGCAGCTGCAGGCGCCAGAATCAATAATGGCTGGTAGCCGGATCTCCTCGCCTGCCACCTGTAGGGAGACAGGAAGGACAAGATGAGTTGTACTTGAACCATTGACTTGAAAGTTCATAGCTGTTTGTAATTGGGACTTACTGGGTCTTATAGGACAGTTGCGCAAAAAGTGGCCTGACCCTCCACAGTATAGGCAGAGATTGGCCTCCCGCCGGCGTTGTTTCTCATCAGGTGTAAGTGGAGCCCGGATCAGTCCCAGTTGCATTGGCTCGCTCTCCAAGGTAGAGGAGGAAGGGACTGCAGGAAGAGGATGACCTGTGGGGACCCTGGGTAGCATCCATGTAGGCCGAGGAGATTGAAGACGTTCAGAACGTCGTTCCCGTAGACGTCTGTCTAGTTTTATGGCTAGCTGGATCAACTCCTCCAGGGTGGAAGGAGAATCCACACGTGCCAATTCATCTTTGAGAGTCTCTGAGAGTCCCTGGCGGTACTGGTATTTGAGAGCCGCCTCATTCCATCCAGTGTCCCCTGACCATTTCCGAAATTCGACCGTATAGTCCTCCACCGGTCTTTTTCCCTGGACTAAGGTATGTAAGATGGACTCGGCCGTGGCTATGCGTTGGGGATCATCATATAATCTTCCCATAGATTCAAAGAAGGTTTCCACGGAGTTTAGTAAGGGACTTTTCTGCTCCAGGAGGTTGTGAGCCCAAGCTTGGGGTTCTTCGGACAACAAGGAAATGATGAACCCTACTTTTACTGTCTCAGAGCTGAAAGTCTTAGGTTGGAGAGCCAGGTATAACAAGCAGGCGTTTTGAAATGCTCTAAACCTCTTCCGATTTCCGGAAAATCGTTCGGGTGTGGGCACCCTAGGTTCTGGGAGAGTCATAACAACTGCAGGAGCTGTGCTGGAGTGATCTTGTGAAGAGCTGGCCCCACTGGGGGATGTGGAAGTTGCATCCCCGGGAGATAAGATTAGGTGCTGGAGACGACCTTCTAGTTGGAAATAGCCATCTTGTAGCCTCTGGACTGCTTGCGTAAGGGTCGTTACCTGCTGGCATAGAGCTTCGAGAGGGGAACCCACTCTGTCGGCCTCAGACATCTGGCTGGTTTGTACTATCACGGGTACTCACCGAGGCCGAGATGCTGGGAGTGGCTTCCCTTGCGGCTAAGCGCACCACACCCCTGGTAGTGGTACAGAGGGTGTAGGGCACAGAGAGGCACGGGTCGCCTGCAGGCAGGAAGCTTCTTGAGAGGAGGACTTCAGTCACGCAGAGATGAGAGCAACGGTGGCTCTGACCCAGAGCTGGAGAAGAAGACCCGGCCGGGGTTCTAACCCGCAAACACAATGGGAGCTGGGATAAGTGCAGGAGATCAGGCACTGAGAACCCAGTAGTGGAGAGTCTATGATGCAGACCGATAACTAAATACTGGAGACTGGTAGATGAGGAAGTCCTTGAAGCAGGCCGAGGGTCAAACACAGCAGATGGTAAGTAGAGGAATCCTGAAGGCAAGCCAGAGGTAGGGGATTGGAGATGTCAGCAGAGAAGTCCGTTTAAACAAGCCGGGGTCATACACGAGAAGGCAGGAGAATCCGGAGACAGGCAGAGGGTCAAACACTGGAAGCAGATCGTGGGAAAGTCCTTTAAACAAGCCGAGGTCAAAATGCTGGAGAGAGACAAGGTAGGTCAGGCAAATCCGGGTCAAACAGGTAAACACAAGAAGCAGGAATCAGGAACGGAACACTGGAAGCTGAAAGACAAACCAGCAATTAAACAGGGCACAAGTCAGTCCTTATATAGGCCAGAAAGGGGGCGTGACGCTGACGAGCGAACGTTCGTACGCCATTACGCCGTTACGCCGTGTAGTGAACCCGTGTGTGCCGCTACTTTGCTAACGCGCATGCGCCGAAGCGCGGCTCCGCCGCGCAAACGCACAGGAACCTTCCGATGTTGACAGGCTCTTTTCTGACACTCACATGTGGTGTGGTTTATATATACCACAACCCATATATATATTGTTTGTATGACTCTTATCCCCCCTCTTTCTCCTAATACCAGATTTTTTCTTTGATGTCAGTCTGATGGTCAGCAAGGTGTCCTTTGAACCCTCCTCCCCTTTCCCTACGTTACATCTGGTAGGTGTTCTTGTTGGCTCCAGTCCCCAGGTATGTTTCTCTTTGGCCATTAGCTTTTACATATATATACAGGTTCTCTGTACCAGCTGAATGGGGGTGTTCACCCCCACCTATTTGCCATTCCTCATGATACTGTTTGCTTGGTCTTAGGTCCGAAGATTCCTGTGGACCCCAGCCCACGCACAGACGTTGCGCCCTAATTTGGGCGTGACGTGTCTCAGCATTTAGGGAAATGGTGCCCTCTACATGAATCTCTCTTAGCAATCCATCTACCTATAATTGGATCTTCTAGAATTGCACACGGCCTGGGATACTACAGTAGAGCTGATTACTTGCTTTGAATCTCTTTGTAACACTTGCATTGGGTAAGTGAGTTCATTCTCACATATGAGGTATGGGGGACATATCATATCACATATATATGCGATGCTAACCACTTTATGTTTTTTGCTTTTGTAATATTAAACAGATGATAAATCTCACTTGTCAAACCTTGACGAAGGACTTTCCGAAACGCGTCGGTTTAGTGAGACCTACTTCATCTCATGCTTAACTGTTCGTCTATTGTGACTATTCTTTGTCCCCCACATGCTGTCCTTGATGCATTTGTTTTTATGCATTTTTTATGTTTGATTTGACTATGTCACTTGGTGTATCTCTGTATTATGTTTTTGTATTTTGTAATAAAATATTTTTTTTATATACTATGAACCTTTCTCGGTAATGCCTTTAAAATCCCACCTCAGGGGAACCCATTGTTCGTTTTTCTATATTATGGGATGTGGCATACCTTATCTGTTCGCTACTTCGGGTCAGATCCCTTTTTGCTGCTTCTAGCTGAATTGTGAGCATGCTGACTTATCAGCATATGTAAACACAGACAATTCTACATAAAATGGAAAACGTACAAAAGACAAAATATGACTTCAAAATGGCTGAACTACTTTTCAAATATATATATCCCTTACAAATAAAGTAATTGAATCAAAAAAGTACCCTAGACTATGATCACAAGAGGGAAACAAATCAAACATAGAGATTTCTTTAATTTAGTCATTTTTGCAGTGTCTGGTGTGGATCCAGGTGACTTTTCCTTCAGGTTTTGCAAAAACTGTACATGAAATAGATGCTGTATTGAGTCTCCAAACATTTCCTTATATATAAATGTCTCTTAACAATCCACAAGTCACCTGGCTTTAGTTTTAGATCCTTCCAAACTTTTAGGATATGGAATTGGGGAGAAAACACATAAATGAGTTTGTCAAAAAACCTTAAAAGATCAGCAACGTTCTCTGTGAGATCCGACTGGAGGACTTCAGCTGCTGAGACAAAATATAAGCAAGTGAGTAACACACTCCCAAACCAAATCCCATAGGGAGAGAGTCCAACATCCCCCTTAGGGGCTTCATAAAATATAAGAAAACATTCAGGCAAAAGTTTTCTAGTTTCTTACTCTACTTTGTCCGCTACATTGTAGACAGTAGGGGGTGTAAAAATAAAACCTAAAAACTTCTAGTATAGACTCTCCTATAAAAAATGATTTCCTCTGTTACTCTCTGTACTTTCTGCACTCTATATTTACAAACTACTTCTGATAACACTTTTTACTGTGGCCTTTGCAGTAGCATTTGCCACTGGACATCCAGAAAACATGTCCATAGAGACAAAATGCATACTCGTAAGATCCTGACTTGGGCATCTGGATATATCTTTTTTGTAATCTCTGGAAGGGATGTTCAGCTTTTGGTAACACCTTTGGTAACAGGTAAAACAAGAAGTGGTATGTTATAAAAACAACTGTGGAGAACCCTGGCTCTATCCCATGCTCATTTACTAAGGCAGCCATAACTGCTTGTGACTGATGACACGGTCCATGTGTCAAGCTGGAGGGAAAAGAGTGGCTGGCAGACATAAATGAGCACCTTTTCCAAAGTCCGGTTTTATAAGAAGTTGCCCCCTGTGGACCACTTGTTCATCTCGTTCTGGGGTCCTTAAAGTTGAATTATTAATCCCAGCTATACTGGGCCAGAACTAGGGTGGAATCTGTGAGTTGCACAGACCCATCAAGTGTCCGGGGCTGTAATGCAGCATCCTTAGTCACCTGGTCTGCTTCCATGTGTGAAAGTTAATATGGCTACCTCAGCAAGAACCTGGAAGGCTGAAAACAGCCAATCAAATTAACTTGGCATGCTTTATTGGTTTACCTGCCGAAGTAAAAACAAACTTCTGGCCCTTTAAAGGGAACCAAAAGCTCTCTACATCTCGACTATCTATATAAATATACACTCTTTTTATAGCTCACAGGCTTTGCTAAAACATGGAGCTCTGCTTCTGGAGCTGGGGAAAAAGGATCCAATGACTTTGAATACAGAGTATCCTTCTGGGTGATAAACTGCATACTCAAATCTACAAAAAATTTAATATCTGGGTCTTCAGGGAGTGTGTCCCGCACTGGGCTCACAGCAGCTGATTCCTACACCATCAATTTAACACACGTGTCTTCCTTTGTCTCCAGCCTCCTCCAATAGAGGCAAAAAGGTGGCTGGATTCAAATGTACGCATTTTTCATTGTTAGATTTGTACATAAACAAACTCATATTTTAAACCTTTCATTAGACAAACATTTAGTTAGCTGTATATTTGCTGCGCAGAATGTCGGACCATTAAAAATTAAATATTTGACCAAAACAATATCTAACTTTGTCTAATAGCACCTTTGCATAAAAGCTACAGCTCTGATATATCGGGATGAACCTTTCATTACTGGGTCCAGCTTGCATAAATATATTACAATGGCTTGTTTTCTATCACACTGTTTGTGTAAGAACTCCAGTCTCATGTTTCAAAAGACAACTTTTTCCTGGCAATATTATAATAAATGATAACAATACCCTGCGGTCATGCAGAGATGCCCATAAATCCAAAATATTCTTCTGCTTATACCACGGTACTTACAAGAAAAAGGGGCACATAATTTCACAATCCACACATTCTGCTTTGGATTTCAAAAATAAAAATAAATAAAACAAAAGGATCAACAATCTGTATGATGGACCAGAAAGCATCAAAAACTATAAAACAACTAGCTGCATGTAGCATCTATCCTAACAGGGTGTGTGGACTTGATGTGATGGGTCTGTCACATCCAAATTCCACTTATTATTACTCTCACATCATGGACCGCACATCAAGTTATTATCAAAAACCTTAAAATTTCATTTTTGTAGAAAAACTTCATATGTATCCCATTCATCTTGGCTTTGTTAAATATTATGTCAGCTTTATTCAAAATAACAACCTCATCTTAATCTTTTTTTCTCTCAATAAGGGCTTATTGTATAAATGTAAAATTACAAAATTGTTATCTTAATCTAAACTAATCCAATTTTTACAAATTTCCCCATTAACCTGAATTTCATTTCCAACCAAAGGTTGTCTAAACCAGTTTCAATATATCTATATTATTAATAAAATTGTTAAACTCATATTAGAAATGAATACTCATTATTACTTAATTTTACTTAATTTCCCTTTTTTAAATGTAGTGTTTCCACTATCAAAAGATATTCAATTTGTGCAATACACGGTTAAATGTAACCTTCATTTTACCATGTCTGGAAAACAGATTCAAAATAATTGTGATCACATTGTTTACCATTAGATTCCTTAACCCGGCACATTTTGTTATAAATGTTTTGTCTAAAAAAAACTGGAATTGGCATGGTGTCCGTCCAGCTTATCACTGACCTCTCATCTCAGCCACATTCGTTCATGAGAGCACAAAGGAGGGGGTCACATCTGCGTACATGACACACACACAAGCAATAGAACTAAAGGTCCCAGCATTCGCACACACATACACCAATATCTCTCTAAAATTGCTTACATTTTTCCCATTTGTACACAACACATGCATATCATTCTCTCACTTTCTTTTAACTCTAATATTTCCCTGCCTTAAATTCTGCATTCCTTATTTTGTTCAGATATCTTTTATATCTATCTTCTATGATCAGACGGGCAGCCAGAGTGCTCATCCCATCTTCCCTCTCTGACAACATATAAAGTATTCTGTTTTAATTCTCATTTCTCTGTTTCTTGACTTACTAGTGGTAGTGCCTGACTCCAAATTCATCCCACAACTTAACATGAAAATGTCCCTTTCTGTCTAGTGTTAATGTCACCCTTGATCCATTCTGCTCACATAGATAGCCGTTTCTCTAGCTGTTTACTCTGCATGATTCTTAGTCCCTGTGGACCTTGGTAACCCAGTTACCCATTGTGGATCCCTGTCCACTTTTACCATTAATCTAGGGGCTCAGTATAGGCGGAACCGCACCTTCGGTTCATATATAGCGCTCCTCTTGCGCTGGGCATTTTTGAGGGTCTCTTACCCTTCATTCCCTTACTTAATTTAATGCCCATAATGACTGGCCAGTCTTCTCTCTTCTCTACGTGTGCCTATACCCTCTTGCCTCTAAACTACTTTATCTAGCAGATGTACTACATATACCTGTGAACAGCACTATTCTTCCCTTTCTTATCTATAACACACCGATGGACAGTAGACATTGGCAACATAACATATAACCACCAATCAATACAGTTCGATTAAGGGGAGTAAAATAGGTACCCTTTGTCCCGAAAATGCCTTACCGATCAAGGAAGTCTGATAACTCAAATGTAAGCAAAAGGCTTACCTCAGCCGGCTGATTATCAGAAATTCCCGGATCGTCTCAAGCTCCTCGTTTCGGATACTCAGGGTCACCTGGAATCCCCTCCTAAGGCAAAGCTCGCCATGCTGACTTGGTTAAATTGATGATAGGCAACTCCTATCCTCATATTGATTAGTGGTTCCAAATTAATAATAACTACTGCAGTAGGGAACAGACACAAAAGATACGCTCAGCATCTTTCCAAATAACTGTTCTGCTTTATTATGACGCAATTGAAGGTTTTTATGCACATGATTACATAGGTATCACATTAATATTACAATTGTACGTTTATGGTAACAAGGGGCGTTACATAGGCAGGCTAATTCTAATCAGGACTCGAAAGAATGTAAACATTTACTGAAAACATTATTAGTGCTGTGTGCACAGTGAGGGCAGTGTGCAATACATACAAAATACAATACAATTATATACAGAACTTACAATATTCCATTACAGGATCAATACCCATTAGGGTTTTTTTTTTAACCTTTTTGATTTTTATATATACAATCCTACTGGGTATTGATCCCAACTGCACAGTGCTGCAACAAGTATTATAGTGTGAATATGACATATGTAGCTTCCATTAACTGAAATATTATAAAATCCCCCCTCCTAATGCCCATGATGGCTAACCTGTGTAGAAAAGATGTAAACGCCTATTTTCAGGCTGTCTGGTCATGTTATTCCTGTGTGAGCCAGTGGTGTATGCAGGGGAGAGGAGGGAGCGCCAACAACAGATGGGACATAGGCACCTATAGGTGATGTCACCACTCCATGCTTTACCAGTCATTGTCAAGCACGCTCTCCTCTCCCCTGCAGCCACCGCTGGCTCACACAGGGAATCTTGTAACCAGACTGGAGCTAGCTGAAAATAGGTAAGTTCGCGAGTCGGGGGGGAGCAAATTACTTGTCCAACCCACGCTATGCCACTGCATTGAATGGGTATTCAGTATCCACTTCAATAGTCAGTCCTCATCATCAGCAGGATTCACTGGTAAAGGGGCTCCATATATATCATAAAACACAAGAGCAACAACGACATAGCGTAATCCTGTTTATTCATGTAAAAATCCCCTATACAGCAGTGTTCCCCTTAATCCTAACTACGTACATTGTAACATATTGAAAAAAGCAAATAAGCAAGCCCAGAGGGCGCTGTCACCATGTCTAGCCGTCCAGGATGGAATGTGTGTTTCCCTGCATCCACCACCCTATCTTCCTGGTGGATGGTAGCAGACAGTGGAGCGCAAGCGTCACTTCCGGATCGTCGTGTAAGCCACGCCCTGACCGGTTTCGTCATCAAGGACTTCTACAGGGGGCGAACATGCTTTCTTTCTGGTGAAAGGTGCACGCTTGGACATCAGTGATTTTACACCTATAAAAACCTTGAACTGTCTTCATCATTACCTTCTACATAGAGAATCTTATTTTTGTTCTGGCCACTTACTGTGACAATTTTTGTGGCTTTTATTTTAGCGCTGTTTTTAGTATTTTATGATTCAGTGTTTGATTGCTGGACTTTTTTACTACTCATTTATGCAATTTCTTCCTTTTTAAACAGCTGCTTGATACTTTTGAATATTTATTTATTTATTGCTGCACATAGAATTGTGGGATTTAATATTCTTAAGTGTTTATTTATTTATTTATTGTATACTGCATATAGAACCGTAGGATTGATCTGGCGCTGAGCGAGTGTGTTATATGCCTCATTTTACACACCATCTCCGCAGGTAGTGATTAACCGCTTGCCGACCACGCTATAGCCGAATGACGGCCACAGCGTGGCTCGATAACTTTGGGAGGGTGTAAATTGACGTCCTCCCAGAATCCTGCGCACCTCCTGGGGCTCGCACCCGGGAAAATCACGGATCACGGTAAATGGCCTCTGATATCGGCCGTTTACCACAAGATCGCTCTGTCAAATAACGGAGCTATCACTTGTAAATAAACCGGCGTATCATCCGGTTCCTCTCTCCCCTCTCTGTACCAATCTGTACAGTGCGAGTGGAGAGGGGCGAGAGGAGAGATCAGTGGCAGCAGCGCTGTGGGCTGGATGTGTAGTGTCCACAGCGCTGATATGTGCCCATTCCATCCATCCCATCCATACTCAGCATACCCATCCATACTCCGCATACTCATCCATCCATACTCAGCATACTCATCCATACTCAACATACTCATCCATTCATCCATACTCAGCATACTCATCCATCCATCCATACTCAGCATACTCATCCATCCATCCATCCATACTCAGCATACATATCCATCCATCCATCCTCAGCATACATATCCATCCATCCATCCTCGGCATACTCATCCATCCATCCATACTCGGCATACTCATCCATCCATCCATACTCAGCATACCCATCAATACTCAGCATACTCAGCCATCCATCCATACTCAGCCATCCATCCATACTCAGCCATCCATCCATACTCAGCATACTTATCCATCCATCCATCCATGCTCAGCCATCCATACTCAGCATACTCATCCAGCCATCCATACTCAGCATACTCAGCCATCCATCCATACTCAGCATACTCATCCATCCATACTCATCCATACTCAGCATACTCATCCAGCCATCCATACTCAGCATACTCATCCATCCATACTCAGCATACTCATCCATCCATCCATCCATACTCAGCATACTCATCCAGCCATCCATACTCAGAATACTCAGCCATCCATACTCAGCATACCCATCCATACTCAGTATGCTCACCCATCCATCCATGCTCAGCATACTCATCCATCCATGCTCAGCCATCCATACTCAGCACACTCATCCATCCATAGCAATACTCATCCATCCATCCATGCTCAGCCATCCCATCCACCCCCATCCATACTCAGCCATACCCAGCTATTCCCAGCAATACCCAGACATTCCCAACCATACCCAGCCATACCCATCAATATCCAGCCGTACCCAGCAATACCCAACCGTACCCAGCCATACCCACCTATTCCCAGCCGTACTCAGCCATACCAAGTCATCCCATCCATACCCAGCCATACTCAGCTGTACCCAGCCATCCCATCTATACCAAGCCATACTCAGCTGTACCCATCCGTACTCAGCCATACTCATTCATGCTCAGTCATCCCATCCATATTCAGCCATCCCCATCCACGGCTCATCCATCCCCATTCATGTTCATCCATGCCACATCCATGCCACTACAGTGCCTCACAAAAGTGTAATAGGTAGTCAAATTTGATTTGCAACTTATGCCCCTAGAACACCTGATGGGGCTCCCTGCATTTTGGGCCTCTCTATATGGCCACTCTGTGGAAAAGTCTCACACATGTGGTGTTGCTGTACTCAGGAGGAGTAGGAGAATCTATTTTGGGGTGTAATTTTTGGTATGTACATGCTATGTGTTAGAAATATTGTGTAAATGGACAACGTTGTGTAAAAACAAATGTGTTTTCATTTTATTTACACTTTTTCCAAAAACTTGTAGAAAAAAATGACAGGTTCAAAAGACTCATTATGCCTCATAGATTATACCTTGGGTTGTTTTCTTTCCAAAATGGGGTCATTTTTGGGGTGTTTCCATTGTCCTAGTTCTTCAAAAGTCCAAGAGGTAGTCAAGAAATTATATGTGTAATTTATGCTCCAAGAACGCCTGATGGCGCTCCCTGCATATTGGGCCTTTGTATGTGGCCACGCTGTGTAAAAGTCTCACACATGTGGTATCGCCATACTCAGGAGGAGTAGTAGAATGTGTTTTGGGGTGTAATTTGTGGAATGCATATGCTGTGTGTGAGAAATAACCTGCTAATATAACAATTTTGTGAAAAAAAAAAGAAAAAAAAATCTTGATTTTGCAAAGAATTGTGGGAAAAAATTACAACTTCAAAAAACTCACCATGCCTCTTACTAAATACATTGGAATGTCTACTTTCCAAAAAGGGATCATTTGGGGGTATTTGTACTTTCCTGGCTTGTTAGCGTCTCAAGAAATGAGATAGGCCGTCAGTGCATCAGGTGTGATCAATTTTCAGAGATTGGCACCATAGCTTGTGGACTCTATAACTTTCACAAAGACCAATTAATATACACTGATTTGGGTTATTTTTACCAAAGATATGTAGCAGTATAAATTGTGGCCAAAATATATGAAGAAAAGTTACTAATTTGCAAAATGTTATCACAGAAACTAAGAAAAATGCATTTTTTTTTTTTTACAGAATTTTCAGTCTTTTTTCTTTTATAGCGCAAAAAATAAAAAACCCAGCGGTGATTAAATACCACTAAAAAAAAGTTCTATTTGTGTGAAAAAAAGGACAAAAATTTCATATAGTGTTACATGACTGAGTAATTGGCATTCAAAATGTGAGAGCACCGAAAGCTGAAAATTGGTCTGGCTAAGGAAGGGGGTTTAAGTGCCCACTGGGTAAGTGGTTAAAGCTGCCCCAGTTGGGAAGGTTGGGGTTAATTGTGTTTCTCAGTTTTTCTTGGCGGATTTTCATGGGCCCAACCCCCTGGTCCTGTGTGCTCAAAAAAGGATGGAGGCCTGGACCTAGGGCTCTCTGCCGGACTCAGTTCTGGGCTGGTCTGTTATGCCTTACTAAGGGGGTCCTTACTTGTAACAAGCCTTAGTTAGGGACTAGGGATGTTAGGGAAATGACTGCACTTTATTTTGGACTGTTGTCTATATACTGTATGTCAATTTATTCAAGTTAAGCATTTGATACTTTGCCTTTACCTGGTCTAAAGTTACTCAAGGGGTGTAATGTAAGTAACCTGCACATATACAGTAGTTAGGGGTCAGTTCACTAAACACATTGAGGTATAAAGATAATTTTACAGAAGTTCATATAGTGTGACGATCCAATGGCTACCAAGGGTAACCAAGGTCTCTTTAGCAGCCTGTTGTAAGCCTGCTGTAAGCGTGTCCTGTAACTGGTACGTAACAGAAAGAGTTAAGTGAAGTGCAGGCATGGAGTCAGCGCTAGGTTTGTGGGACTCCATCCCGTCACTGGGAGTGAGGTAGTGGTGATACACTGGACAGGTAGAGAGGGCAAGGGCTCTGCGTGTACCTCCTAAATGCACAAGTGACCATAGTGATATACAGGAACATTGAAATAGTTTATTAGCGATCAGTCGGCTGTTCCAGTAAAGGTACCCCCCTGTGTAAGAAAGTGACCTTATCCAAAGTGCCTAGCATAGCTCAGAATAACCCACTCTGAGATAGGCCTCTTATGTGACTCTTGCTTGGTGCCCAATAACCTACATGTACATGATCTCAGTCACTGCAACATACCAATGTTGCAGCCTGCTTAAAATCCACTATTATTACCTTATACAGTGCCTTAAAAAAGTGTTCATACCTCTTGAAATTTTCACATTTTGTCATGTTACAACCAAAAACGTAAATGTATTTTATTGAGATTTTATGTGATAGACCAAAATAAAATGGTACATAATTGTGAAGTGGAAGGAAAATGATAAAAGGTTTTCAAAATTTTTTACAAATAAATATCTGAAAAGTGTGGTGTGCATTTGTACTCAGCCCCCCTGAGTCAATACTTTGTAGAACCACATTTTGCTGCAATTACAGCTACAAGTCTTTTTGGGTATGTGTCTACCAGCTTTGCACATCTAGAGTGACAGTTTTGCCCATTCTTCTTTGCAAAATAGCTCAAACTCTGTCAAATTGGATGGAGAGCATCTGTGAAAAGCAAAGTCTTACCACAGCTTGTCAATTGGATTTAGGTCGGGACTTTGACTGAGCCATTCTAACACATGAATATGCTTTAATCTCAACCATTCCATTGTAGCTCTGGCTGTATGTTTAGGGTCGTTGTGCTGCTGTAAGGTGAACCTCCATCCCAGTCTCATGTATTTTGCAGCCCCGTACACACGATCGGACATTGATCAGACATTCCGACAACAAAATCCATGGATTTTTTCCGACGGATGTTGGCTCAAACTTGTCTTGCATACACACGGTCGCACAAAGTTGTTGGAATTTCCGATCGCCAAGAACGAGGTGACGTACACCACGTACGACGAGACTAGAAAAGGGCAGTTCTGAACCAAGCGCGGCACCCTTTGAGCTCCTTTTGCTAATCTTGTGTTAGTAAAAGTTTTGTGAGAGACGATTTGCGCTTTTTCAGACTCGTGGTTTTCAGATCGTTTTCTGCTGTTCAGTTTGTGCTTGTGGGTTTGTATCTGCTCTTCAGTGCGTGCAGTTAGTTCGTATTGGATTATTCAGTGCGTTCTTGTCCGCGCGTTGCTGTTTTTAAGGTCGCTCGTCACAGGCCTTGCTGTTCTTCAGTGCGTTCTGTTACTTCGTTCTGAGCAGCCGACCGTTTTCTAGCCATGTTGCGTATACGTACTCCTCATAGAGTTTGTGCTGTGCGGGGGCTTGGTGTTGGGGTCCTTACCTTGTCACAAGCCCAGTCCATGAACAGGGTGGGGAGGAGTTCATGGACCAAGAATTGGTTGCTCCAGCGTGACCAGTTCTGTCACGTGCCTTTGCTCCGTGAGGTCCATGAGAATAATCCTGATGATATCAGGAACTTTCTCAGGATGACGGACCCCGTATTTCACCGTTTGTTGGCTTTGCTGACCCCCTATATCAGCAGGCAGGATACCTGCATGAGGCAAGCCATCACTCCGGAGCAGAGGCTAGTCGCCACCCCGCGGTACTCGGCGACAGGGAGAAGCCTGCAGGACCTTAAGTTCTTGACAGGCATCTCCCCCCAGGCTCTGGGGATCATTATCCCAGAGACCTGTTCTGCCATCATTCAGGTCCTGCAGAAGGAGTATATTAAGGTAAGATTTATCCTTTAACATCACATTTTATTGTATATAATGTTTGTTAATATATTGTATTTCTTTCCTCATTCCCTAATTAACATGATTGTAATATGCTGTGAATGTCCCCTTTGTCTTCATGCATGCTGGATTTTTATGCAATTTTTTTTTTTTTGTCCTTCATACATATTTGCCTTCACTTACCTCCCCAGCATGGTCTCCTGGCCCTATATTCACCTCATGTAGTCACTTAAAGCGGAGGTTCACACAAAAATTGAACCTCTGCTTTTCGGAACCCTCCCTCCCTCCGGTGTCACATTTGGCACCTTTTAGAGGGAGGGGGTGCAGATACCTGTCTAAGACAGGTATTTGCACCCACTTCCGGCATAGACTCCCACGGGAGTCTATGCCTCTTTCCGTCCCCACCGCGCTGTCTGCTGGGACACACACGGGTCCCAGAGACAACACAGACCAGTTAGGAAGCGCAGCGCGACTTGCGCATGCGCAGTAGGGAACCGGGAAGTGAAGCCGCAGCGCTTCACTTCCTGATTCCCTTACAGAGAATGGCAGCGGCAGCACCCGAGGACTGAGGGACGATTCGGTCTCGGGTGCCGACATCGCTGGACCCTGGGACAGGTGAGTGTCCTTATTTTAAAAGTCAGCAGCTGCAGTATTTGTAGCTGCTGACTTTAAAAAAAAAAAAAATTTGCGGGACTCCCTCTTTAACAATGTATTTTGTCAGCTCCATAGTAGTGCTTTACCCTAAATACCCTCTAAAATGTGTAAAAATGTGATTTGTGCTTTAAATTCTGGCAAAGTGCCATAGGCTTTTTTTTTTGGGTCCCCAAATCATTTGGAACCCTCCCTCCCCCCAACTGCTAAGTCAGCTGATACCAATTGTCTATCTATCCTCAATCATCTATCTGCTGACTTTGCCAAACCCATACACACTACCCATCTCTTTTGTGGTCAGATGTATGGATGAATTCCCCAAAGCATGTAGTGCAAGGGCCCGCCTGTATACTTTCAAATGGTACTGTTTAAAGTTTTTGTATACTATTATTATCTTGATAGGTAATAGCAGAATGTCCAAATGTGCTAAAATGTGTACAATGTGTATTTATATCTTTGTATTATGATACTTCTTACCTGTCCAGTGGGCTGTCAATAGTGTAAGTAAGGAGGGGCTGGCCAAAGTAATACACATTATTTAGGCATTCATCTCTCAATGAAGTGGAGAGGGTTACCTGTCCAAAAGATCTCCCTCCCCCTAAAATGTTAGAAATGGCCCATGAGAGGGGGGGGGGGAGAATCTGATAGGTGGACCTTATACCTTGGTCTTTCAAAACTCCCTAAAATAAATGTTATACTGATGTTGGGCAAGAATGTTTGTGTCTAATCTGCTTTCCCTGTTTAGGTGCAAAATGAATAATTTTTTTTTCTTGTTTGACTCCACAGTTTCCTTTCAACCCACAGGAATGGCAGACTGTGGCCTCCCACTTTGCCCAGCGGTGGGACTTTCCTAACTGCGGAGGGGCAATTGATGGGAAACACGTCCACATCGTCCCACCACCCAACTCGGGGTCATACTATTACAACTACAAGGGGTTCAATAGTATTGTGATGTTGGCGGTGGTGTCGGCTACTTATGAGTTCCTGTATGTGGACGTGGGGAAGAATGGCCGGATGTCCGATGGTGGAGTCATCGCCCAGACAGAGTTCTACAGGCGTCACCAGAATGGCAGCTTGGACTTGCCACCTCCAGAAGACAATGTGGAAGGACTCCCATTCGTCTTCGTTGCGGATGAAGCTTTTGCGCTGGGGGACCATCTTATGCGGCCATTCCCTATGAGGACCCTCACCCCGGACCAGAGGGTTTTTAATTACTGGTTGACTAGAGCCAGAAGAGTGGTGGAGAACACATTTGGAATCATGGCCAGCCAGTTCCACCTATTTCTTACACCCATACACATTGCGGAGTACAAACTGAATCATATCATCCTGGCATGCTGTGTTCTCCACAACGTTTTAAGGCAAAATTCTGTCAACTATGCTGCCTCAGTTGGGCCTGAGGCCGGAATTCATAATGAACCAACCCTGACGGCGCTTGAAAGTGGCCATCCTGGCTTGCCCCCCCTGAGTGCCCGTGAGGTCCGTCTTAGATACCTTGATTACTTTGCGGGTAGGGGGGCCATCAATTTTGCCAGACAATGTCTGAAACATTTTTAAAATAAAAAAATAATTTTAACGACTAAAATCTTTGGTGACATTTACTGCTTGTGTTTCTTTTAACTGACCCTGACAGAAATGTGGTGAGTCCTGTAAATGGCGTGATTGTGTAACATTACAAAGCACTGTTGGGTGTTATTTACTAAAGGCAAAGACACTTTGCACTACAAGTGCACTTGAAACTGCACTGAAACTACACTTGTAGTGCAAAGTGGATTTTCCCTTAGGAAATAACCCCCATTGTCACAGAAAACACCAATTTGAGCACAACAAAAGTTTTGGAGCGTTGAAACAATAATCCACACATTCTTGATTATCAATCTTTTTAATACCAGCACAATCACATGTGCATTTATAAAAGGTTTTTAAAACAAACCAACATGTTGGTTGTATAACAATTTTTTGGGTCACGTTACTAAAAGTAGAAATGTCCATTTAAGGTAAAACAGGCATGTTTAAAACCAACAAGAAAGACACAAATCTTGAACTTACAAAGTTCAACTTTTAAAGAAATTGAAGGCAATATCAGGCATGAGTATTTATAAACTGTGTTTGATATTGCGTTCAGATGGGGTGAAGTCACCCCTGGAAAAGCCAAATTTTGAAGATGCACACAAATTGCCGAATGTCAACATGTGCTACCGTACCGGGGGATCAAGGGACATGTTTTGGGGGTGCAACCCCTTCCTCCCATCTACTTTATTATTGAGGAAGGGGTTGCACCCCCAAAACGCATGCATTGATCTCCCGTGATGGCAGATAGCACATGTTGACACACTGTGTGCATCTTCAAAATTTGCCTTTTCTCGAATATGTCAAAAAATGTTAGAAATTTTTAGATCCCAAAAATCACAAAAAAGGGAAGGGATTTGGAGGGGTTTTAAACTCTCCCTAAAACATCAATGATGTTCTTCATATTTTGTTGAACAGCATTGATGTTTTTCTGGATGTTTTCCAAGTCCCTATTACACCCCATGATCTCCCTGATCAGGATCTGTGCACTTTCAGAGGTGAAATGACCTGAATCCACAACATCACAATCACCTAAAAAGATAGAAACAAAAACACACCATGTATTATAAATATGCCGGCATCCATCTCTTACCTGAGCCTGTGGTCGCAGACACTCACCTGTTGTGGTGACAATTTCCACCACATCTCCTTCCTCCTCCTCCTCCTGTTGTCTTTGGTGAGTCTCCACTTCTTCCTGAGGTGGGGGGGTCTGTGGTCTCCTTGGATGAGGGGTGTCCACCGTGTCTTTTCTCCCCTATGTAAAAAAAAATAGGTGTACTTAGCACACATATATTTGATGGCAGAAATAGGAATCTGAAACATTGCTTGGAAGTGGGGTACAATTGTCTCTTTTGGCAGAGTTCCAAGATGAAGAAAATTTTTTGTCCTTTGTACGTACGATCTGTGAGCAGAGGAAGGAGTAACGGAGGCGCCGATCGTGATAAGGTCAGGTCGAGGTAAGATTTAAAATTGGGCCTATACTGCTTCTAGATTTAGGCCTGTATTTGGACAAGTTTAGAAGACTTTAGGCTGATATTGGGGTTTGTCTTGTGTTGTGTTTTGCAGTTAAAATGGATATCTTGAAGGATCATGACTTTATGCCAATCTTCATAGATATGTTCAGGGAGCTGCCCTGTCTGTGGCAGATAAACCACCCTGATTATAAGAACCAAACAAAGAGGAAGGCAGCGCTGGATAATTTGCTGCAATTTGTGAAGTCGGTGATCCCCACGGCAGATATCACCTATTTGAAGATCCTAATTGGTGGCCTAAGGAGCACTTATCTAAGGGAGCACAAGAAGGTCCAGGATTCCCAGAGATCAGGAGCTGCAGATGCCATTTATGTCCCCAGGCTGTGGTACTATGACAGGCTGCATTTTCTGGCAGGTCAGACTGAACCCAGGCCAGCACTCTCCACTCTTCCTTCCACGCTTCCTTCCCCCCAGCTGAGGCTTCAGACGCCCAACCTGGGCCTTCCAGGCAGCAACATGTGGAGGAGCCCAGTTTGAGCCAGGTATAGCATTCTTCTAAATATTTCTGGTTGTCCAATCAGTGATGTTAAATAGATGTTAGTTTGGAGTACTAATTTATAATTGTGATTGATGAAGCAAAAACTAAAACCATGCCCCTTTTTCATACACAGGGAAGTCTCAGCCAGGAGGTGGCCGGGCCAAGCAGGCTGCCTGATACCCAGGTGCCTACCCTCCGCCTTCAAAGTCAAAGTGGCAGGAAGAGGAGTAACCTGGAGGAGGCTGCCATAGGTCTATTTTGGAAGGCTACTGAGGCCCTCAGAACACCCCACAGTGTGGAGGAGGACTTTGCTGCCATAACTGCATGCAAAATGATGCAGATGGAGGAGGGCCAACGACTCCTATGTGATTTTTTAATTTTGGAAGCTCTAAATAAGGAGTTGAGGGGCCAAATCACATGTGCAACTCACATTTGTCACCTCACCCATAGTCCTCCTCCTCCTCCTCCTCCTCCTCCAGGTCCTAATCCTCCTCCTCCTCCTCCTCCAGGTCCTACTCCTCTTCCTGCCACACCTCCAACACCAGAGCCACAGCTGGGAAGGAAGCGTGGAAGGAAGACCAGAGAGCGATGACCTGGGTTCAGTCTGGTCTGGCAAAATATGCAGCCTCTTGTAGTACCACAGCCTGGGGACATACATGTCATCTGCTGCTTTCATGATCTCTGGGACTTCTGGACCAGACTGCACTCCCTTACATATGGACCCCTCAGGCCACCAATTTTGATGTAAAATAATTGATGTCTGCCCTGGGGGTCAAAGGCTTTGCCAATTTATGATGTTTATCCAGAGTTGCCTCCCTCTTTGTTTGGTTCTGAGCCCTTAATAAAGGAATTTTTGTTTCAATTATACTCGCCTATGTGTGTTTTCCTTCAAAAAGGACAGTTTGTTTGGGAGGATTCAGGTACATTTCAAAAGTACAATGTGAAATTAACAAGGGACACCAACACCAAGCAATCTCCTTGAGATTAAATAAAGATAACAATGGTGTTGTGGTAACTTGACACACAAAACATACACCAAAATATTCTGGAGTAAAAAAAAAATAATAAAAACAAAAAAAGATCAGCCTTGAAAAAAAAATACAAACCAAACAAATAATAATATATATATTTTTTGTCAGATGTGACAAATCAAAATATATTGAGGGAATCACGATAAATAATAAAGAAAGAAGTTTGTGAGAAGTCTGTGTGAATATGAGCAGCAAAACTACTTCATTCTTCTAGCATTATAAAGAAGAAGAGAGTGCACTGTATTAAACTATTTTAAACATTGCAGCCTGACGAAAGTGCTTTATCCATTCCGAAGGCTAATTTTACCAGACCGAGCTGTTCCGACTGAATTTTTTCTGAGCATGCGTGGCACTTTGTGCGTCGGAATTGGCCACACACGGTCGGAATTGACGCGGTCGGATTTTGTTGTCGGAAAATTTTATAGCCTGCTCTCAAACTTTGTGTGTCGGAAAATCCGATGGAAAAAGTCCGATGGAGCCCACACACGGTCGGAATTTCCGACAACAAGCTCCGATCGGACATTTTCCATCGGAAAGTCCTGCCGTGTGTACAGGGCATAAGTCTGTTTTTCAAAAGAACAAGCTGTCCTACAAATGTAGCATTTAGTGTTGAGACAAACCACTGATTGGGATGCTTACAATGATCAGCTTTTATCCATTTATGTAAAACCTCAATCTCAAAAGAAATAAAACTATTGCTGTAACTGCTTATAAGGCGTTAGCTGGAGTTTGGCTTCAATGTGCTAGTGTAAATCTAAATCTACATTTAACAATCCCCCCCCCCCCCCAACTGACAATACTTCTGTTCAAAGGTGCCCCTGTGCTCCTTCATCCAGAATGGGTGCACTCTAATAGAGGAAGTGTGTTAATGGCAGGAGCACCAGGTGAAAACAGAGGGGAAAATAGTCTAAAAAAGAAAACTATGCAGCCACATCAAAGGATTATAAAGCTGTAATATATATTTTTTGTTTTGGGTTTAATACTCTTTAATATTGGAGAGACTATGATAAAAAAGAGCATTTCCTGGGCCTTGTCTGTCCTCACACCAAAGTAAAGTAGGCCTTCCATATGCAATGGGAGATATTGCAGGAGGTAGGCTAGGCTCTGAGAAAGGTGGGAATCACAAAGCCAGATACAGTGGGGACGGAAAGTATTCAGACCCCCTTAAATTTTTCATTCTTTGTTATATTGCAGCCATTTGCTAAAATCATTTAAGTTCTTTTTTTTTCCACATTAATGTACACACAGCACCCCATATTGACAGAAAAACACAGGATTGTTGACATTTTTGCAGATTTATTAAAAAAGAAAAACTGAAATATCACATGGACCTAAGTATTCAGACCCTTTGCTCAGTATTTAGTAGAAGCACCCTTTTGATCTAACACAGCCATGAGTCTTTTTGCGAAAGATGCAACAAGTTTTTCACACCTGGATTTGGGGATCCTCTGCCATTCCTCCTTGCAGATCCTCTCCAGTTCTGTCAGGTTGGATGGTAAATGTTGGTGGACAGCCATTTTTAGGTCTCTCCAGAGATGCTCAATTGGGTCTAAGTCAGGGCTCTGCCTGGGCCATTCAAGAACAGTCAGGAAGTTGTTGTGAAGCCACTCCTTCGTTATTTTAGCTGTGTGCTTAGGGTCATTGTCTTGTTGAAAGGTAAACCTTCGGCCCAGTCTGAGGTCCTGACCACTTTGGAGAAGGTTTTCGTCCAGGATATCCCTGCACTTGGCCGCATTCATCTTTCCCTAGTTTGGAACCAGTCGTCCTGTCCCTGCAGCTGAAAAACACCCCCACAGCATGATGCTGCCACCACCATGCTTCACTGTTGGGACTGTATTGGACAGGTGATAAGCAGTGCCTGGTTTTCTCCACACATACTGCTTAGAATTAAGGCAAAAAAGTCTCATCAGACCAGAGAATTTTATTTCTCACCATCTTGGAGTCCTTCAGGTGTTTTTTAGCAAACTCCATGCAGGCTTTCATGTGTCTTGCACTGAGGAGAGGCTTCCGTTGGGTCACTCTCCTTTAACGCCCCGACTGGTGGAGGGCTGCAATGATGGTTGACTTTCTACAACTTTCTCCCATCTCCCGACTGCATCTCTGGAGCTCAGCCACAATGATCTTTGGGTTCTTCTTTACCTCTCTCACCAAGGCTCTTCTGCTCCAATAGCTAAGTTTGACCCGACGGGCAGCTCTAGGAAGGGTTCTGGTTGTCCCAAATGTCTTCCATTTAAGGATTATGGAGGCCACTGTGCTCTTAGGAACCTTAAGTGCAGCAGAATTTTTTTTGTAACCTTGGCCAGATCTGTGCCTTGCCACAATTCTGTCTCTGAGCTCTTCAGGCATTTCCTTTGACCTCATGATTCTCATTTGCTCTGACTTGCACTGTGAGCTGTAAGGTCTTATATAGACAGGTGTGTGGCTTTCCTAATCAAGTCCAATCAGTATAATCAAACACAGCTGGACTCAAATGAAGGTGTAGAACCATCTCAAGGATGATCAGAAGAAATGGACAGCCCCTGAGTTAAATATATGACTGTCACAGCAAAGGGTCTGAATACTTAGGACCATGTGATATTTCAGTTTTTCTTTTTTAATAAATCTGCAAAAATGTGAACAATTCTGTGTTTTCCTGTCAATATGGGGTGCTGTGTGTACATTAATGAGGAAAAAAATGAACTTAAATGATTTTAGCAAATGGCTGCAATATAACAAAGAGTGAAAAATTTAAGGGGGTCTGAATACTTTCCGTCCCCACTGTATACATCTATCTTTCAGAACCTGGGTCTCAACAGCAAATTGTGCCTGTTTGGAACAGGCTAAGGCTTGTTTGCCAGGAGTCCGGGTATGTACCACATCCCTGTGGGCCAATTCAATGCAATGAGGTAAACCAGAACACTTTCTACCTCTAGCCTGCACAGCAGTCGGGAGAGAATCTTTAGCAGAGGGAAGGCATAGAACAGCTTGAATTGAGTCCAAGGAATCACCAGCTCATCTACTGCAAAGGCCAGAAGACACCTGGGTCGGTCTACAAACCTGTGTAGTTTGCTGTTGATACTGGAGGTCAGGATACCCACCTCTGCCTGCCTCCCCCTTAACAAAGATTCTGGATGATCGCAAGGTTCAGAGCAGTGGTGGCTGGTGCTAAACTTTTTTTTAGGGGGGGCGGCAAACAACCCCCCCCCCCCCCCAAGTTCGCCCTAACCCTTCCACGGCTCAGTCATCCCCACACTCACCCCTTCATGGCTTCTCCTCCCAGCCAACCCGATCTGATTCCTGTCCTGATTGGCCGGGAGGAGAAGCCAGAAGACATTAGCGAATATTGATTTGCTAGTGTCACAAGTGGGTGGGTTCTGCGCCCCGAGCCCAACCTTTTTCAAGCCAATTAGAGCCTGAGGCTCTAATCATGTGGCTTGGGGAAAAAAAAAAACTTATACAAAACCATGCAAACTAGGGGGGGCAGGGCCTCTAATAAACTGGCCGCTCCTGGTTCAGAGACAATTCCCTCAGCTCAATACATTGATGGCTTAGGAAGGCTATCTACAAATGATTGGAATCTTGATTTCTGCCACGGAGAGAAACATTTGTTTTTCTTAGGGCAGCTTGAGTTCTGGTGCCTCTCTGATGGTTTATGCTGGCATTCTCTAACTGCACCCTGCTGGGTGACCATTCAGAAAGGGGGGGGGGGTCATTGTTTTCTGGCTCTTACTTTTAGAAAGTTGATGGGAGGTCTCCACTAAAGGATCAGTTCACCTGGACTGTTATGTTGTTTTTGCCCTGCCCCCATAGGTAAGCCAAGCATCCATTGTGACCACTTTCTAGGGCATGGGAAGGAATGACTTTCCTAATCCAGTGCAGAGTGGGAGATCCACCATGCCAAGGGGAGAAATGTTTGGCTTCATAGATGCGTAGGATGGTCTGCAAAGTGGATTACTTTGTTCCACAAGGTGAGGATGTTGAGTTGAAGTGTTCTGAAGTGAAACAGGGCAAAAGGGGGGCTGCCTCAAAAGGCAGCTTCCATTGGGTCCTGAATCCTCATGCAAAAGCAAACTGAGGGCGCTTTTTGGCTCTAAAGGCCCACAAGTGGGACCTTATGGAGGCAATCTTTTGTGGAGGAAGAGCAATTCTGACTGTCCACCCAATTCTGGGTGTCCAAATTCAGACAGAAGACCATCACCAGCACACTATGGATCTCCAATATGGGTACAAAGCTTTATCCAGCAATCACAGTGTTATAGCAAAAGCAATGTTTTGGAGCCTCGCAGGCCCCCTTCTTCAGGCATGTGACTATCTTCAGCTCTGATGGTCACTATAGCACCTGTTTATATACACAGCAATTATCCAGGAACGTGTGGATTGGGATTGTGCATTTGTATCCAGATACTCCAATGTGAGAGCTGGATCAGACTTTGGAAAGTTGATTACCCAGCCGATAGTTTGAAGACTGAGTTGCCCTTTGGCTGACAAAGTAATCCTTTAGTAGGATGACTTCAAGTAACCTGTGACATGGATGCTCTGGGTCAGCGGCCAGTAAATTTGCTTGTTTTTGAGATGATGCTGGCCAAGTGGAGGGTAGTAAGCAGGGAAGAAGGGACAGAAATTCTATTTTATACCCCCTTGAAATGAGATTGGACCTGGAGGTCCAGGATGTCTTGGATCCAGATTAGCAAAAATGGCAAAAGAAGTACCGCAGACTCCCAGACGCTGAGAAGACACACACCACTATATTATGAGAAGGGCTTCTGGGCATACTTGGTGGACCAGGGCTTGAGATGAAAAGTGCTTAGCCTTGGTTTGGTTGATGACTGGGGAGAGCAAAAAGGCCCCTTTTGCTAAGCTGGAGTAGCTGTGGGAGTATGTGACTTTGACCTTTTCCTATGGGGTAGAAGCACCTCCCCCGTCAGTTCCTTGATGAATTTATCAAGGATTCCTCAAACAGGCATTCACTGACCCTCTTACAAGGTTAGGTAGACCAAGCTTTAAACCACAAAATTCTGTGTATGTGTCCAGAGATGAGACATTCTAGACTTGTTTGGTGAATTACATTCTCTTAGAATCCATACAAATCAAGGCTCGGGGCATCAGCTGCAATTATTCTAAGAGAAGATCGTTATAGACAGGTTTATGTTTTCTACTCATCTGTTCAGTTTGCCAAATAGACATTGCAGCAAAAACCAGCTGCATGACTAGCCCTTCAAGGCAAAAGAGGCCTTAAAAACACCTATCGATAGAATGAGGGAACATTAACTAACAAGACAGCCCCCTTTTTCTTTTAAAACTTTGTTTCCACATGATACATTTCAGCAAGAAGCTTGAAAGGTGTAAATATTCATGAGTAAGCCAATTCTCCTGATGCACATTCAATTTGTGTGTGAATAGGAAGCTTTATTTTATTTTGTCAACTTCTTATTGCTAGGCAGATTATTTTGCATTGTGTCAGTGAGAGTCTACAGAAAAATGCAATTGACAAGAACCCATAATCTGAGTTTAATAATATTACAGGAGTTAAAAAGTAAAACTAAAATAAAAAATCCTCTGCCGCATCTGCTATACTAGCTGCATCTTCATCGCTTTTCTCAAAGAGGTTAGGAAGCTCCGATCTCTGATTCCTGGACAGTCACTGTAGTATTTCAGGTCCCTGGAAAAGTTCTAGCAGTGCCAAAAGTTTACCAAAGAATTCAAACATCTGCTTTTGTCAGGTTGCACAGTGTGCACCTGAGAGGGAGCTAGAGCCAGAGAAGGGGAGTGGAGTCATAATAAAGATACTGCCTTGGGACAAAGGAACAGATGTCCCCGAAGGCACCAGAGCCAAATTTGATGGGAAGTAACACGTGTATAAAGCCTCGCACACAACATCAGATTATCGGACAAATTTTCATGTTTTCATGTTTTTTTTTTGCATGCTAGTCTCATATCGAAATAGGAAATTTTTTTCATAGGAAAATTCTTATACGACAAAATTCAACTCAATGTCATGTGTTGAAGTGTTTTATATGTATTTTTTCATTTCAGTGCATACGTAGTCTTGAACTATTGATTTTTTTCAGACGAAAACTGTGCTAATTAAGCGAAAATTGGACATTATATTCACGTACGATAACATTTTTATAGACTGCACATACAATTTTTGTTGACCGAACATTTGTCGGACGAAATTTAACTTTTCATATCGTGTGTGCGGACGGGCCTTAACTCCCTACTCCTGCGGGTACAAGCCGACCTCAATGCACTGTTTAATTGGGCAACTATGTGGCAAATAAGGTTTAACCACTTGACCTCTGGAAGATTTAACCTCCTCCCCTTTATGAACAGGCCATTTTTTGTGATACGGCACTGCGTTATTTTAACTGACAATTGCAGTCATGCAACGCTGTACCCAAATAAAATGTATGACATTTTTTCCCCCCACAAGCAGCTTTCTTTTGGTGGCATTTGATCACCATCGCCATAGAAAACAAAAAAAAGTTGAACCGTTTTGAAAAAAAACAAAACATTTTTTTTACTTCGTTATAAAGCACATCCAAAAAAAATCAAATGTCTTCATGAAACTTAAAAAGTTATATCATCTACAAACTATAGTATATCTGCTGAATTGTTTTTTTTCTATGCTGGTAATGGTGGCGATCATCGACTTATAGTGGGACTGCAATACAATTGGACACTGACACTAATACAGTGATCGGTGCTAAAAAATAATATGCACTGTCACTGTACTGACACTGGGTGGGAAGGGTCAAAAGTGTGCCTAGCCAGTGTTTGTGTACGGTGTGTGATGCTTTTACCAATGGATGTGATGGATTTATTACCGGCTTTGCAGTCACTTTCCCCGTCAGAACGGAGCTGTGACTTGTCTACAAACGACGATCGGTGGGTGCCCGCAGACATCCATTGTCCGGCCCCCATTGATTGGCTTCTGCTGTGCGGCACCACCCCAGGTGGAAGCACAAAATATCACACACACAGTATCTCACAAAATATATTTTTGTAAATATTTTATTATAGCTTTTCATGCGACAACACTGAAGAAATGACACTTTGCTACAATGTAAAGTAGTGAGTGTACAGCTTGTATAACAGTGTGAATTTGCTGTCCCCTCAAAATAACTCACACAGCCATTCATGTCTAAACTGCTGGCAACAAAAGTGAGTACACTCCTAAGTAAAAATGTCCAAGTTGGGCCCAAAGTGTCAATATTTTGTGTGTCCACCATTATTTTTCAGCACTGCCTTAACCCTCTTGGGCATGGAGTGCACCAGAGCATCACAGGTTGCCACTGGAATCCTCTTGTACTCCTCCATGATGACCTCACAGAGATGGGGGATGTTAGAGACCTTGCGCTCCACCTTCTGTTTAAGGATGCCCCAGATGCTGAATAGGGTTTAGGCCTGGGGTCTGGAGACATGCTTGGCCAGTCCATCACCTTTACCCTCAGCTTCTTTAGCAAGGCAGTGGTCGTCTTGGTGGTGTGTTTGGGGTCATTATGTTGGAATACTGCCCTACAGCCCAGTTAGTTTCCGAAGGGAGGAGATCATGTTCTGCTTCAGTATGTCACAGTACATGTTGGCATTCATGGTTCCCTCAATGAACTGTAGTTCCCCAGTGTCGGCAGCACTCATGCAGCCCCAGACCATGAAACTCCCACCACCATGCTTGACTGTAGGCAAAACACACTTGTCTTTGTACTTCTCACCTGGTTGCCGCCACACATGCTTGACACCATCTGAACCAAATACGTTTATCTTGGTCGCAGCAGACCACGGGACATGGGTCCAGTAATCTATGTCCTTAGTCTGCTTGTCTTCAGCAAACTGTTTGTGGGCTTTCTTGTGCATCATCTTTAGAAGACGCTTCCTTCTGGGACAACAGCCATGCAGACCAATTTGATGCAGTGTGCGACGTATGGTCTGAGCACTGACAGGCTGCTCCCCCCCACCCCTTCAACAATGCTGGCAGCACTTATACGTCTATTTCCCAAAGACAAACTCTGAATAGGACGCTGAGCACGTGCACTCAAAACAGGCCTCGTCATGGTCGGCTAAAGAAGTTGAGTGGAACCTGCCCTGTTAAACCACTGTATAATTTGAGCAATCTTCTTATAGCCTAAGCCACTGATGGCGAACCTTGGCACACCCCCGATATTTTGGAACGCCATTTCCCATGATGCTCATGCACTCTGCAGTGTAGTCGATTATCATGGGAAATGTAGTTCCAAAACATCTGGGGTGCCAAGGTTCGCCATCACTGGCCTAGGCCATCTTTATGTAGAAAAATTATTTTTTTCAGATCCTCAATGTTCTTTGCCATGAGGTGCCATGTTAAACTTCCAGTAACCAGTACGAGAGAGAGAGCGATAACACCAAATTTAACACACCTGCTCCCCATTCACAACTGAGACCTTGTAACACTAATGAGTCACATGACACCAGGGAGGGAAAATTGCTAATTGGGCCCAATTTGGACATTTTCATAGTGTGAAAAAGTATATGCCCCCTTCCTGATTTTTTTTTTTTTGCATATTTCTCACACTTAAATAATAGGATTTTTAAAACAGCTAACCTATAAAATCATTTTCTTGGAGTACATCATAGGACACAGAGCCTCAAGTATTTACATAGTGGGTTATGGGCCTACCTTCAGGTGTTGACACTGGTATAACCAATATAGGAAGTTGACTCCCCTATATAACCCCTCCTCCTTCCAGGAGTACCTCAGTTTTTGTAGTCAAGCAATATAAGCAATATATTCTCACCCCATAAAACAGAGGGGTGGGAGCTCTGTGTCCTATGATGTACTCCAAGAAAAAGATTTTACAGATAAGCTGTTTTAAATATCCTATTTAATTTATCGTACATCATAGGATACAGAGCCTCAAGTATTTACTTAGTGGAAGGTCCCATAGCAGTGCTACTTGAGGGGAGGGAGACACAACCCGTAGGGCAACCCCCAGACCTGAGGATTTCTACTGCTGCCTGCAGCACACTGCGCCCGAAGGTGATATCCTCATTCCATCTTACATCCACTTGATAAATCTTGTGAATGTATGTACCGAAGACCAAGTCGCGGCCTTGCAGATCTGAGCCATGGAGGCCTGGTGACGCACTGCCCAAGAAGCACCAACCGCTCTGGTAGAATGCGCCTTAACTTGAAAAGGAGGAATCTTTCCCTTTAAATCATAAGTTTGAATTATAACTTGCCGAATCCACTTAGCGACAGTGGATTTTAACACTGCCTGTCCTTTCTTAGGACCCTCTGGCAGAATAAATAAGACATCAGTCTTACGAATCTGAGCAGTTTTCTTTAAATAGATCTTCACTGCTCTCACTACATCAAGACAATGTAGTGACTTTTCTTCCCTGGAACATGGTTTTGGGAAAAACGATGGCAGGACAATATCTTCTTTCAGATGAAAGCCTGAAACCACTTTTGGCAAAAAGCCTGGACGAGGCGTAACACCACTCTGTTCTCATGAATAACCAAATATGGCTCTTTACAAGAAAGAGCAGCCAATTCTGATTCTCCTTACTGAGGATATAGCAACCAAAAATACCAGCTTCCTTGTCAAAAGGACTAAAGGAATATGCTCTAACAGGTTAAGTGGCTGTTTTTGTAACACAGACAAAACTAAATTTAAGTCCCAAGGGTTCAAGGGTGATTTAACTGGCGGATTAATCCGCATCACTCCTTGCATGAAACCCCGGACTAAAGAATGCGTAGCAAGCGGTCTCTGAAATAAATTGACAAGGCTGAGACTTGGCCTTTAATGGTACTCAGGGCCAACTTCATCTCTACGCCTAATTGTAGAAAGCCAAGAATTCTGCCTATGATATATCTCCGAGGGTGCCACCCCTTGGATTCACACCAGGAAACATAAGCTTTCCAGACTCTATAATATATAGCTCTAGAAGCTGGCTTCCTAGCATTAATCAAAGTAGAAATAACTGACCTGGGGAGCCCACATTTCTTCAGAATGTGGATCTCAATAGCCAGGCTGTTAAATTTAGCGTTTGTAAAGTAGGATGGAATATCGGCCCCTGTGATAGCAGGTCTGGCCTTTGTGGGAGGAGCCACAGACCCTCCACCGCCAACTTTACGATCTCTGCGTACCATTACTGACTTGCTTTCCAACTTGATCCTGCAAAGAAGCCGAGGCAGCAACTGAATCGGGGGAAATGCATGGATCAGTGAGAACTGATCCCACGGGGTCACCAATGCATCTGTTCCGCATGTGAGTGGATCCCTTGTCCTGGACACAAAGTTGACTAACTTCATGTTGAATCTGGACGCTAAAAGATCTATGTCCGGAGTCCCCCATCTTTGGCAAACAGCCTAAAAAACATTGGGGTGAAGAGACCTTTCCCCTCGGAATAACTGCTGGCGACTCAAGTAGTCCGCCTGCCAATTCTCTACTCCCGGAATGAAAAGTGCCGATAGGCATGGGACATTCTTTTCTGCCCAAGTTAGAATCTGGTTCACCTCTCTGAGCTAAGAGACTCTTGGAGCCCCCTTGGTGATTGATATATGCCACAGCCGTGACATTGTCGGATTGGATCCTGACAGGACAATTCTTTAACCTGGAGGTCCAGGTTCTTAGAGCCAGATACACTGCCCGAATCTCTAGGATGCTAATGGGCAGCACCTTTTCGGATCTTGTCCATTGTCCCTGGACAGTCGTCTTCTCTAGTATCGCTCCCCAGCCTGGGGGGCTGGCATCTGTTGTTACTACTTTCCAGATAATTGGCCTGAAGGAATTTCCCTTCAGCAGATTCTGGGTTAGTAACCACCAATTGAGGCTTTGAGACACTCTTGGAGACAGCCGCATTGGCAAGTCCAAAGCTTGGATAGTCTTGTTCCAAGCAGATAGGATTCTGTTTTGTAACAGTCTCGAATGAAACTGGGCATAAGGAACTGCTTCGAAAGAAGCTACCATCTTCCCAAACAACCTCACAAAAAGGCGAATTGGGGGATTTCTTTTTGATCTGACCCTCAGCACCAGCTCTCGTATGGAGCTGATTTTTGCTGGAGGCAAGAACACCTTTTCCTGGGCCATGTCTATGATCAGGCCCAAATACTCCAGTCTTAACGGTTTTAAGGAGGACTTCTTTAGGTTGAGAACCCAACCCAGACTTTCCAGGTAACTGCTTGTAATGCCTACACTTTGCTCCAAGCGAGCCACTGACTGGTCTATTATCAATAGATCATCTAAGTATACCAAGACTGTTATGCCCTGTGCCCTTAACCAGGCTAGAGCTGGGGCTTTCGTGAACACCCGGGGTGCTGTAGCTAGCCCGAACGACAAGGCCACAAACTGAAAGTGCTGTTGTTCTACTTCGAACCGAAGAAACTTTTGATGGGCAGGAAATATAGGGACATGCAGATATGCATCTCTGATGTCGATGGACGCCAGGAGTTCTCCTCCTTGTAGGATGGAAACCACTGACTTGATCGACTCCATACGAAAGGAGCGAATCTTCAGGAATTGATTTAGATCCCTCAGATCTAGAATGGGTCTGACATCCCTATTTGGTTTTGGTACCGTAAAAAGGTTTGAGTAAAACCCCGAACCTTGTTCTTGTGTGGGGATCTGAATGATCACCCCTTGATCCAATAACCGGTCTAATGCCTGAAACAGGGATTGCCTTTTCCCTGGATCCTTGGGAATGCTTGATCTCAGAAAACGAGACGGCGGAAACTCCCGGAATTCTAGTTTTGTACTCTCACACCTGCATGCTTAAGTAATCTTCCCTCTGTGTGGCTGCACCCTAGCCTCAACAGGAACCACTATTTAACACCGTATTCTCCAAGCCTGCCTTGCCGTGCAATATTGTGTGTTTGGCTTCCTGTTTGCCGTGTGCTCTAAGTTTGTCTCTATTACCGATCTTGGCGTGTTCCCGACTATTCCGGTCTGCTTGTGACCCTGAGCTTTGGCGCGTTCTCGACTATCCCTGTTTGCCTGTGACCCTGACTTTTGGCGTGTTCTCTGTTATCCTTGTCTGCTAGTCGCCCCGACATTTGGCTACCTCCTTACTATTCCTTGCTGTCCTGGGCTGCTGTTTCCTCTCCATCCTCCTGTAGCCTACCGTGAGCGTGAGCTGGGAGACCCTGGGGGCCGCGACCTGGAGCCAGTTGCAGCCCAGTCCATCCTCACCACTAGAGGCTCTGGTGAACACCAACTGGCTCTTAGACTCCGCGCCCTGGGAAATCTATGCTCTAACTCACTGTGGGATCTGTGTTGGTTTTCCAGGGGACCTGCCTTCCTTAACCACCCCGAGTTCCATCTGCAGCAGTCAGCCTTAGGGTCCACTATCATAGCGGTGCACTCCTGACCCCAACGGGGTGCATCTGTCACCTGGATACAGGTGACCTGACACCGTCGTCCCTGCCTAGAGGTTGATGCCCCTGGTGCAGGAGAAAATGTCCGCTTAAATGAAGGACATTTATATCTTCTCTTGACTGGCAAAAGAGTACTCTTTCCACTAGAGATCGTCTGGATATACCAGTATTTATCTAAATCCTCGCCGAATAGTCGCTCCCCATGAAAAAGGAAACTAGTCACTATGAATCTTTCATAGTGTCAATAGCAAAACATAAAGCTTTTGGTAGTTCGGCCAACTCACGGGCCTGTTGTACAGGGATCTCTTTAAAGAGGGAGTCCCGCAAAAAAAAAAAAAAAAATTAAAAAAGTCAGCAGCTACAAATACTGCAGCTGCTGACTTTTAAAATAAGGACACTCACCTGTCCCAAGGTCCAGCGATGTCGGCACCCGAGACCGAATCGTCCCTCGGTCCTCTGGTGCTGCCGCCACCATTCTCAGTAAGGGAATCAGGAAGTGAAGCGCTGCGGCTTCGGTTCCCTACTGCGCATGCGCGAGTCGCGCTGCGCTTCCTAACTGGTCCCCGCTGTCTCTGGGACCCGTCTGTGTCCTAGCAGACAGCACGGTGGGGACGGGAAGAGGCATAGACTCCCGTGGGAGTCTATGCCGGAAGTGGGTGCAAATACCTGTCTTAGACAGGTATCTGCACCCCCCTCCCCCCTGAAAGGTGCCAAATGTGACACCAGAGGGGGGGAGGGTTCCGAAAAGCGGAGGTTCTATTTTTGTGTGAACCTCCGCTTTAAGAGCATCTGTAAACTGGTCCTTTAAGGACTGACAGACGCCTATTCCGGAGACTGCAGGTTGAGTAACAGACCCTGCCAAGGAAAAAGAGGATCTTAATAGGAACTCCAACTTCTTATCCGTTGGATCTTTAAGCATCTGCGCATTGTCCACTGGACAAGTCAAACTTTTATTCACGTTGGAGATTGCAGCGTCCACTGCTGGAACTTTCCATCTTTTAGTGAACTTTTCCTCCATGGGATAGAGAACAGAAAATCTCTTTGGAGGGATAAAATGCTTATCTGGATGATCCCATTCAGCATAAATAATCTTCTCCAGTAATGCATGGACAGGAAACGCATGCATAGGAAGGTTTCAAGGAACCTAAGGAAGAAACCGGACTTTCAGCTGATTCCGTTAGGGGTAGCATGAAAGCGGAGCGAACCATCTCCATTAGGCTCTGTACCTCAGATTGTTTATTTAAATTATCAACTATTGTTTTCTCCACAGAGGAATAAATCGGCTTGTTTTTCCTCTCGGTCGTCTGAGGGTAATACCTCATCCTGTCCCCATTGTTGCCCCGATAAAGGGTCTGGAGTGGGAGAGAGGGATCTAGCATGCTTCCTATCCCCTTGGATGGAGGATGCGATTAAAGGCGCCAATCTTCCTTCTAAGCCCTGCAGGGCAGAGGAAAATGCTTCTTCAGTCACGTATACAGGGGCTGAAGTGTAAGAAGCAGTTGCACCACCAACAGGTTCCACTGACTCACCCTGGCTTGCCGCGTCTTGTATCTCCGGAGAGGATGACAGTGTGGAGACATGACTGGAGTTCCAAGCGCCTGGGGGTTTTACATCCTTTGGGAGCAGAGTCCCCTTAGCGGTAGTTCTGGAAGTCATAGTGCAAAGCAGAAACCCAGAAGCACTCAGGAAAAAAAACTATTTAAGCAGTAGTTTACAAAACAATGCTACTTATAAATATCAGCTTTGGTGCTGAACCACCTCTGTTTCCTGTACTGGAAATGCCTTACGCCCCTCACGTGACCCAGTGCTCCTGTGTCCTAAGTGTGCAGACTTTCTCCCTTGCAGGGATTGCTCCTTCGAGATGCTGTTTAAGCAGAGCGTCTGTCCTGACTGACAAAGAACTTCAGGAGAACCTGGTCTGTCTTTACAGTGCTCCGCCCTCCCAGTGCATGCGCCGTGTGCTCCACAGGGACGCAACGTCCCACACACAGCGCCAGCTAGTCAGGACATGCCCTGATACCCCCCTCCTTCTTAAAAAAAAAAAAACGAGACAAGCCCGCGCGCGCGAAGCGGCATTTGGGTCTGTAACTGCAGACTCGAAGGAGGAGATTTACTAGCGCCGTCTAGGACAATGACTGTAAGTACACTTCTAGCGCTGCTTATCCCTCCATCTTTGCTGAAGATAAAACCTCAAGCAAAAAACAACATGTCTGAAACTGACACCACATCTCTCCGGGGGGGGGGGGGGGTGGGGGGGATGGAGGAGAAGGGGGATTTATCAGCAACGTGTTTATGTCATTTTATTGGGACATAGTATTGTAAAGCTGTTTTGTATATGGTAAAACTATTGCTGTCCCCATTTAATTTCCTCATTGAGGAACCTGCTGGTACAGGATCACACATGCTGTTACAGCAGGACAGAAAGCAGCTGAGTAACCACGTTATAGAGGTAAGTGTATATACTCCCTCTAGAGGAGAAACCTTTAAAGGCACACAGAGTTTAATATATATTTGTATATAAATATATATATGGGAGGTATAGGTGGACTTTAATAGTTAATAGTTCCTAGGCTTCTCCCCTTACCTTATCCTCGCTGCAGGATACCGCTGAAAAACAGACAGATCCAAACTTCACCCATCACGGCGGGCAGCGTAGTTAAACCTTCAAAGACTGGGTCCTTTTTAAATAGGGGTTCCACTCCTTTGGGCCTTGTATAGCACCCCTCATGACAACTTTAGGTAATGTAGCAAGACCAAAAAGACTCCTGGTTCCTAGGGTCCAGCTCTCAGAGAGAAGAGTTACAGGCAAAACCTTGTTCTTCAATGCGAGGCCTGGGTACCATCCTGTGGCCGCAGTGGCGTGGATGGATCTGGTTGTGGAGGCCTTTTAAATCCAGCATGGATCCCTCCTGGAGCTCCTTAGAGCACATTTTCACTCGTGACCAACACCTTAGACACTGGCGAAAAAACTGAGGTACTCCTGGAAGGAGGAGGGGTTATATAGGGGAGTCAACTTCCTGTATTGGTTATACCAGTTTCAACACCTGAAGGTAGGCCCATAACCCACTAAGTAAATACTTGAGGCTCTGTGTCCTATGATGTACGATAAAGAAAATCAAACAAATTTTAATTTTATAAAGGGTAAGCAAAAAGATCTAATGAATAGTCCTTCAAGCAGTGCTAAACATTTAAAACACAATAAATCTAATGATAGTATGTGAATCCAGGCGAGGAATAATTCAGAATATCCGTGTGACAGTTCATATAAAAGACATAAGCTGTTTGGACATTTGACCATCACCACACTAAGTGATTCCACTCCTCCCATGGGAGTTTCACTCACCGAATTCCCAATTAACAATCGCCTTTGCATGTATGTTAAGCCTTTGCGATTACTGCCAAAAAGGACATCCGACCGAAATTCCAATAACGATCAACCAAAAGGACATCAAACATTCTGGTCCTATGATTTGCCCAGATCAAGCAAGACAAAAAATCCCTTTCATACAGTTCGGGCACAAGGAAGAAAAAGAAAAGAATCCTCAGTGTAAAACTGTAAAACTCTTACTCAAAAGAAACCCCTTCTTAAACATAATGTCAAAAAAGCGTTCAGTATAAATATTGCACTGTGTATTCAGTTCCGATATTCTCACCACCTCTCGTAGAGATATGATCGTCCGTGCTTGTTGTAAAAACAAGACAAAGAATGTGGTTGTGCTATAACATATATACAGCTGACATCTGAATCATACAAAAGGTCTCACAGTGAGGGGCCATAGTTAGTCATATGAATTTCAGGGAGCCCAACATATTTCGGAATAAATTGTTGCATTCCTTCTTTAGATTGACCATACAAGCATATTAAGGACCACTTTCAAGCAGGATCCGCGTCACCCCACAATCCCAACATCCATATCAATGCCAAGCCATATTTGTGGTAGTTAAGGATCTGTTCGATTAATGAAATTGCCATGCAAAGCAAGAAAAGGTGTTTGCCACAAGTAGGAATGGGGCAAGAGGAGGAAGGGGGAGGGGACAGGGAGGAGAGGGGTAGATGATGCAGGGAGCGCAGTTGATGGCATATGAGTCCACAAGGATTGGATAAGGCCACAAGGAGATCCCCTAAACATAAAAAAATGTATATAGCATAAGTGTGTGGGAAGGAGGTTGAGGAGTAACTCCCAAAATGTACAAACACTCAAAATAGGTATATAAAGATGACACTCCTAGTGTATAGGCTCCCAGAATATATATAGTCATGGGGGTGAAACTAAATGTAAGAAAGGGCCACCAATATTGCAGAAAAAATATTGGATAACACTAAATGGGTTTATGTGCTTAAGTCAGGCTAGATAGAAAAAGGATAGTCAAAAGACTAAATAATCCCAACAGTATATAACATAAGACAGCAGGCGATAGCTTACTTTAAAACGACAAGTGGCGATAGATCCTCCTCGCAATGATGTGGAGTCCAAGCGTGCAGCGGACTACTGACATCATGCAAGGGTATATATGAGAAAATGGTGTGTGAAGTTCACACCCAAAGTGGTAGTGTTCTATGGTGGAAACAGAAAAGCACCAGGTGATCCGAGAGCTCAACTGAGGAATGGTGAGCTTATCCAGATCAGTTGGTGCAAATGAGACCCTGAGAGTGCTGGGAGCCATCCGATCCCCCGGCTGAATGGTGTCTGGCGTCACATGGCACGGTGACGTCAGACGTAACAGAGCCACCAACACGGGAGAGGGGCTGTGCCTCTCCGACAGATGGAACAAAGCATTGCGGGAGTGCAAACACGTCATAGGGCCTACCCATGCCGGGGGAGTTCAAAGCCAAGCGCATTAAAGCAAAATTGTATGAAGAATGATGTAAATTATACAGATTTTTGCATGGCAAGAAAACAGTAAATGTAAATTTATGAAAGATCATGGCCTGGGGTCCGGATTCAGGGAGGGGAAGGGAACGCAGAGCCTGAAAAATAGAGGAAAAAGAAGGACAAGTAATAATGGAGTTGTTACAGGCAGTATAAATACCACAATAATGATGGTAAGTGCAGATCTAGTGGCGTAGAATCTAAATATGCGTTGTTACAGGCATGGTCCATATGAGAAACAAATAGTATTAGAGTTGTTACAGGCAATATGAATATTGGATACCATGGTTAATTCACAAGAAAATCTGACTGTAAATGAAAGGAGAGCCCTAAAAAAAAAAATTTATCCGGCAAATACAATTTAATAATCAAGCCTAAGATAAAGGGGGCAACATTGTCCTAATGGACAATGAGAAATATTCACTAAAATATTAAACAATACTGATGATGATGATGATGATGGGTACAGACCCATAAGACCGGAGATTATCACTATGTTTAATGAGGATTTCTACATGCTTGTTGACAATGCCTTTTATAATAATGTAATCTCGAAACAATTAACATCTTTTTCCAAAATAGCCACATTTTACTCCCTGCCAAAGATCCACAAAACAGTGTGGATCCTCCTGGCAGACCGATTGTTTCGGGAAATGGTGCCATCACAGAAAATCTCTCCAAAGTAGTTGACGAACACCTTAGACCCTTCGTACTTTCTTTACCCTCCTATGTGAGGGATACTATTCACCTATTACAGTTAATTGATGGAATCCAAGTATCAACCAACTCCACTCTAGTCACTATTGATGTAGAAACCCTTTATAGTGCTATACCCCACAATAAAGGATTAGCCTGTATTAGAAAAATACTCAGATTAGTCACCACGAAGACTCTTTCAACGAATTTATATTACTTGCACTTGAGTTCATACTCATACAATGTTTTCTGCTTTGATGGCCAATATTACCTCCAGGTACAGGGGGTAGCCATGGGCACCTGTTGTGCCCCTGGCTACGCCAACTTGTACCTGGGGGAATGAGAGCGCATCCAATTTGAGGATCCCTCCATGTACCTGTGCCACGTTATCATGTGGCACAGGTACATAGATGACATCTTCATCCTCTGGGACTGACCCACTAGACAAATTTCTAATCACTCTAAACCAGAATTAGTTCAATTTAAAATTCACCATGTCGCATAATGTTACTCAAGTAACTTTTTTGGATGTAGAAATCTTCAAAGACTGTGATAACGTATTATCATGCAAGTTGTTTAGAAAACCAACTGCTGGAAATACCATTTTACACTCGATCAGCTTCCACCCCAGGCCCTTAGTGGATTCAATCCCTCATAGTCAATACCAGGGATCCTCAAACTACGGCCCTACAGCTGTTGCAGGAACTACACGTCCCATGAGGCATTGTAAAACTCTGACATTCACAGACATGACTAGGCATGATGGGAATTGTAGTTCCTGAACAACTAGAGGGCTGTAATTTGAAGACCCCTGGTCAATACTTACGAATCAAACATAATTGTACGAACGATGCAGATTTCAGACATGAGGCCAAAAATCTAAAACGACGCCTCCTGGATATAGGAGATAGTCATAAATGCCTTTAAAAAGGCATTTAACCAAGTGGTTAATAAAAACAGACACAACTTACTATTCCCCCATAAAAAGGATACATCCACCTCCCACGATTATACTAGTATTATCACTACATTTTCCAATGAACATTTAAAGATCAGACAAATTTGCAATAAATATTGGCATACTTTAACTTCAGATCCTGCAAAAGGACCCTTCGTTCCGCCAACCCCTTTGGTCACATTCAGACAAGCTGCTTCAGTGGGTGATTTGCTAGTAAAAAGTGAATTCAAGTGTTCCAAAAGGGGTGACCCCTGTAACACACTGGGCACCTTCCCTTGTGGCTCTTGTGCCCATTGTTGCTACATGGACACAAGGAAAAGTATACGACTACCGAATGGATGGACTTTTGTCTCCAAACACTTTGCCAACTGCCAGTCTACGCTAGTCATATATTTGCTACAATGTGAATGTGGCTGCTATTATATAGGGAAAAACCATACAAAAATTATGGAAAAGGATCTACCGTCATATATCAGCCAATGAAACCAGCAACTCCGACCTTCCTCTGGGGAGACACATGTGGCCCTAGTCCACAATGGCCTCTTCCCAAAGGTTACGGTCCTTGTGCTGGATCGGCTACATCAAAACCCCAGAGGAGGTGACCTCAATAAAATCCTCTTCCAACGGGAACTTAGGTGGATTTCAGATCTGAACGCCACCTTACCTCCAGGCTTGAACAAAGCCTTTAATTTTAAGCCCTTTTTACAAGGGTTCTCACTGGGAGGATTCGAAAGGGATATGTAATTACTTCCCTTCACTACAACATCCGCTACTATTATCACTCTATTCCAGGTTTATTATGGCTTCTGTTATTCAGCCATCATGCATTATCCGGTTTTATATCTAGAGCAAGTTTACTTATGCCTGTTCCCTACGCATTTCTTCTTGCATAACTGATTTCTATCATCTAACTTCTATTTATGTGACATGATGTATATGCTCTATTTATATTTGTTTTCTTGTCCAAATGCAATATTGTATCATCCTTTCCTTTTTGTTCGCTGTACCTCTCAATGTATAATCACATGGTGTTTTTCATATGGACCATGCCTATAACAATGCACATTTAAAAATTCTATGCTATTAGATCTTTACTTACCATCATTATTGTGGTATTTATACTGCCTGTAACAACTCTAATATTACTTGACCTTTTTTTCCCCTCAATTTTTCAGGCTCCACGTGCCCCTCCCTTCCCTGAATCCAGACCCCAGGCCATGACCTCTCATAAATTTACATTTACCATTTTCTTGACATGCAAAAATCTGAATAATTATCACTCTTCATACCATTTTGCTTATTTGCGCTTGGCTTTGGACTCCCCCGGCATGGCCCCATGATGTCTTTGCTGTCTTGGGGCACTCCCTTGGGCTTTCCTCTCCGACAAGCACCCAGACCTGCTTGTTTACGCCAGTCTGCGCAAGCGCAGTGTTTTGTTCCATCTGTCGGAGAGACACAGCCCCTCTCCTGTGTCGGCGGCTCTGTGACGCCGGACGCCATTCAGCCGGGGGATTGGACGGCTCCCAGCACTCTCATGGTCTCATTTGCACCAGCTGATCTGGATAAGCTCACTATTCCTCAGGTGAGCTCCTGGATCACCTGGTTCTTTTTTGTTTCCACCATTGGACACCACCACTTTGATGGGTGTGAACTTCACACACCACTTTCTCATATACACCCTTGCATGACGTCAGTAGTCCGCTGCACGCTTGGACTCCACATCATTGCGAGGAGGATCTATCGCCTCTTGTCATTTAAAGTAAGCTATTACCTGCTGTCTTATGTTATATACTGTCGGGATTATTTAGTCTTTTGACTATCCTTTTTCTATCTAGCCTGACTTAAGCACATAAACCCATTTAGTGTTATCCAATTTTGTTTTCTGCAATACTGGTGGCCCTTTCTTACATTTAGATTTACCCCCATGACTACATAAATACCCAGGGAGTCTATACACTAGGAGTGTCATCTTTATATACCTATTTTGAGTGTTTATACATTTCGGGAGTTACTCCTCAACCCCCTTCCCACACACTTATGCTATATACTCTTTATGTTTAGGGAATCTCTGTGTGGCATTATCCTTGTGGACTACTCTGCCATCAACTGCGCTCCCTACATCATCTACCCCTCTCCCTTCCTCCCCTTGCCCCATCCCTACTTGTGGCAAACAACACCTTTTCTTGCTTTGCATGGCAATTTCATTAATCAAACAGATTCTTAACTACTACAAATATGGCTTGGTATTGTTATGGATGTTGGGATCGTAGGGTGACACGGATCCTGCTTTAAAGTGGTCCTTAATATGCTTGTGTAGTCAATTTGCTTGTAAGTACTCCCAAATTTTTATTCAAACGACCTTGTAGTGTTCGTCATGCTACCTTTTTTTTCCCCCTGTATTATGTTTATAAATGTTACCTTAATTTCACCTATTTTTATGCTATATAATACAGCTTATCTTTAATTACCCCTGAAGAAGGAATGCAACAATTTATTCCGAAACATGTTGGACTCCCTGAAATTCATGACTAACCTTGGCCTCTCACTGAGACCTTTTGTATGATTCAGATGTCAGCTGCATATATGTTATAGCAATACCACATTCTTTGTCTGGTTTTTACAACCAAGATTTTACATGTAATATGTTTGTATAATAAAATGTTGTAATATTTTTCATACCTGTTTCCTACTTCTTACTTTTCTACTGGTCTTATCCGGTGCCCATACAATCCCTGGGGCACGTCTCCATTTTTTTCTCCAATATTTTGGGATGTGGCTCAGTTTCCCATTTTCACACCTTAGGTAGCAAACCACTATTGTCGCCTAGACACATTTTGTCATTCCATCTGTCAAAAGGCTTGGCCCACACAGCATGGACTTGCAACTTTATAGTCTACGAGTATTGTTCGTTAACCCCTTCTATATGTCAGTGCACGATCCTCAGTGGTTCCCACCACGAAACGATCAAACTCAGATAATACTAATAGGGTTGTATAATGCATCAAGGGTCAAACAGACATTTTCGTAAACTGTGGGAATGGTGGCCACCCAAAAGAAGCAGATCGAAGTGTCAATGCCTGTTCAAAAGGAAGCCGTGGTCACCACTCTACCCCCAGAGTCACCAAAATGAAATACATGCCCATACATATGAAGAGCTCCACATATCAATACACAGTTAATATAATGTATTTCGTAGACCTTACATTGTGCAATCAAAAACTTTTTTGAACTGTCTGCTTCACCACCTACAGACTTTTACGTGTGGGGAAAACCACATGCTGTGATATCACGTTTAATTTTAGTGCTGTTTTAGTATCTTAATAATTTAGTGTTTGAACTGCTTATTTTTATACTACTGTTTGGCATTTTTCTGCTCTTTTTAACAGCTGCTTAGTACCTTGTAAATATTGGGATTGTCATATTTCAAGGATTATACTTATTTCTGCTAACAGATTTGTGGGATTGATCTGGCGCTGAGAATGTGCCTTTCTAATGCACCTCTTTCTCATATATATATATATATATATATATATATATATATATATATATATATATATATAAAAAAAAAAAAAAAAAAAAAAAAAAAATATAATAATAATAATATATATATATATATATATATATATATATATATATATATATATATATATATATATTTTTTTTTTTTTTTTTTTTTTTAAATTGTAACACGAGTTTTAAAATTGTTACCAACATATTCAAATTATATTGATCCTCACATAGATGAAAAACTTTATAAGTGTAAATAGGATAACAAGGACCTAAAATAAATTAGGTCAAGAGACTGGATAATAAACCTGTAAAGTTAACAGTACTTTGATTCCCACACGCCAAACTACCTCTCTAACCCCACCCTCAAAGGGGCATCCACCCTAAATGGAAACCCAAATGGGAAGGAGGGGAGGGGGGTGGTACCATTCATAACAAACGGAACCAATAAAAAGAACTGCCATATATTCCTCATATATTCTTTTACTTGTACAAACAAGCACATGTCCTTTATATTAGATATAAGAAGTAAAAAAAATGAATAAATCTATTAGTAGTTAACCCACTTTCATTCACATGACTAAAATGAATCATAAAAACTGGAGCTTATATATCTATACATTAATATACCTTGTAACGTGAACTCGATCAATAATCACTAATGAACTGATTGAGTTTGACGTTCAAACCTGCAGGTTGGAGAGTATCAGTGAAATATATATATATATTTATATTTTGTCTCACACTTAGATATCTCTCTTACCATATTTGAACCCCTCTGTGTAAGGCTTAGTTTCTCTATGCCCCCGAACAAAAGACGTGAAGGGTCTCTATTGTGTTTGCATTTGAAGTGGAGTGAAACTATGATCCTTGAACCCAATCAGGAGGTTATAATTATGTTGAGACACGATTGGCCAGAGTTCTTTTTGTGCGGCCTATGTACATAAGGCATAAGGCAAGGCATAAACCACGTGTTTAGAGTTGCATGATATAAATTCATTAAATATCAAACTCACTGCCGAATGGATAGTGTTTTTTGAATGTGTAGTTGCCCTCTAATATACCAAGTTTTTATTATTAGTATTGTTGTTTAAGGTCTATGAAATGCATTACTAATTATGTATTGATATGTGGAGCTCTTCATATGTATGGGCACGCATTTCATTTTGGTAACTGGTGGCGACAACAGCTTCCTTTTGAACAGGCATTGACACTTTGATCTGCTTGTTTTGGGTGGCCACCATTCCCAGTTTACGAAAATGTCCGTTTGACCCTTGCTAGATACTAATAATGTTGTATAATGCGAGTTTGATCGTTTCGTAGAGGGAATCACTGAGGATCGTACACAGATATGTAGAAGGGGTTAACGCACAATACTAATAGGCTATAAAGTTGCAAGTCCGTGCCTTCCGGGCCACGCCTATTGACAAAGAAGCAGAGGCGGCTCTAGGCTTTGGGAGGCCTTAGGCAAAACTTAGACATGAGGCCTCACTCACGCCCATAATGGGAAAAATAATTTAAAGGTATAAAATAATAACTGTGTGCCCCCCCCCCCACAGCGCTGCCGGCTTCCCTCCTCTGCTCTCCCGCAGACTGGGGGATCTTCAGGAAAAGGGGCTGATAAATATGTCATTTACCAGCCTCTTCCTTTTTTAAATGAACACAGTGAGTGATCGGTACTGATCACTCACTGTGTTCATTCATAACTGAAGCATAGTAAACTGTGTTTTCTCTGCTTCGGTTTGTGAATTAATAGGAGCCTCTGGCTCCTGTTCATTCATTTGCAGTGCAGCTGAGGCTACAGAGAAAGGGACTGGGGAATGTGTGTCCTCAGTCCCTTTCTCTGTACCAAAGAAACCAAAAAACTCTCACCAAAAAACGTAATTTTTGTTTTTAAAAAAATTGTAAAAAAAAATAAATAAAATCAGACTAAAATTTCTAATCAGCCAAAAAGCCATGCCCAATACTTACCATAATTTAGCCACACTCACTGTTTTCTGAGGTGCGCTGTGTATGCCACAGGTCACCATCTCCCTAGTAGGGGCCCCAGTGCATTACTTTGTCCATGATGCTATTTTGATAGCACTGTACAATGGCGGTAAACATGTGTAGGAGAGGAAAATGGAGGGTATGACAATGGGTAGTATGTACATGAGAGGAGTGCGGAGTTTATGTGGGGGGTAGTATGTATATGAGAGCAGTGCAGAGTGTATGTGGGGGGTACTATGTACATGAGAGGAGAGCAGAGTGTATGTGGGGGGTAGTATGTATATAAGAGGGGTGCGGAGTGTATGTGGGGGGTACTCTGTACACGAGAGGAGTGCGGAGTGTATGTGGGGGGTAGTATGTATATAAGAGGAGTGCGGAGTGTATGTGGGGGGTACTATGTACATGAGAGGAGTGCGGAGTGTATGTGGGGGGTACTCTGTACACGAGAGGAGTGCGGAGTGTATGTGGGGGGTAGTATGTATATAAGAGGAGTGCGGAGTGTATGTGGGGGGTACTATGTACATGAGAGGAGTGCGGAGTGTATGTGGGGGGTAGTATGTATAAGAGAGCAGTGTGGAGTGTATGTGGGGGGTACTGTGTACATGAGAGGAGTGCGGAGTGTATGTATATGAGAGCAGTGCGGAGTGCATGTGGGGGGTACTATGTACATGAGAGGAGTGCGGAGTGTATGTGGGGGGTAATATGTATATGAGAGCAGTGCGGAGTGCATGTGGGGGTAGTATGTACATGAGAGGAGTGTATGTGGGGGGGGGTAGTATGTATATGAGAGGAGTGCAGAGTGTATGTGGGGGGTAGCATGTACATGAGAGGAGTGCAGAGTGTATGTGGGGGGTAGTATGTATATGTAAGCAGTGCAGAGTGTATGTGGGGGGTACTATGTACATGAGAGGAGTGCATGTGGGGGGTAGTATGTATATGAGAGGAGTGCGGAGTGTATGTGGGGGGTACTATGTACATGAGAGGAGTGCGGAGTGTATGTGGGGGGTAGTATGTATATGAGAGCAGTGCGGAGTGTATGTGGGGGGTAGTGTGTACATGAGAGCAGTGCGGAGTGTATGTGGGGGTAGTATGTATATGAGAGCAGTGCGGAGTGCATGTGGGGGTAGTATGTACACGAGAGGAGTGTATGTGGGGGGGGGTAGTATGTGTATGAGAGCAGTGCGGAGTGTATGTGGGGGGTAGTATGTATATGAGAGGAGTGCATGTGGGGGTAGTATGTACATGAGAGAAGTGTGGAGTGTATGTGGGGGGGGGGGGGGAGTAGTATGTACATGAGAGGAGTGCGGAGTGTATGTGGGGGGTAGTATGTACATGAGAGCTGTGTGGAGTGTATGTGGGGGGTACTATGTACATGAGAGGAGTGCGGAGTGTATGTGAGGGGTAGTATGTATATGAGAGCAGTGCGGAGTGTATGTGGGGGTAGTATGTATATGAGAGCAGTGCGGAGTGCATGTGGGGGTAGTATGTACACGAGAGGAGTGTATGTGGGGGGGGTAGTATGTGTATGAGAGCAGTGCGGAGTGTATGTGGGGGGTAGTATGTATATGAGAGCAGTGTGGAGTGTATGTGGGGGGTACTGTGTACATGAGAGGAGTGCGGAGTGTATGTATATGAGAGCAGTGCGGAGTGCATGTGGGGGGTACTATGTACATGAGAGGAGTGCGGAGTGTATGTGGGGGGTAGTATGTATATGAGAGCAGTGCGGAGTGCATGTGGGGGTAGTATGTACATGAGAGGAGTGTATGTGGGGGGGGGGGTAGTATGTATATGAGAGGAGTGCAGAGTGTATGTGGGGGGTAGCATGTACATGAGAGGAGTGCAGAGTGTATGTGGGGGGTAGTATGTATATGTAAGCAGTGCAGAGTGTATGTGGGGGGTACTATGTACATGAGAGGAGTGCATGTGGGGGGTAGTATGTATATGAGAGGAGTGCGGAGTGTATGTGGGGGGTACTATGTACATGAGAGGAGTGCGGAGTGTATGTGGGGGGTACTATGTACATGAGAGGAGTGCGGAGTGTATGTGGGGGGTAGTATGTATATGAGAGCAGTGCGGAGTGTATGTGGGGGGTAGTGTGTACATGAGAGCAGTGCGGAGTGTATGTGGGGGTAGTATGTATATGAGAGCAGTGCGGAGTGCATGTGGGGGTAGTATGTACACGAGAGGAGTGTATGTGGGGGGGGGGGGGGTAGTATGTGTATGAGAGCAGTGCGGAGTGTATGTGGGGGGTAGTATGTATATGAGAGGAGTGCGGAGTGCATGTGGGGGTAGTATGTACATGAGAGAAGTGTGGAGTGTATGTGGGGGGGGGGGGGGAGTAGTATGTACATGAGAGGAGTGCGGAGTGTATGTGGGGGGTAGTATGTACATGAGAGCTGTGTGGAGTGTATGTGGGGGGTACTATGTACATGAGAGGAGTGCGGAGTGTATGTGAGGGGTAGTATGTATATGAGAGCAGTGCGGAGTGTATGTGGGGGTAGTATGTATATGAGAGCAGTGCGGAGTGCATGTGGGGGTAGTATGTACACGAGAGGAGTGTATGTGGGGGGGGGTAGTATGTGTATGAGAGCAGTGCGGAGTGTATGTGGGGGGTAGTATGTATATGAGAGCAGTGCGGGGTGCATGTGGGGGTAGTATGTACATGAGAGGAGTGTATGGGGGGTAGTATGTATATGAGAGCAGTGCAGAGTGTATGTGGGGGGTAGTATGTACATGAGAGGAGTGCGGAGTGCATGTGGGGGTAGTATGTACATGAGAGAAGTGTGGAGTGTATGTGGGGGGGGAGTAGTATGTACATGAGAGGAGTGCGGAGTGTATGTGGGGGGTAGTATGTATATGAGAGCAGTGCGGAGTGTATGTGGGGGGTAGGATGTATATGAGAGGAGTGCCTGTGGGGGTAGTATGTACATGAGAGGAGTGTATGTGGGGGGGGGGGGGTAGTATGCATATGAGAGGAGTGCGGAGTGTATGTGGGGGTAGTATGTACATGAGAGGAGTGCAGAGTGTATGTGGGGGTAATATGTACATGAGGAGTGCGGAGTGTATGTGGGGGTAGTATGTACATGAGAAGAGTGAGGAGTGTATGTGGGGGTAGTATGTACATGAGAGGAGTGCGGAGTGTTAGTGGGGGGTAGTATGTATATGAGAGCAGTGCGGAGTGTATGTGGGGGTAGTATGTATATGAGAGCAGTGCGGAGTGTATGTGGGGGTAGTATGTACATGAGAGGAGTGTATGTGGGGGGTAATATGTGCATGAGAGGAGTGTGGAGTGTATGTGGGGGTAGTATGTACATGAGAGGAGTGCGGAGTGTATGTGGGGGGTAGTATGTATATGAGAGCAGTACAGAGTGTATATGGGTGGTAGTATGTATATGAGAGGAGTGCGGAGTGAATGGGGGGGGTAGTATGTACATGAGAGGAGTGCGGAGTGTATGTGGGGGGTAGTATGTATATGAGAGCAGTACAGAGTGTATATGGGTGGTAGTATGTATATGAGAGGAGTGCGGAGTGAATGGGGGGGTAGTATGTATATGAGAGGAGTGTGAAGTGTATGGCGGTGGGAAGTATGGGGGTAGTATGACATGAGAGGGGTGCAGATGGTATAAAAGTGGTATATGGTGTGAATGAGCCCTAATTTATTGCTCCAGCACTGCAGAGACCACTTTGCAGTGGCATACATAGAGCAACTGAAGTTAGCAGCACAGCACCAGGACTGGCCTCTTACTGTGCTGCAGACACTGCTCTCACTGCCCCCTCACCCATCTCAAGTCCCTGCATACAAGTTGCAAGTGTTCCCATAAAGCTGCCAGCTCACCTCCCTCCACACCTGACAAAACGAACTCCTGCATGTCCGTGCTTGCATCCATCCCTCCTGGGTTCAGCAGCGGCCGACAGCTCCGCCTCTATAATCTGTCCTCGGGCAGCGCTGGAGCCTCGAGGACACAGAGAGGGGGCACTGGAGAGTGCAGAGGGAGGCAGAGAGAGGAGACTTCAGGTCGGTGCGTGCTGGTCATATAGCAGCGCTGTAGTGTTCACTCATCCTGCTAGCTTGGGGCCCTATGAGTGCGAGGCCTAAGGCGATTGCCTAATTTGAGAGCCGCCTCTGCAAAGAAGGGATGACGAAACTCGTCTAGGCGTGACCACACAGCTTGCTGCATCTGTCACTAGCTCCGATCTCCTCCCGGGAATCACCACGGACGATCATCTCTCTACAAGAGCTGGTGAGAATATCGTAACTGAATACACAGTGCAATATTTATACTGAACGCTTTTTTGACATTATGTTTGTAAGTGTACTGGCATAAGGGAAGGGGTTTCTTTTGAATAAAAGTTTTACACAGAGGATTCTTTTTCTTCCTTGTGGCCGAGTTGTATGAAAGGGATTTTGGCTTGCTTGATCTGGGCAAATCATAGGACCAGAACGTTTGATATCCTTTTGGTTGATTGTTATTGGAGTTCTAGGCTGATGTCCTTTTGGCAGTGATCGCAAAAGGCTTAACATACATGCAAAGGCGATTGTTAATTGGGAATTCGGTGAGTGCAACTCCTAAGGGAGCGAAATCACTTGGTGTGGTGATGGTCGAATGTCCAAACAGCTGATGTCTTTTATATGAACTGTCACACAGATATTAAAAATTATTCCTCCGCTGGATTCGCATACTATCATTAGATTTATTGTTTTAAAAGTTTAACGCTGCTTAAGCTTGAAGGACTATTCATTAGATCTTTTTGCTTACCCTTTATAATGTTTTATATTAATATAGCAGCTGCTTAGTTTAATTAGGATTAAAATTAGACCTAAACGCTAGACAATTGACCCTGTTTACTTCCTTTTTGTGAAACAAATTTTAATACTACACAAAGATAACCTGAGTAAATCTAAGATGCAGTTTTTACATTTTTATTTTACTTAAGGGGAAAAAAGCTTTTCAAACCTGCCTGGCCCCATGTGAAAAGGTGTGATTAACTGTGATTAACTCAGCTTTCCAAAAAATTGTGGTTAATTTCACTTGCCACACCCAGGCCTGATTACTACCAGGCCTGTTGAATCAAGAAATCACATAAATAGAAGCTGTCTGACAAAGTGAAGCACGCCAACAGATCACAAAATGCCACAATCTAAAAAAAATATTCAAGAACAGATTAGACAAAGTAATGTACATGTATCAGTCTAGGAAGGGTTTCAAAGCCATTTCTAAGGCTTTGGCACTCCAGTGAACCATGGGAAGAGCCATTATCCACAAATGGAGATAACGTGGAACAGTGGTTAACGTTCCCAGGAGTGGCCAACCTACAAAAATTACTCCACGAGCATGGCGACTCATCTAGGTAGTCATAAAAGAACCCAGAACATCTAAAAGATCTGCAAGCCTCACTTGCTTCAGGTAAGATCGGCGTTCATGATTCCACAATAAGAAAAAGACTGGGCAAAAATGGCATCCATGGTAGAGTTCCAAAGCCACTGCTGACCAAAAAGAACACAAAAGGCTCATCTCTCATTTACCAAAAAACATCCCGATTATCCAAGACTTTTAGGCAAATATCCTGGGGACTGAGACAAAAAATTAACTTTTTGAAAGGTATGCGTACCGTTACATCTGGCATAAAAATGAATACAGAATTTCATAACAAGATCATCATACCAACAGTCACACATAGTGGGGGGTAGCGTGATGGTCTGGGGCTGCTTTGCAGCTTCAGGACCTGGACGATTTACCATAATTGATGGAACCATGAATTTGGAGCTCTACCAGAAAATTCAAAAAGGAGAATGTCCGGCCATCAGTTCATGCCCCTTAAGCTCAAGTGCACTTGTGTTTCGGATCATTGTCCTGCTGCATAACCCAACAGCACGTCCACCTCCAAATGTTGGAAACAAAGCAAAATGTAGGTTTTGGAGCAGCCTAGTTAAAGCCCGCGCTTAAATCCCTTTGAGATGCTGTATCATGACCTTACACAGGCCGTTCATGCTGGAAAACCCTCCAATGTGGCTGAATAAAACAATTCTGTAAAAGAAGAGTGGGCCAAAATTGCTCCACAGCAATATAAAAGACTCCTTGCCAGTTATCGCAAAAACTAGATTGCAGTTGTTGCCACCAAGGGTGGCACAACCAATTAGGTTTAGGGGGTAATTACTTTTTCACATAAACCCAGGCAGGTTTGGACAGCTTTTTTGCCTTAATAAATGAAACCATCATTTAAAAACTACGGTTTGTATTTACACACGTTTCTGCACAGATTGGCCACCCTGTAGCTGTATATCTGCTATGGGGGGGGGGGGGGGGGGGGGGGCGCTAAAACTAAATGTGCCATACATACTTGGGGGGGGGACCTTGGTGGAGAAGGATCTGGGTATTCTGGTAGGTCATAAGCTTAATAACAGCATGCAATGTCACACTGCTGTTTCCAAAGCAAGCAAAGTCCTTTCTTGTATTAAGAGCAGTACGGACTAGAGAGATATCGTTTTGCCCCTTATTGTACATCATTAGCAAGACCTCCTCTGGAATATGCAGTTCAGTTTTGGGCACCAGTTCACAAAAACAGAGGTTTGGGAACTGGGGAAAGTGCAAAGAAGGGCAACGAAACTGATAAGAGGCATGGAGGAGCTCAGCTATGAGGAAAGATTAGAGAAACTGCGTTTGTTCTCCCTTGAGAAGAGGAAATATGAGAAGGGGGATATGATCAACATGTATAAATACATAAGTGGTCCATATAATGAATTTGGTGTACTTATTCACCTTAAGGCTTGGTTTACACTGGAACTGGCTGCAGATTTCACAGGAACGCTGTGCATCCCCATTCTCCAGTTGAGGAACGAATTAGGGACAAATCTTTGCCTGAATTCGGCCCTGAAAATGGAGCTAAAGACGCAGCCACCGTGGAGATATGTGAAAGGGCTCCATAGAGAGCCGGTCATATTCTCCTGCTATGCAAATTGGATGCGGGGAAATCTGTGAACCCAGCCTTAAGCGGAGTTCCAGGCAAAAATACAACTAGGTCTGGCCAACGACGCAGATTGTTTTAAGAAAGGCCTGGATTCTTTCCTAAATGTATATAAATATAACTGGATAACATTTATAGGTAAAGTTAATCCAGAGAATTTCAGATTGGGGGGGATTAGGAAGGATTTTTATTTTTTGCTCTGTTGGAGCAAATGGGATCACGCTTTGTTTTTTCCCCCCTTCCTCTGGAGCAACTGTGGATAGTGTGTATGGATATGCACTGCAGGTTGCATATAGACAAGAACGGTCTAATTTTCAGGTAAAGAATTTTAAAACTTGTCCATGTTACTGGACCAGTAAAGAGTCCAGGCTTTGCCCATCGCAGTGGGCATACACACTACCCCGAAAAGAGGTCTTCATGGTCTGGGTACTATAGGGATGGCCCACTTTTGCCAGGTTCCAAAAATTCTGATACAATTACCTTTAACATCTTTGTAAGCCCCAAACAATAAACCTCTCATTTAGCAGACCAAAAAAATAATGGAAAGTTTAATAGCCAAATACAGTCTACCAGTAAATTTGTGATCTCTTCTGCGCAAAAGGGAAAAAAATGTATTACTAAAGATACAGCCCTCTACTTCTCTTCATCAGAAACAGTGTGCAGGACTGACATCTGATTAAAGATACCATGTTATTACAAGATCAAACAGGTAAAACCACTATGTATGGTCTGGCACAAGGTTTTCAGTACTTGCAGCAGGTTTAAAAGGGATAAAACATAGTCCAGGTGGACTTGGCATATACTTTACAATAAACCTGTCTTAAAGCAGATCTAAAGCCTCATCAGCAAAAACTGCTGGAAAAAGGGTCTCGAGGCTGTTCCAGGTACAGAAGAACCCTGAAATCTGCTAAACTCAGGTCATGCGTTTTGTCTTTCCCTCAAGACCATACTCTGCAAAAAAGTAGTTCATGCAGTTTGCTTGAGCCCCCCCCCCCCCCCCCCCCTGCAGTTTTGTAATAAGAGATAGTGAGTAACTGTTTAAGAACAGTTGCACTGCATACTAACACATTAGGGCAGGGGGGCATGGCGACGGCATGCACAAGTGTGGACGTGCTCTTCCTGAGCTCCCCGAGACCCACACCTTTACAGGCCTGAACGGGGGCTTTCCTGGGGGGACAGACAACTAAAAAGGATGCCACCGAAGCACAAGACTTCCCCACAGTCTCAGCGGACACCTTGGAACGGCTCGGAATCTCTGGATAACTTCTTTGGGGCCCGCAGAGACACGGCAAGTACAGCCAAGATGGAGCCCGGCACCCACGCTGCCAGGGCTGCTTCCCCCATCAGTTCGCCACATATGCCTGTGCTGACCCTGCCTCCCCCCTCCTCTCTGATAGTGTTGAAGGGCACACACACGGAGGCAATCCTTGGGGGGATACAGACATCAGATCCCACATCTTATCTCTCCCCACCAAAGCTGACTTGGAGCAGTTTGCTCACAGAGTGGAGAAGGCCCTGAGACAGGACATTGAGGATTTGCAAGCTGACACAGCACACTTAGGGGGTAGAGTGGAGACCCTGGAGGCACAGTGGGACGAGACTACTCCTACCATACAGGCTCTAACAGACCATTGCAAAATGTAAGATCGCAGGATTGAGGCCCTGCTAGATCAAATGGACAATTTTGAAAATAGGAGCCGCAGGGTTAATATTCGCATTAGAGGCCTCCCCAAAGCCACAGGCCCGAGAGACATCATACCCACCCTGCAAAGGGTCTATAAGCAAATACTGGGCCGCCAGGCACCTGAGCACATTGAAATTGATCGAGCCCACAGAGCCCTGCAGCCTCCCTCTGAAGACCCTGACAAGCCGAGAGACATTATATGCAAGTTACATAAATACTCTCTTAAGAAACGCATGCTGAATCAAGTCAGAGGACTCAAACATGTGGATTTTGATGGCGCCAAACTAACTTTCCTCCCGGATCTTTCTAGACGCACACTGATGCAGCGCCGTGCGCTTAAGCCATTGCTGGCGGCCCTGCAAGATGCTCAACTGCCCTACAGATGGGGCTTTCCATTTAGCCTCTCTGCGACTAAGGATGGCAAACAATCGACCCTGCGAAGCAAGGTTGATTTGCCCCATTTCCTAGAGTCCCTTGGCCTTCCTCAGGTGGACATTCCGGACTGGAGGGCGTCCCCGGACATACCCCTCCCTGCACGCCCAGAACCGTGGCAATCAAGCCACCACAGGCGCCGACGCGGATCCAGGAGGGGTCCCCCTAGACATACGCCACCTTCTCATTCTCCACAAGAAGAGGCAAGAATAGTTGTCTTTCCCATAGGCTCATGTAATGTTTACAGTCGTTCTCAGATTCCCCCCTAGCATCTGTCTGTATCATCTTTCTACTCATGTTTAGGAGTAGATTAAGCACTTAACATTGGCCGCGGGTCCTCTAGCGGACTCACGCCTGGTGCCGTCCACTTCCCCCCAATAGGACAACTCCCTGTAGTTATGCTCCCTTTTTTGGAACTGCCTCAGTTCGCTGGCCTCCGCCGTCTCCCCACCACGGGGGGGGGGGGAGGCGGTGTCTCCCGCCCAGTGGAGAAGTTACACTATGCTGTGCCCTTTGGGCCTCCTGTTCTTTTGCTATGTTTTTGTTTTCCATGTTTTATGCTTCTGCTACAATTATAGTTTGTCTTTTAGGCTCCTGCTCAGTGTGCTCCTTGCCGTGGGCTTGGACGTGCTGTTGGTTCCCTCTCCCTCCTACCACTGTCTGGTGGTTCCACTGTGTGACCTCTTACCATGGCAGCCTTGAAGGTCGTATCCTATAACGTGCGTGGTCTGGGATCCCCGTCGAAACGCAGAAAGTTGTGGCTTGAGATGAAACGTATGGGGGCACATGTCATTTTTTTGCAGGAAACGCACTTTTGCACTGACTCGGTCCCCCGCCTCCCTACACATCATGGTACCTCAGCAATTCCCCTCGCCCTAAGTCAGGGGGGGTTGCCAAAGCAGTCCACAAACACTGTCCCTTTGTGATGACGGACCAATTGCTTGACCCAGAGGGCCGATTTGTGTTTGTTAAGGGCACCATCTACAGTCATAAATTTACTTTTGCAGCTGTGTACGCCCCAAATAGTGGACAACTTACCTTCCTAGACTCAGAGTTGGAATCCCTATCTACCTTCCGAGAGGGCCGGCTCATCCTAGGGGGGGATTTTAATGTTTGCCCTGATCCACTCGTAGACACATCCTCAGGCTGCTCAACTCACTCATTTGCCTTCCTGAAGCATTTTAGGAAATCCCTGCAGACGCACAATTTGGACGATTGCTGGAGTTTAATGCACCCTACGGACAGGGACTACAGTTAATTTCTCGGCCACTCACAATGTCTATACTCGTATAGACCATTTGAGGATGGACCAATACTACCTTGATTCCCTAGCCAGTGCCTCCATCACCATTTCAGATCACGCAACGGTCTCCCTCTCCCTGCGACCCTTGTTTGTGGAGGCACGGACATGGAGCTGGCGTTTAAACGATAGTATCTTGGATGACGCGGTGGCTGTAAAACAAGTGTCGGACATCATCTCTCTATATTTTGCAGAGAATAAGCCAAGTGAAGTGAGCATGGGTTCCGTATGGGAAGGTCATAAAGCAGTGATTCGGGGAGAGCTGACATCCCAAGGGGCGAGACTGAAAAAAGGCAGGGAATGTGAATTACAGTCCCTCTTAGCTAAAATACATAAGGCGGAAGTCACTCATAAAAAGCACATCACTCCCGTAATGGTGTCGGAACTACATTCCCTTCGACAGGAACTTGCTACACTTTTAGACACCAAAATTAAGGCACCTAGCGCATAAGTTCTATGAGTTTGGTAATAAATGTGGGAGGCTGCTGGCAAGAGCCCTCAAACGCCAACGTGCCACAGGACATGGGCATAAACTCACTTCCACAAAGGGTGAATCAGTGGTCCACTCCTCGAAAATAGCCAACATGTTTAGGGAATACTATGCTCAGCTATTCCACCTCCCTGAAACCTTACCTGGCTCATCGAAACCCCAACGGGTTGATCCTATTCTCCAATATCTTACAGAGACCCAATTTCCACAGCTGAAAACCTCAGTTGGTAAGCAGCTGGACGCTTCCATTTCTGTGTCGTAGATTCAGGCTGTGATAAAAGACCTCCCTAACGGGAAAAGCCCTGGCCCGGATGGTTATACTAATGCATACTATAAGAAATACTCCGAGGTGCTTTCCAGCCCCATGTGCACCTACTTCACAGCCTTGGCCTCCAGTACGGCAATGCCCTCTGAGACGCTCATAGCGCACATCACAGTACTCCCTAAAGAGGGGAAGGACCATACTTAAACCGGAAACTATAGGCCTATATCGCTTTTAAACACAGACATTAAGATTTTGGCCAAAATATTGGCCAACAGACCTAAGTCAATCCTCCCGACGGTGATTCATCCTGACCAGACGGGATTTATTATGGGCAGAGGCTAGAGACAATTCTAATAGGGCACTCCAGCTGATACACTGATGAGTCTGAGGCGCCAACACACCCGTCTCTTGCTTTCCACTGATGCTGAGAAGGCATTTGACAGGGTGGACTGGACTTACCTGCGAACGGTCCTGACCAGGCTTGGACTGGGCCCTAACATGTTAACCTGGATAGCCTCCCTGTACAGCTCTCCGACAGCCAGAGTGAAAGTGAACAGACCATTGTCAGACACATTCCCGATCAGTAATGGGACACGCCAGGGATGCCCACTGTCCCCCTCTCATCTTTGCTCTAACCCTCGAACCACTGCTTAATAGAATTTGCCTTAATAATGATATTAAAGGCTTTAAAGTGGGTCAGACGGAACACAAGCTGTCTGCTTATGCGGACGATGTTTTGTTCCATCTCCGATCCCCTAATATCAATGCCTAACATTATGGCAGAGGTGAAAGAATTTAACCTCCTGTCCAATTTAAAATAAATTGCAAGTCAGAGATCCTCTCGCTGAATATCCCCTCAGGGATGCGTACACAGCTGCAATCTGCCTTTTCATTCAATTGGTGCCCAGTCTCTCTGAAGTACTTAGGCGCATATCTACCCCCAAGATGCTTCCAGCTGTACCAGTGTAACTATGCTCCTATACTCTCCACTATTAGACTGGATTTGAAAAGATGGGACAAGGCTACATTTTCTTGGATGGGCCAAGTCAGTGTTCTCAAAATGAATGTGCTACCTCGTCTACTGTTTTTCCTGCAGATGGTGCCAAAACCCAGAACTTTCTTCGCAACCCTCAATAGCGTGTTTATACGGTATATATGGAAAGGGAAATGTCCCTGGCTAGCTCTTTGCACGTTACAAGATGAGGGGTGGCATGGGGGTCCTGGTAATTCGTAGATACTATGAAGCTATAGCTCTACAGCGCATTCTGGATTGGTACCATGGTGTCCCTTACAAACTTTGGGTACCCCTGGATAAATCTTTCCCATGCTCCCTGGGTCCCCCAGGTACATAGTGGTCTCTCTATTGGCCACTCACACTCTAGCAACCTGGGATGCACTAAACAGAGAGAAAGCTCACACGACCGACTTCACCTTTGGCACCCTTAAGTGGCTTCCCATGGTTCATTCCGGAGGAACACACTTCCTTTTTTTGGACCTGGGCCAGCTGATGGGGAGTCCAGATGTGGTAGATTTATCCAAGGCCTACTGCCACTGGCAGCACTGAGGGGATAGTATGGCCCCTTCTTAATGGATGAGTGACGCTATAGACAGCGCCAGCACTTTATTACTAGCCTACCTCAGGGAGCCCGGTCACCTACTCTGGCCTCATCATTAGAACGATTATGCATGTCAACATCAGCCGTCCATCATGCTATTCCCATATTATATGACTTATTGCAAAGCCCTGTATCCTGATGAGAAACTGAGATTTATTAGGGAATGGGAGAGGGACCTTCAGCACATTTTTACTGAGCCTCAGCTGGACCATATGTACAAACTTACACATTCGAGCACAGTAGATACCAAAATGCAGAAGAATAGTTATAAGGTTCTGACCAGGTGGTACAGAGTACCCTCCAAAATATACCCTTCCTTATCAGATGCATGCTGGAGGAAATGTGGCCTTAGAGGCTTTCCTTCACATCTGGTGGGAATGCCCCAAGCTACGACCCTTTTGGCTAGATATCCATGCTTAGATAAAGATTATTCTAGACTTAGAACTCCCAGACTCCCCATTGGAGTCTACTTCACTTCCCCACTACCGCAAATCTATATTACCTCATCTGTTGAATGCAGCCCAGCAACTAATACCAAGCCACTGGAAGACACCCTGAGTACCTACTCGCACTGAATGGGTGATCTTAGTCAATATTATGACCGCAGAGGAGTGGATGGTATAAAGATAAATATGAGAAACTTTATAACATGTGGGCCACTTGGCTGAACTACATAGGTTTAGATGGGAAGGTTTCCCCGGGGACCTCACCGTCAGCAGCCCCCTCTGTTTGATGGGCTCGGGGGAAACCCAGAGCACTCGAGATTTGAGATGCGGGGGGGGAGACCGAGGCTTGGAGCATAGATGCCACAGTTTATGACAGCTCAATATACTAGCAGGTGTTTGTTTGTAATTTCCTTTACGCTATTTCTTTGTATGCATGGGCCCGATTCTTAGAAGTGCGGTCCGATTCTGGTCTTTGATCGGGGGCGTACACCCCCCGCAGAGCTATACCAGACTGGAATGATAGGGGAAACCCATTGCTGTTTGAACTCATATCGTGATGTATTGATTACGTATCCCCTAGGATGTTCCCCAAACTGTATACTTCCCTGAGTAATTTGATGATTAATAGCACCCGGTAGAAGCCCCCATTGTCATACATTGTCTTTTCAATCTATGTGTTTTGTTGAAATGCATACTTGTCTGTTTGAAAAATGTTCAAAATAAAGATTACATAAAAAACAAAAAAAAAAAAAAAACACATTAGGGCAGACTTTCCTTTGAAAGTGAGCCCTCAGCCACTGGTGCATCCATCTTCAGGTTCACACAAAGCAGCTGTTTGAATGGCCAGGCTGTGATGCGAGTTCTGTGCCTGCATACAAGAGGCACTGTCATGGCACAGCACTCTGAAATCAGGGAGCACTCCTTATACAGTGAATGCCAAATGACATCAGCTGGACCCAAAGATGAATATCTCCTAAACCGTACAAGTTGAAATTCACTGTACCTACAGGCAAGACTTTGTAAACCTGTACCTATAGGCAAGTTTATACTCAGGGTTTACTACTTTAACACAATGCCCTGCTTTGCACTACAAAAGGGTGAATAGGGCTTCAAGAATGCAATAGCAAAGTATATTACACCAACTTGCAAAATAACATTTTTAGCAGTAGCCCTGAAGAATACACAAACACATAGTCTGCAGTGGGAATTTATTAACAAAAAATCAAAACATCAAGATTTTACCATTTATCTTCCATACTTACTGGTAATAACCACCAACTACAATTTGAGAAAAAAAAAAGTTCCCACTGGGCCATTTTCTTGAAATTTATATTCAGTCAAAATTCCAACAGCTTAACTGCACCACCATTGCTCTGGTACTCACTTAAAACTTTGCAATCTTTGGTGGCTGCAACTAAGCTATCTATGCAGGAGCATTAGAAAATGGCATTTTACCTTTTATTGTTGTGGTCCTGATTTGAAAAGGCAACAATTAAAAAAAGGTGAAAGCAGACCTATATACCAAAGTAACAATTCTTTATCCAACCTGGCCATCCTGCCCTTTTAACACATAACCAGTTAAAGCTGAAACTGCCTACAGAACCTGGCGATTTAAACTATCTGATGTCAGTCACATTCTCTGTGGAAGGGGAGCATAACCGAGTCCAATGACAATCCAGTCACTGGCTGGCTACAGATCATAAAACCAAAGTGGTCAGCATTTGGTCATATGACCAACATCAGAGAAAGCCCAGAGCACCAGTTTTTGTAACAGTATTTCAGCACTTTTATGGTTATATTTATTTTAAAACAGTATGGACAGGGGAAACGTTTGTTAGCCCCACAGGCCTGTCTTAAGATCAGGGTACGTTTGTCCAATTGCCTACCAGCAGATAACAGCTATACTGCAGCCATCTATTGACAGACAAGTTATTACCACCCCCCCCAACCCCCCCCCCCCCCCCCCCATTAAGGGCAACAACTCTATACCCTTTGGCCCATATCTAGCAAACATATTGGGAAACATTTCAATAACTTATCCAGAACCAACCTTAAGGAAAAGGCTCCCATCACTAAAGTAGGAGATTCTCTTCAATAAATAAAACAAAAATCCGTAATCCTGCATATAGTTTCGTTCACTTATCTTAGAAAGCAGATTTCAAACAAAAATACACCAAGTGGATCACCACTTCTGAAATGGATCCCAATATGATGAACTGCTCCCCCCCCCCCCCCCCAAAAAAAAAGCCAGAATGAGATGCATAATCCATCTAGAACAGAGTTATTTAACTGAACAAAGCTGCTTTTACCATACTGCTTTGTGAAGCCAGTTTAGTACAAAAGTTGGGCAAAGAGAAAGATGCTCCCATCTCATTCTGGGAAAAAAAAAAAGAAAAAATATTTCCTCATCAATTATGTTTAGTATGGAGAAGCCATTTTCCAAAATGTAAGGGTACAAGTGAAGCTCCTTTAGAGTCTTTTTAAAAGCTCCACTAGCAGCTCTTAGACTAACTTTATTTGCTGCCAGACATCCGTTGCAGTCATTTTACTAAAACTTAAAAGTAATGCTCATTTGTATACAAAACAGCCTGTCAATCTTTGGAAGACTGCAACTTAAAAAGAACCAATTTCACGTATACAATGTATATGAAGAGGGATAAAAACGTTATTGTAGAGCATCTTTTACTTTGCCTTCAATTATGTTCCTCAATATAGAATACCTAGACAGCACCTTAGCAGAGGCAACTTGAAAATTGCTGCCATAATATTCCTAGGATGCTCAGTGTGTAAACTCCTTGTGCAATATAGAAACTGAGCACAAAACCTCCTGTGTATATATAGAGGTTTAAAAATTTAGTGGTGGGGAAAAGAAATTCATGGGTGGATCATAGCTTTAGCACCAGCACTACTGCCACTTGAAGTTGCAGTAAAACACTGCACGATGACAGGTGCAGCTTCAACAGAATAACTGGGCAAAGGAAGTCATTTATTGCACCATGATCCCAAAAAATGAAATAAATGCACAGGAAAGATTTCAGTAGCAGAACTGCAAGTCTTAAGTTAAACTATCCCCATTAATGACCTTTTGCCAAATATTTCTGCTTGCAACCTACATTTTTGGGGTTTTGTAAATATGAATACACAGCAGTTGCCAATTCCTGTGCTTCCAAGGGGCACCTGGATGTGCAATACTAAATTGTAGAACAAATTCTAGCATTAACCTTAAAGTAAAATGGGACATATTATGGCTGCACAATCCAGGTGGTGTGGGAAGGGGCAAAAACTTCAGTGATGGTTATTCCTGATACTTAGAAAACAAAAAAGCATTTCATTGGGCAATACTTCAGAATTTGAAGGATGGAGCAAAACCAATCCATTGAGAATTAGAGAGGAAATACCCATTTCCAGATAACCCAAAAAAGTTATGTAACTTAGGAAACTTAACATTCCATCAGCAATTTCTATAAAATGTTGCAAGAATTAACCTCTAAAACAGGTAGGCAACTCTCAGAACTCCAGTTGTGGTGAAGCTACACATCCCTTAATGCCTCTGCCTCTGGAGACATGCCTGTCTGTGGCTGTCAGTCTTACAGTGCTTCATGGGATGTGTCAATCAAAACAGCCGAAGTGCCAACGATTTCCTACCCCACTCTAGAATTTAGATGGTCTTAATTCAAAGAAACCTTCAGTAAACCATCAAAGACAAAACTAAAATTTATACCTCCCCCATAAAAAAAATGTATATATATATTTACAGTTTTGTACAAAGTATACACATCAAATCCAACAGAATTTTACCCTCATGCAATGGACATCTTTAAGGAGAGGGGTATGGATTTGTATTATATCTGAACACAAATGTTGCTTGCAGGTTAATAAAAATTACACATTTAGTGTTCAAAATAAGAACAAAAATCAAATAGCAACTGCAAAAAAGGTGGAGAGGATTGAAAAATGCGTTTTTACCCCCTAAATTGTTTTCTGACTCAGGCTCTTTTGCTTGTGTAATTACAGGTGTACATATTTACAAATCATTGGGACCCCTGAAGCAAGCTTTTGATTTTTCAGATGAAAGTATGCATGAACAGTTTTACAGCGAAGTAGTTCATGATTTGCAAATTCCACATAGGGTTAAGAGAAAAAAAATTCAAGGAAATTAATATTGTGTTTGTCTTATAAGGGCTGCATGAAAGGTCTTATACATAAGGCACTTTGCACAAGTAAAATAGTTTGCTTATGGAATATCGTTAAAACATGAACTCTAAACTGCCACAAGAAAATGTACAGGAATAATGACAAGCCAGTTTTCAACTGTATGCAACTTTCCAACTGAAGGGACTTCCTAAACCAAGTATTGCATTGCTGACTCGGGTGAAAACAAAAACCATTATAAGCATATAATAGTGCAAGGGTCCTCAAGCAGAAAAGTGGCCAGAAGGTTTTCCATTATGCACTTCCTCTCCCAACGGAACAGAATGAGAAAACAAATAAGTGCAACTACATTAATCTTATGAGCACACAGTGCAAACAATGGGGTCATTAATTAAAAATGTCTGAGGAGGGGTAAACAAAAAAAAAAAAAAAAAAATAGGCTCAAAACTGCTGGTAAGTGTTCTAGAAGGCAGGAGGAAATAAAGCCATGAAAGGGGGAAGAAGCCCTCATCAAGAAAATTATGCATGTTGGGATCCTCATCTTCTCGGGGCCAGACCATGCCTAAAATAGAAACAAATGAAAATTGTTAAGCAATCCATTCTCATTACATTTAAAGGACATGCAGGATTGAAAAAAAATATTTATGCTAACCTATGTGGCCGCAGCAGCTCTAAGACCGAGACGCGAGCGATCACATGACCGCTGATTTCTTGGTCTTCACTGAGCAGAGTGGTGACTAACCAGCTCTCACTGGAGCACCAGGCTGTGGAGGTGATGGGACCATCTTGCTCAGTGGCACACTAAGGCTGAGCCAGCTGCAAGACAACAATCTAGTTAACATTTTCGGAGGTCCCTGCAGTGACTGGACAGGCTCGGTGACATCAGCTGACAGCAGGCTTTAGCCCACTGTCGGCTGAATCTGGATTATAGGAGTGCAGAACCAAGTTCATACTTTAAAGTAAATGATCTGCAGTCCCCAACTAGTACAGTATTGCTGGGGGGGTGGGGGAGATGTCATTCTTATCCATTTCTAGACAGTCATTGACTTTGCTACAGACATGACTTTCTAAACCATAAAGCAAGGATAAGAAAATAAGCTGTAAAAAGTAACCCTTTTAAAAATTAGCTGCTTTAAATATCTCAAAACCCTACTCCCTTAGGCTAGGAGCACACTTAATGCTGTGCAGGGACCGCCTTGATCTGTGCACGTTTCCTGCTACGCATGCAACTCACACTGCCCTTGCGACATGCTGCAGGCGTCAATACAAAGTCAACAAAATGCAGTGCATTATCCTGCACCGGATCGCATGGTACAAAACCACAATGTGATCCGGATGCAGTGTGGCTCAAAAAAAGGTGCATGCACCCTTGTTACAATGAGATTTGGAACCATTCAAAATGGAGTCAAATCACATTGAATTGTGTGTGAATTGAACAGGAGTGCATTGTGGTTCTTGTACTTTACACAACTTTGCAAGAGTCTCCACTGATTTCAATCGAAACCTGCATCCTAACAAGTGGAACGCAACCTTTTGTTAAAGTGACCCCAAAATAAAAAGTTGGCATACAAAAAAAAAAATCTTGCACTGAGTTTAATACAAAATAAGCCATAAAGGTAAGCACTGACTTGCAGATTAACGTTTTTCCTCTCCAGACTCGCTGTGATACTCTGCCACATAGAGGCTTTTGTCGATACTGCTGGGTATGGGCTTGATCTCTGTTCCCAACTGCTCTTCAATACTTTTAAGGTTAAATCTGTCATCATAGGTGATCAGGTTGATGGCAAGCCCAAGGTGGCCAAAACGACCTAGTAAAACAAAATGTAAAAAAAACAAAAAAAAACAAAAAAAACAACTTTTATCTTCGAAACGGAACCTGGTACCATCTAAGATTATAAAGTGGAGGAAACAAACATTTCTCATCGGACAAAATTATACTTTATTAAAAGATGTTCTGAAACATGCCAAAAAGGCAGGCCAAGCACTTGTTACAAAATAGGACATATGAACTCTCCCCAATCCAGCTGTCCATAGTCAGATTAAGTGAACTTTAAGTGTTATCCCAAAGGCACCTGCATACTCTTTAGAAGTAAAAAAAAAAAAAAAAAAAAAAACAGCCAAATCCAGCCTTCCCCAGCTACTTGTACTTTTGCTGTGACCTTTAAAACCCGGCTTCAGTTTTTGAAGTAATTTTCAGTTTCTAACAGCTTAGAAACATAAGCTGCGTGTTACCATTGGAGGGCAACAGGTTACCAAGATTTTGGTGCCATAGAAAGTAATAGGAAATTGACCAAGATTGTCAGGTGTGATCTTTAAGGGCTAGTTCACACCACATGCAGTCCAATGTGTTTTTCCTGCATCAAAAATGCATGGAATATAGCTTATATGGTTTTCAATGGCGTAGTTCACACCAGTGCTTGCTGTTCGTACGTTCCAGAAAAAAAAAAAAAAAAAGTAAATAATGCTGCATTTTTCCCTGCGCTGGAATACTGTAAAACTCAAAAACACACTGGAATGCACTGGAACATGTCCTTATTTAAGGTTAAGAAAAAAAATAAAAAGGCTACGTTTGTGTGACAGTTGAATTTGAGCTCAGCGACTGTGGTGATCAGCAACAATAGTGGGGATGAATCTCACAAGCAGATACAGCTATCAATAAAAACCTGATACAGATGCCAACATCCCGTTATATCCAAAACTAGAATACTTTGGCTGGAATTCAATACAGTGCCTTGAAAAAGTATTCAAGCTCCTTGATTTTCCACATTGTCATGTTACAAACAAAAACTTAAAATTCCACTAAAATACATTTATGTGATAGACCAACACAAAGTGGCACATAATTGTGAAGTGAAAGGAAAATTAAACTTTTTTTTTACAATTAAATTTCTGAAAAGTGGCGTGCATTTGTTTATTAAGCCCCCTTTACTTGGTTCCACTAGACTAAAAATATCCCAAGCTTTGAACATCTCACGAAGCACTGTTCATTCCATCATCCGAAAATGGAAAGAATATAGCACAACTGCAAACCTAACAAGACATGGCCGTCCACCTAAACTGACAGGCCGTGCAAGAGGAGTGTTAATCAGAAGCAGCTAAGAGGCCCATGGTAACTCTGGAGGAGCTGCAGAGATCCACAGCTCAGGTGGGAGAATCTGTCCACAGGACAACTATTACACCCCTTTCACACTGGGGCCACATTGGCGCTAAAGCGCTGTTTGTTTTAGCAGCGCTTTATCGCTGTTTTAACCCCAAAGTAGTTAAAACCTCCCGTGTTGCGGCGCTTCCGAATCGCTTTCAGGAGCTTCGGAAGCACTGCCCGTTTATTCCAATAGGCAGGGCGTTTTTAGAGCGTTAAATACAGAGCTGCCAAACTGCCCTAAATATGCTGCTTCCAGGACTTTTCGGAATGCCCCGCAAGCGCACCACCCCAGTGTGAAAAGTCACACTAGAACGAATGGGAGGCAGTTTTCAGGTTCTTAGAGGCAATTTCCAGCGCTAATGCGCCTGAAAACAGCCCCAGTGTGAAAGGGGGTCTTAGTCATGCAAACCTGGCTTTTATGGAAGAGTGGCAAGAAAAAAAAGCCATTGTTGAAAGAAAGCCATGTTTGCAGTTTGCGAGAAGCCATGTGGGGGACACGGAAAACATGTAGAAGGTGCTATGGTCAGAGTTAAAAGATTTAATTTAGCCTAAAAGCAAAATGCTATGTGTGGTGGAAAAACACTGCACATCACCCCGAACACACCATCCCCACTGTGAAACATGGGGATGCTTTTCTTCAGCAGGGACAGGAAAGCTGGTTGGAGATGAGGGGAAGATGGAGCCAAATACAGGGCAATCTTAGAAGAAAACCTGTTATGCCGCATACACACGATCAGACATTCCAACAAAATCCATGGATTATTTCCAACGGGTGTTGGCTCACACTTGTCTTGCATACACACGGTCACACAAATCTTGTCGGCAATTTGGAAAGTCAAGAACGCGGTGACGTACGTGTACTACGAGCCGAGAAAAATGAAGCTCAACATCCAGTGCGGCTCTTCTGCTGGATTCCAAGCATGCGTGGAACTTTGTGCGTCGGAATTGTGTACACACGATCGGAATCGACGACTTTTGCAGTCGGAAAAATTGAGATGCAGATCTCAAATTCTGTGACGGAAATTCCAATTAAAAATGTCCGATGGAGCCTACGCACGGTCGGAATTTCTGACAACAAGCTCCCATCAAATATTTTCCATCAGAAAATTCGACCGTGTGTTTGCAAAAAACTCGAGACTGGGGCAGAGGTTCACCTTCCAGCAAGACGATGACCCTAAACAGCCAGAGCTACAATGGAATGATTTAGATCAAAGAATATTCATGTGTAAGAATGGCCCAAAGTCCAGACCTAAATACAAAATTGAGAATCTGTGGCAAGACTTGAAAATTGCTGTTCAGACACTCTCTATCCAATCTGACAGAGCTTGAGCTATTTTGCCAATTGGCAAAAATGTCACTAGATGCGCAAAGCTGGTAGAGACATACCCAAAAGGACTTGCAGCTGTAATTGCTGTGAAAGGTGGTTCTACAAAGTATTGACTCAGGGGGGCTGAATACAACTGCACGTCACACTTTTCAGATTAAAAAAAAAATAAAATTGAAAAACAAAAAAAATTTCTATCCACTTCACAATTATGTGCCACTTTTGTGTTGGTTTATCACATAAAATCCCAATACATTTACTTTTTTGGTTCGGGTATGACTACTTTAAGGCACTGTAAGCTTGCCTTATGTGCATTCTGTTTTTTGAGGTCACTGCAGGCAAGAAAAACTTCAGAACTTGTTCCAAGACAACTCACTTCAAAATTCTTACCTGATCTGCCTATGCGATGTAGATAGGTCTCCGCCAACTTTGGAAAGTCAAAGTTTATCACCACATTCACAGCTTGAATATCAATACCACGGGTAAACAAATCTTTAAAAAAAATAAGTGGATTTGGTTACATTGGGTATTTTTGGGAAGACCACAATTACAGTAAAACTAGAAAACCATGCTCATTTTAAGCTAGAAATACAAACAGGGTAAAACAGTGTTTCCGTTATCTATAGGAAATTTGTGTTTGGTAGCTTTTGCGCACTTCCTGAAGGTGCAAACTGTGCCTTTTTGGCAACAGTATTTGAGTCCCCAACAAAAAACATGCAGCAAATGTTCAGAATTCAGCATTTATTCTTGCCCATGGTTATTAACTTGAAATACTGAAGTTAAAGCATCAGACTAGCATGATCAGGAATAATGAGCAATGGCAACAACTACACAACTACATGTGGCTTTACAGGTTCTTTAAAATGTTTAGTGCAAGGATTCAAGCATTGGGGTGTTGTGGAGTTCTTTACTGGGGAAGTTTTACTTCAAAGGCTAAAGCTTTTGGGGGAAAAAAAAAAAAAAAAAAAATGCACCCATACATTAAAAAAAATTAAATGTGCTCATTTTTACGTCGGAGCCTGGAAAGCATTGCACCCGCAATCCGTAGGTGCACAGGCTCCTGCAACTGCTGGCCTGTACAGAGGTATGAACCTTCAGTTACAGGGCCTCAGGAAGTGTAAATGGACCACAAATTGCGGTGTGCCATTGAAACAGTGCCTCTGCTGGCAGACAGGGCTTGTTTGTCATTCACCACTTCCTGAGAATGAAAGATGCGGTTGACAAGAGCAGCCACGTCAATTTCAAATTGACAGGGAAACTGCTCCAACAAGCAGGACCCCCCCCCCAACCCCCACTCCCAGAAGTTCCTGTAGGGAAGGGGGAAGGGGTAGGTGGTAGGCTGCAGACTGACCAATGCTTCATAATACACCCTAAATATGGGCATCACGGTACAAAGTGGTCAGAATTATGGAGTTTACCTACGTTTTGGAAAATCAGGTTGTGTGCAAGACGTGAAGGCAGGCCAGCAAGATATAGGCCAGCATGATCTAGCTTTTCCTGCTAACAAAATCTATAAGCCAGATGTTCTTAACACATCAAGACCTCTCCATTACATAAAGGATTATCACAATAGATTTTTTTAAATCTTACCAGTGCAAACAAGGTTTCGGCATAAGCCATTTCTGAAATCGTGGAAAACTCTATTCCTGTGCTCCTAAAAGACAATTACAAAAGTTATATTGCATTTCTCAGAACAAAATATATTGATAAAAACCCCGTACACTACCACAATCTAGCCTCAAAATCACACCAAGTGGAGAAAAAAAAAGAAAATAAAAAATCAGGCACAAAAAAAGGTCAGAGTCATGGCACATGTGTTCCCACAAACATTAACTACCAAAAACGTTTTTTTGGTACACTGCATTTGTCATCCCTAAAACAAATGAGGGGGTTATTTACACTAGTTTACGCTTGTTCAAAATGTACTTAGCGGTCAACAACTTTTTGCAAAATTTGACTTGAATGACGATCAGACACATTGTAAGATCTAAAACATTAGAGACAGATGATTTACAACTAAGGTAATTGGGAGTCAACTATTTTAGCAACCCTTATAACCTTCATTTGTAGAAATCTCAGATTCCTGCATACATTAAGGCTATATTCACTTTAATTAACACAAAAAACAAATAAAAAAAACAAAAAAACAAACAAACAGCATTTTGCTCACAAAATTAAGTGCATTTTTTTTCTCCGGTGTCTGCAGAGCATTGGATTGCAGGTGCAATCTGAAGCTCCTGCATGTTCTTGCAACAGCTCTGTGGGCTTCCCTCTGTCAGGTTCAGAGCTGCGAGAAGAGTGAAGAGATTACTGGGGTGCTTAACAGCACCACCCTCACAGTCCATTGAGAAGTACAAGCCTTCTACTGTGGTGGAAAACAGGTCCTGTAGGTCATTCATTTGTAAATGAGTGGTGTGGCTATGCAGGCAGAGCTGAATTGTGCATGACAGTGGAGTTGTCCCCCTGCTGTTGAAATACAGTAGCGCAGCAGAGATTCCCTCATCCACATCAATTGTGTGGATGGGGAAATCTGGTCAGTTTTTCATTCAGCCCACTGGGATTGGGGGGGGGGGGGGGGGGGGGGGAATAAAAAACAAAAAAAACAAAAAAAAAAACAAAAAAAAAAAAAACACGTATGGCCAGCTTAAAGTGGATGTAAACCCTTATATACCCAGCGAAGTGAACAGCCTCAGATGACACAGCTGAAACAAATCTCCCTACATAAGTATTACATGTATATCTGCAGTCTTCAGCTTTCTAGACTCTTTAGAAAGTGCACATAGCGTTAGAAATTCTTCTTCCTGCTTAGTCAGTCTGAGCATACACAGCTGATTGGAGGAGAGCCACCCCCTTCCACATAGGCAGAGGAACGAAGATACTTGCAGAGCTATGCTGTGAATAGACAAGCTCTCTGCTTATTTGTCTCCAAGTTACCTCCCAGACTTCAGAAGTTATCATGCTGGTAACAGAGGAACAGAGCAGCAGAAAAGACATGGGACTCAGGACTTTGGAGAGAGACAAGTAAACACTACAGATATATATGTCCAGGCCAATTTCATGAATAGGGTTTAGATCCACTTTAAGCTTAGAACCTACCAACAGCATTCAGTTCCAACATTCAATAGCCAGGCATTGTAAACTATGCTGGGACAAACATTGCTTTAAGCAGAATTTTAATTACTGCGGATACAAGTGAGCTTAAAACCACATGCTTGTTTCAAAATGCTCATGAATGCCCACACAGGTGCCAAGTGATAAGTGTGACTGTCCTTAGCTCTGCATTGTTATAGCAGTGCATTTCCATTTGCCAGCATTTAATACATGGCCACAATTTTATTCACTTTTGGCCCTGCTGCACTCTACAATGTGACCTAAAAACCCTTGCAGTACACCATTTAAAAAGTATCTCTACATATTTGATTCCCTATAAGTGGTGGTTAAAAAAAAAAAAAAAAAAAAAGGGGTAGTTCTTGGCAATCCTTCCAAAATGCTAGTTGCCTTCTCTGGTTTTAAACTAATGAAGAAAAAAAAAACACAAAAAACAAAAAACTCACCAAGGTGGATGCAGCATCAGTTCGATGCTGCATCTGTCCCCTGCCGTCTCAAAGACCGAGACCTGAGTGATCAACAGTCTTATCGCTCAGTTTTGTCTGAGCTGGGCTGTGCAGGGGGCGGGAGCAGCTGGTTCAGGCTCTCAGTGGTTCACTGAGATCTCTCCAGAGCCTCAACTGGCTAAGGGATGTCAGCTGACTTTTGCCTGCAGTTGGCTGAATACAAGTCACTTTATTATCCAAGTCAGACCCAGATCACGCATGCAAGAAATGCAAGTCAAAGTCTAGCTGAAGACCGTAGCAAAATTAGGTTTTTACATGCTGCAATGCAGAGCATTGGGGAAACTGGGCCAGTTGAAAAGAAAGTAATTTTGACTGTTTCCCTGTGTTGTAAAATGCTATATAATCTAATTAAAAAAAAAGGTAGTGCGTTTAGGACCACAAAGTAGATGGAAAGGAAACACAAAAGTACATTTTTTAATTTAAAAAAACCCTTGGGAAAAAAAAAGCATGCAGTGTTACAAACCTGTCTCATCTTTGCATGTATATAGAAGCACGAATAGCCCAGCTGAGATATTTTCTTGGCCAACAGCTCTACCCGCTGAGATGAGTTGCAGAAAATTATTGACTGGTTAATCTGAAGCTGTAAACAAACCATCAAAAGTACTGGTTAGCAGTGTCCTTTTCTGCGAAGACAACCTACAGCCCTCAGGGTACATTGAAGCAATTCAAGTTTTTCTCAACACTAAAAAAGCATGAAACATTTGACCATTATAGTCTTGAAAATTTACTACATTATCACACATCGCATTCCTAACATAGCATCAAACGCATTTGTCACAAAAACTTCTGAAAGGTAAGGTTTCTTCTGGGCCTAGTGGAAAAGCTGTAATCCTGAAGTGGTTGAAGAAAAAAAAAATATAGGATTTTTCACTTTATTGCTGTAGAAAGGTCCCACCCCTTGTTGATTTTATGGAGAGTACAAAAACCCTAGTTTATCTCCCCAAAAGGATGCAAAAAATTGATTTCTTCTCATCCTATTAAAAAAGGACAGTCTTTCACCAATGCAGTCCAACTGATGGTGGGCAACACAGCAAAGGGTAACAGGTAAACAAAATAGGACCACTTGCGGCTCAGCGCCGCCTGAAGGATCTTTTGCTCAGAGTAGTGTTCAGATGAGGTCACAACATCCACTTGCTAGAACTTCAACACTAGCTGGCAGCCTTGCAAATCTAGGACACTGTTGCTTAATGCCAATAAGCACTCGCAGGTCTAGAGTGCACCTCGGCAGGAGAGGGTAGAACCTAATCTCTTGACCATAAGCTTAGATGACTGATCTGAGCCACCTCAGATGATAGAAAATGGTGCCCCCTTACAGGAACCATGTGGGATGACAAAGGAAATCCATCTTTCTGAATATAGTGGTTAAAAGACTCAGCCCAAACCACACCCGGAAAGAAGAGGGAAATTTGCTTTTAGTGAACTAGAGCCAGACAGAATGATGTCCTGACTGGTAAAAAGGCAGAAACTACCTTAGGCAAGTCATAGGCCTCAACACCTATGCAAAAACCAGTAAATGTTCGAGCTTCCATTAGAGGATATTTGTACCTAGAGACAAACTTGCCCCATTTGTTAAACCTACACAGGTACTGAACATCTCCAGGTCTAGGGATCAAATTTTGCCAGCTGAGAGGTTAGCATGCAAATTGTAAATGCCTGGAAAGTACATGGCAGAAAAAGGCTGAATTGTAAAGTTCCATTCAAGTCAGGGTGCAATCTACCTCTTGCTGTGGCGAAGACTTCCTCCTCGATGGTTGATGTAGACCCCCGATGTGATATTCTGACAACACTAATCAGTTGGCACTCCAGCAGGGTGGTCCAAAGCTGCAAAGAGCCAAAAACCTGAGGCACCAGAATGATGAAGACAAGACTTCCATGATAACAAAGTACTAACACTGACAAGGTGCCCAGGAGTCCTCAGCCCAACATCGCTGGTATCTGTCATGAAGGGGGGGGGGGGGGGGGGGACCGAACGGAAGGACTTGATTCCAGAGCTGGATACTCAACAAAAGGGGAGACCTGGTACCCCGTGCCAAGCAAAGAATGGATTGGCTTGTCCCATGATGACTTCTGAATTCTGGCCAAGACCTGACTGCAGGAAGGCCAGAATGCAAGGCACAAAGTAATCTTTGGAGATGAATTGCCCGTGTTTACACTAGACATCAAGTAGGATTTCCAGCTAAAACTAGCTTTTTCTGGAAGCAAATTTATTGCGTTCAACAAGGTACAGATTCAAAGATCCCCTCTTAGGGGGTTGAAAGCCATGCTGTTTAACCACTTGCCGACTGCGCTATAGCCAAATGACGTTCTCCCAGAACCAAGCCCCGGCACACTCTGATCGCTTTGTCTTTCGGACAAAGCGGATTATAGATGGGGGTAAAGGGCTAATCACAGCAACCCTTTACCACGTGATCAACAATGTAAACTCACTTGCCAGCATGCTGACAAAATGTCGAACCTAGTAGAACGAGCAACACGCATCACTTCCATTTTCTTTAAACCATCATGAATTGCAGATTAACGAAATTCTATTTTCACAAATTGCTGTTTGGACACAACACCGGAAACTGAAGGAAGCCCAGTGCACAATATGAGCGAAGATTGTTACTCCGCTCCGAAGCTAGCCGAGAAAATGGCCGCCTTAGAGGCAGCGACAACTTTGTCCTAGTTAGCCGCTGTGCTGTGAAAACTGCTAAATCTTCCTGTACCGCAAGGTATTCAGTAGCTGGTGTTGTGTCCAAACACCAATTTGTCCAAATCAGCAATTACTGATGGTTTAAAGCGGAAGGGACGTGGTCCGATTTTCTGCCGAGTTGCCCATTTTGTCAGGACGCTGGTTATCGGCATTTTTCCTCATGCTGTCACATGAGGAGAGACTATAACCGACAAGTGTGAAAGATAATATCCACACTGATAATCAGTGCCGCTTTTTTTGCAAACAGATAATTTTTCTCCTTCACTGATGTGCCCCGCCACATCAGTGAAGGAGAAAAATGATCTGTTTGCAAAAAAAGCGTTTTGCAAACGAGAAAACCTTTTCCTCCAAATTTGTGGTCATTTTTTGTTTAGCAAACAATAAAACACCCAGTGGTGATTAAATACCACCAAAAGAAAGCTCTACTTGTGTGAAAAAAAAAAAAAAAGATAAAAATGTCACGAGTTCAGTGTTGCATGACCAAGCAATTGTCAGTGAGACAGCACTGAAAGCTGAAAACTGGTCTGTGCCGGAAGGGCGTAAAAGTGCCCAGTAGGCAAGTGGTTAGAGCTAGAGACTGAGAAGCAGGTTGGAACAAAGGGCCCCATGACAGTAGATCTGATTTGGCCTCTATTTTTATCAAGAACCAGGAATGTCTTAAGTTTTGCAGGACTCTGTACCCAAGTAGACCTGGCGAGATGTATTGCTAGAGTGCGTTTTCTCTTGGGAGGGTGCACCGGATCTGCACAGGGCCAATCCGCACTGCCCAGACAGAGGGTCAGGGGTCTTGCAGCCTCATGGGACAGTTGGAGAATGAAAAGCTACAAGCTTTCACTAGACACTAATAGAAGCCACAAGACTGCTGATGAGAAAAGGCATTTAGCAGTTTATATTTACTAAAATAACCGCATTTACATGTTCTGTGTACTGTGGGGGACCAGATCTAGCAAATGCAGGGTCCTGGGTTTAGTAACACTTTAAGCTCCCTTTTGATGTAAAGGTGATGAGAGCACAATCTTCTGCAGCCCCTAATGCTGTTTCTTTATCCTCATTCCCTTCTATGCCTGCCTCATTTAGGGTAGGGGTACAGAGATCCAACTCGAGTGAAAATGGAGGAACTGGAGAAGGGAAATGGAGTCTTGTAGCCTGGACAAAAATGGCTGTATTAAGACTTAATAGTTCGAGCAATTGTAACATGCAGAAAATTCGGGAAAAAAAAAAAAAAAACCGGAGCCACCATCAGGTCCTCTTGCAAACGGATAGGAGTGCGGACAAGGACAGAGCTTATCCCAGCAGCATAAAACATCTAGCAGGTATAGGAATGCCTAAAAGTTGCACATCACAGCAAACTCTGTAACGTGGTGTACGACCACCTTTCAGCCTGGGCTCCAACCAGGACCCCCCCCCCCCCCCCCCCAGGGGGCATATTCTTGAAAGCTTTGCCAATAGCAAATCACCTGAAGGTAGTAATACTTTGCTCATGTCCAGTGCAATTAGAATATAAAGCTGTAATTGGTTAAACAACTAATCTTTGTAAAAAGTTACCCTCCATAGGCTCTGGCATCCTTGCTTTATACCAATTTCAAGTATACTTGTCCCTACGCTGTCACACGGACCAAGACCTTTGCTGTGCAACTCACTAGGTCTCTTCAAAAGATTTCCAGCCAAGCTCTGCTCCTGTTATGCAAGTGTGCCACAATCTTTGTTTTATATGAACAGCTGTCCACAAATGGGACATTCTTTCAATACAAAAAGGAAGACTACAATTCACGCAAAGAGAATATCCTAGCTGGAAGAATTTTGAAGAGGCTTTGTCTTGAGCGTGCTGTACAGAAAAAAAATCTGAGTGGAGTGACAGGTAATATCCAAAATGTTGAATGGTCACAAGAACAAGAACCTTCCAATGGGAAAAGTTGAGGTATTTTCCACATTTTAGAGTTATGCCCTCATTTCCAAATGGGGTTTAACTACTTGCCGACCACCAGTTGCGAATTGACGTACTTGTATGCCGCTTCGTGCACTAGCTTCTGAGGGACACGCCCCGAATGACCACAGAGGAAGCCAATGAGTGGGTCACACCGATCGTTCCATAGAGAAGGCAGAACATGATCTGCCTATGTAAACAAGGCAGATCACCATTCTGACAGAAGAGGAGACAGCATGTTCCTGATTGGCAGGAACAGAAGATCTGTGTGCCTCCAGTGAATCCATCCCCCACAGTGTAAGCACCTCCCAGGGACACTTAACCCTTTAATCGCCCCTGGTGTTAACCCCTTCCCTGCCAGTGTCATTACTACAGCAACAGTGCATATTTTTAGCACCAACTACTGTAATACTGGTTACCATTTAATAGTTCTAAATGATTGTCAGTTAAGTGCCGATCTGTCCACCGCAATCCCGCTTAAAATCACTTATTACGGCCTCTACTAGTAAAAAAAAAAAAAAAAAAAAAAAAAAAAAAAAAAAAAAAAAAAAAATTAAAAAAGTCCATAAATCCCCTAGTTTGTAGACGCGATAACTTTTGCACAACCCAATCAATATACTATAATTTACCAAAAATATGTAGCCAGAATACATATTGGCCTAAATTGAAGAAAACTTTATATTTTTTCATTGATCATAGCAGAAAGTAAACATTTCATCTTTAAAATTGGTCTTTTGTTTCTAGCGCAAATAAAAACCGCGGGGGGGCTGGAGGACATCAATTTTATTTGGGTACAGCGTCGCAAGACTGCGTAATTGTCAGTTAAAGTAACGCAGTTCCGTAACGCAAAAAAATGGCCTGGTCATTAAGGGGGTAAAACACAACCTACCTGAGATAAAATAAGTGTGGGCTTAGCTATACTTCATATTACACCCAATACAAACCAGTCTGCAATAAACTAGACAGTCAAGCAAATCACTAAAGAAAAGAGGGAGAAAAACATGACAATTATTAATGTAAAAACACAATTGTGACGCTTACCCTTGAAAAAAGTGTGTTAAGGCAGTGAACCTTTTGCCTTTCTGTAACATAGGCATAGTACTGTGTAACTCCCTTCAACGTAAGCTCTTCCATCAGGTTGATCTCATATGGTTTTTGCAAGTGGGAGGACTAGATGCACATTAGTAGAAAAGAAGAAAAATCACAACTTAAGAGGTAAACTTACAACACATGCATGCTAGTACCTATGCGGCATATCAGAACAGTCTCCATTGAAGCGATAGAAATTTTAAGCATTTTCAGCAGCCACATCAGAACAATTATTTTTCCGCACAAGTAAAAATCTGCATTTTGCTGGAAATTACTGTGCCCCATAAAAGCGACTGGGCAGCTCTAGAGCCACCTGAACTACTTACCCAAAAGTTGGCTGCATTAGCCATGAGCTTGTTTTGACTTAAAGCAGAGTTCCGCCAAAATTATTTATTATTTTTAAAGTCAGCAGCTACAAATACTACAGCTGCTGACTTAATATTAGGACACTTACCTGTCCAGGGCTCCCACGATGTCCTCACCCGAAGCAGATCTGTCCCTCGGCTGCCGTATCTTTGGTAAGGGAATCAGGAAGTGAAGCCTTGCAGCTTCACTGCCTGGTTCCCTACGGCGCAAGCAGGAGTCCCACTGCGCGTCCTCAGTGGTCCCTGCTGTCTTCTGGGACCTGTATGTCTCCCAGAAAAGGGGGGGGGGGGGGGGGGGGTGTATCTGCTCCCCCCTGAAAGGTGGCAAATGTGACACCGGAGGGAGGGAGGAACAGGAAAAGCAGAAGTTCCATCTTTGGGTGGAACTCCGCTTTAAGACTTAACACACCCATAGGTTTTAACCTTACCTTTGTCGACAAAGTGTTAATCTTTGTCTATGTTCCAGTTTAAGCTGGTGCCATGATCACTGCCCGGGGCTTCCTATTTCAGGGTGGCTCCTCTTGCAACATCTTATGGAGCCACCCCCACATGCAAGGGCTAATGTTGTGCCTAGGATAGCAAAGCACTTTTTCCTTCCTTCTCTCAAAGTTAAGACTGGTTGGAGAATGCACTGTTCACTGTTAGTTTCGAGTCTTCACAGGAAAGTTAAGGCAAGCAAAGAGCAGGACCCAGCAACACAAAGTCGTAGTATTGTCAGGAAGCTAATAGTTAGGCAATTTGGACAGAGTATAATCCCAATCGGTAGGTACGATGCCCGGCAAGGGCGGTGATGTGACACGGTGTACATCTTACAGCATGTATGTGTTCCTTGATTACCTAATGGGGAGCTAATACTGCTGTGCAAAATGTAAGCACATTGTTTCCCTGGAAGCCCAGGTTCTGAATCTAGGGAAGCAACTGTCGGCACTGAGAAGACCCTCCTTATTAAAGGAGAGTCGGGAACATACCCGGCAGTCAAGTAATTGCCAGACCATTGTTCCTAATTTTTACTGACAGTCTACTGACTGGAATGATACCAGCGGATTGGAGAAAAGTCAATGTAGCTCCAATTTAAAAAAGGGCCCAAAATACACCCTTGGGAATTACAGACCAGTTAGCCTAACATCAATAGTATGCAAGCTCTTGGGAGGGGATAAGGGACTATATACAAGATTTTAGTAATGAAAATTAGTAGTAATCAGCATGGATTCATGAAGAATCGTTCTTGCCAAACCAATCTATTAACCTTCTATAAAGGAGGCGAGTTGCCATCTAGATAGAGGGCCCGCATTTGACAGTTTACTGTACAAAATAAGGTCCGTTGGCATGGATCATAGGGTGAGTACATGGATTGAAAACTGGCTACAAGGGTGAGTTCAGAGGGTGGTGATAAATGGGGAATACTTGGAATGGTCCGGGGTGGGGTTCCACAGGGTTCTGTGCTGGGACCAATCCAATTTGTTCCTCAACAACCTGGAGGATGGGGTAAAGCGTTCAATCTCAGTATTTGTGGATGATACCAAGCTAAGCAGGGCAATAACTTCTCAGCCGGATGTGGAAACCTTGCAAGAAGATCCGAACAAATTAATGGGGTGGGCAACTACAAGGCAAAATGAGGTTTAATGTAGAAAAATATAAAATAATGCATTTGGGTGGCAAAAATATGAATGCAATCTATACACTAGGGGGAGAACCTCTGGGGGAGTCTAGGACGGAAAAGACAAGGTGGTCCTAGTAGATGATAGGCTCAGCAATAGCATGCAATCCCAAGCTGCTGCTAACAAAGCAAACAGAATATTGGCATGCATTAAAAAAGGGATTAACTCCAGGGATTAAGCGATAATTCTCCCACTCTACAAGACTCTGGTCCGGCTGCACCTGAAGTATGCCGTCCAGTTCTGGGCACCAGTCCTCAGGAAGGATGTACTGGAAATAGAGCGAGTACAAAGAAGGGCAACAAAGCTAATAAAGGGTCTGGAGGATATTAGTTATAAGGAAAGGTTGCAAGCACTGAACTTACTCTCTGGAGAAGAGATGCTTGAGAGGGGATGTGATTTCAATTTACAAATACCATACTGGTGACCCCACAATAGGCATAAAACTTTTTTGCGGAATGGAGTTTAATAAAGACACGTGGCCACTCAATAAGAAAAGAGGTTTATACTTAAACTATGTAGAGGGTTCTTTACTGTAAGAGTGGCAAGGATGTGGCATTCCCTTCCACAGGCGGCAGTCTCAGCGGGGGGAATCGATAGTTTCGAAAAATTATTAGATAAGCACCTGAACGACCACAACATACAGGGTTATACAAGGACAGACATAAATCAAACACATAGGTTGTACTTGATGGACTTGTCTTTTTTCAACCTCACCTACTATGCAACTATGTAAACTGCAAGTTCTGGGGTAGTATTTTTAAACAGTTTACTGGGGAATATTTTATTGATAAACTAAATATTGCAGAGGGTTTAACACCAATTAAAGCAGCTCCAACAGTAGCATAGAAGAGATGTCATATCTGCGCATTCTTTGGCATTGCCGAATTTAAAAAAAGTGAGCTGCGCACACGCAAGAGGGGACAGGCTAGGTGGTTTTAATGCACAAGCGATAAAAAGCAGGTCTCCTCTGCATTAAAAATCCTGCCTTTTTTTAACTAAAGTTACTTTAAGAGTATCAACTGGTAGCCCAATAGCTTGCAAGAGAAAGATGATAGATGCTGTAAAAAGCACAAGAACCCGAACATCTCTGGGAGAATAGGCTCCTGTAGGGAAGGAGGGACTCATTTCTTGATGGCAGAAGCCCAAGGGAAAAATTCAAGGAACTAGAACTGGCTTCTAGTGGAGCCAAGGTAGACCTACAGCAGCCAGGTGCAACAGAGAAGACAGCCCTGTTCTTAGAGTACGTTTAATGGCAGTAACCCCCCTCCCCCCGAGCAGAAGGAAGGCTCTGCATTGGCTAGAGCACCTAGACCTTAGAAACAAGGTCACAATGGTGGTGGCCAAACACCCTATCTGTAGCACAGGATTCTGTTTGTAGCCAGCAGCATCGGGTCACCTCCATCAAGAAAGCCAATAAATTGGGCTGACAGACTGCATAGTACCTGGGAATGGAGCTACTCACCCCACCGGGGCACAAGCCTGGATCACTGGGTAACTAATCGAACCAGCCAGAACTATGACTAGAATGTCAGACTGGAGGTAGACTCCAATGGCCCTAACCACATTTAGGCAAAAGACTCTTGCAAATAAGGGACATGGAAACAAGAATGTAAAACTATATCCATTCAAGGAAAAACAAAAAAACAGAAAAAAACAAAGGAAAAAAAAAAAAGACAGAACACAAGGGAGAAAGCCAATGGACTTAGAACTTCGAAAAGGCTTAGCTCAATGTACTACCACACCCCTAGAGAAAAGCCAGGACACAGGCGACAAAGTTGTGGGAATCAATGCCAAGTAACTTTGTATGTTAAATTGGTCATCCTGGCCAACTGAACCGGTGTCCAGAAAACAAAGGCAATGAAGCACTGGGAGAGGTAAGTGGATAGGCTGACCCAGCAGAATCTCTACAAAACGATCTGGCATAGGGTTGTGTGTAAATGACATCTGCAAAGCAGCCCACTCAGGCCCAGCATCCTTATGTAGGAAGGATGGAAGCAGTCCACAGAGAAGTGAAAGACATGAAGATAAGTTTCTTAGGAAAGAAAACAAAATACAAAAGTGTCCGGAGTGAGACCCAGTACTCCCAAGGGGAGAGGAGAGCAAGATTGATTGGAAGACTTCACTCTAGCACTCTGCACCAGAAACCTGAATGATGGACAGCTCACTTTCTAAGTACTAAGGAAGCCAAGCTTAGAGGAGGAAGACACCCAAATATCCCAACAAGAGATACCCCGCCAAAGTGTAAAGAACCAAAGCCAGTGGCTTGGTGAAGACTCTCAGTGCCAATGCCAGTCCAAAGAGAGCTAGGAATTTGAAGGCCAATCTCCCATTGCAGAGGGAATACTGATGTACAAAGATGGACATGGAGAAAAGACTCCTTTATGTAGAGGCTAGAATCTCCTAGATGCAAGGAAGGATCCACAAAGCGCACCAATGTCAAGCAAAACTTGTTCACTTAGACGCGTGCAAGAAGCTCAGATCCCAATCTGGGCATCTGATGACCTTCAAAGGCACAAAAACAGAAGCCCCTGTACTTTATGGACAACGTCACTAAGGGAATCAACACACCCCCCCCCCCCAACCGCAGAAGCTAGTCAGCAGCCAAAGACGTCGCCCCACCCTGAGAACAGGTGGGGGTTTGCCAAGTGGAGGCAGGTCCCATGATGAAAGACTTGAGAGCCCATCCTAGAGGAAGGAGCCCTATACCTCCAAATTAGAGGAAGACGGTAGTCCTATAACTGCAGGTCTGTGATAGTTAGTCCCAGGAAAAAAAAAAAAAACCCACACCCTCAATAGCAAGTACCTTCTGAGGTCCAAACCATGTACAGAGAGGTTTGCAAACTAGGACTGTCAAGTCCAGACAAGTGGGAGATAACCGAAACAAGGCCAAGCCCTCTGATTGCTGGCAGAGAATCTGCCACGCTTTTCACCTGCCTGTCCACTGGGTCCCGAAATGGGAGACCCTGTAGATCGTATGCTGATAGCCTAGTTCAGTTGGGAAAAAAAACAAACTCTCCCCAGAATGGTTGCGTACAGAACAAATGTGTAGGCAGAGAAACTGGCTCATCAGCATGCGACTAGCCATGGGGAATGAGGCTCTCTGAACCCCACAACAGTAAACCAATTGATTGCCAACCCCATCAGGGCAACACCTTAGGAAGGAGGGGACCTAGTGTTGCCACCTCATCCCTTTAAAACTGATTACACAGGTTCTGTGGCTGATCAAGGTGGTAATTAAATTCAGTTAGTGCCTTATCTGCGTTAAATTGTCCTCAGAACCTGTGTAATTAATGTATGTTTAAAGGGATGAGGTGGTAACCCTAAGGGGACCACTGTGCGCCATCTGGAGTACAGAAAAGTGACTGAATCCCTGCAGAGCTGCACACTGTCTGGAGTCCACAGCAATTAACCTGTGTAAGTTAACAGACTAGAGAAAAAAAATATATGTACACTTTGACTCATGCTTAGTGTTTGGCTGAAGCCATTTATTATCAACTGTGTTTATTCTTTAAATCATAAATCACAACAGAAACTAGCCAAATGACCCTGATCAAAAAAAAAGTTTACATACCCCAGTTCTTAATACTGTGTATTGCCCCCTTTAAACATCAGTTACAGCTTGTCGTCTTTTGTGGCATTTGTGGATGAGGCTCTTTATCTTCTCAGAATGTAAAGCTGCCCATTCCTCTTGACAAAAAGGTGAGGATGGTTACCTTTAATAGCCATTCAAGCCCCTTCATGTCAACTTGTGTGCATGTTATCAGGCCAAAATCACCAGGGTTGTTTTTGTGTTATCATTCATATATAGTAAACTTATGAACACAAATACATAGTACTGTGCAGACCCGCTTCTGCTGGCATTGTATACTTAATGCTGGGTGAGGAGCAGCTTTCAGTGTTCCAGCAACAACCCAATGCAGTATTCCAAGCCTGTACGAGTGTAAGAGGCAGAACTTACTGGAGGAGGAGTGGGGGGTAGTTTGTTAGGGAGGTGAACCCAAGGAGGGAAAAACAGCACATGGAGCAAGCAAACAAATTCCACCTCCAACAGCATACAGCCAAAAGCAGTACAAACACAACTCCCCCCCCCCCCCCATTGTTCTCCGAGTACAAAATCACACACAGAATAAGGTTTGCAGTTCTTCTAGAGCAAACAACCCCCAGTGAATGCGAAAGATCAAGGGCAAGGTCTAATAGACCATAACAAAAATCCAGCGACTAGAAACATATGGGAAAAAAAAAAATGCATTTCAACTCCTAAGCTATGCAATAACCAAATCATGTGTTGCAAAGGAGGGGGTTTGGCCACAGGGCAGCCTTTTCTCAGGTCCCTCTCTGTCGAGTGCCCCCATAGCAAGCAGCTTGCTATGGGGGGGGGGAGGTGACATCTGAGCCCTCTGTTCTGCAACAGCCGCGGGAGCCAATGGTGCTGCTGTGTCTCAGCCAATAAGAAGGAGAGTCCGAGGGCCGAGGAACTCGGAGAGGGAGAGATCAGGTAAGTATTAGGGGGGCTGCTACACACAGAAGGCTTTTTATCTTAATGCATAAATAAAAAAAAAAAAAAAAAACAAAAAAAAACAAACACCTTCTGCCTTTGCAACCACAAGATGAGTGCTGACAGAGCAATATACAATCAGGAAAATTCTCTAATGCACTTATTAGGAGGCTATTCAAACAGTTATTACCTCACACTACCCCCACACTCATGTTCACATGTGATTCAATCATTTGATCATTAAACTAGATAAAACAAAGGCAGGCCATACACTATACAATTTTCTTTAGATTTACCTTCAAATATGTAGTGCGAGGGCCTGCCTGATTGTATACACATTGAAAGTGTTTAGGTTTAACCTCATTATATGGTTTTGGTAAATCTAAAAAGATTGAATGAATAAGGAAATTGTACAATGTATGGCCAGCCTAACACTAGTACAGCAAAAGTAAAACCAAAGCAGCTTACCATAAATTTCTGTACACTGAGAGGAAAAGTGGCTGAATAAAGAAGAATCTGTCTGTTTTTAGGTAGCGTAGAAATAATATCCTCCATTATCTGTACAAAATCTTGAGAAAGCAGTTTATCAGCCTGAAGACAGAGATGGCGTTAATTTGTAACCGTAAAACAAATTTATAAATCCAAAAAACTTGAACTTTTTGGAGACATTTTGTTTTTCGTTCAGAATTATTTTCTTGCAAAGCTACACATATTAAAAGGCCCCTTCTATACAAGGCCATCTAGGTGCAGTGTCCAGCTCTGCAGGAGGTCTTCACCCTTAAATGCACAAAGCCCTTAGCCCTGGTTCACACTGGAGTGTTTTGACATGTCAAATCTGTGGCGCTGCACCGATTTCAAAAAGTCGTCTCTGTACTACTTTTGGCAATTTCGGGCTGCGATTTAAATTGACATCTGTGCAGAAACTTGCACAGGATGCCTCTGAAATCAGGACTGACATGCGGGAGTGAAATTGTGCAAGTTCAACTGAACTCACACAGCTTCATTCCCGCAGCTCAGTGTGAACCTGGGCTAAAACGGATAGCACACAGTACAGCGTTCAGCCACAGCGTGCCATAGACTTGACGGGCTGCCTGCAGCAGGGCTGGAGGCTGTACCTTTCCCTTTGGTTGCATTAAAGCGCTGGAAAGGATGTACTGCTCCTAGGCTGTACCATATGCAAGGGGCCTAAAACAGTGACAATTTTCACTGTCACAAGAACATTGCTGCAAAATCGAATTCAGTAGCTTTACCATGAAGCAAGTGGGGATATTGCTTGGCAAAGTGCAGAGCCAAGGAGGATTTGTAAAATTACATTTACAGTGAATTTTATGTACATTACAGACTTGGTTTATGAAAACACCCCAAATCATTAATTTTATGAAGCCTATAAAAAAATACTGGTGAACTTGCAAGTTCCCACAATTGTGTACATCGTTCAAACTATAAACACAATGTGCAAAAATCTTGCCAAGTACTTGCATAAACCTTTTCTATAGTTTACCTTAGTACTATATAGACCCCAAAATACTCTTAAACATTTGCAGAGATAACTAATGCATGCAGTGTTAGGTCAGAATTTTAATACTGTATTCCCATGCTCCCTATACCCTCCTGCCAAGAAATCCTTCCACAGGTTACACTAGGCTGTGCCCATTCTACCAAGAGCTGATCAACACAGCCTTTAAAATACTTTCAGCTAGGCTCTGCTACAATTCCATAAATGTGAGCTGTAATCTCCATTTCTATGGGAAGGCTGTACAACATTTGTGCTGGCATACAGCCTTTCCGTAAGAATGAAGACTAGAGGGTAGTACAGTACAGTCAAGCTGGGAGAACTCTGAAGAAGCTGCAGCGCAAACCACACAGCAAAAAAAGGGGCTGGTGAAACAGGCACAGGTAGGCAAGACTTGGGAGAGGTCTGGGGAAGGTCTATGGTTCCTAACCACAACTGAACTAGAACACAAAAACAAAAAAACAAAAATTTAACTTCCCCAGGGGACCAAGCGCATTTAGCAATTGATCCTGTCCTGATTGGAATCTTCGTTTGTCACTGAATGCACTTCTATATGCTGGCTGTAGCTCCATGCCATTTCGAAGCCCAAAATTATGGAAGTTACTGTGGGGGAAGAACAGCCAGAACAGAAACCCCCAACCTCTAAGCTGTTTTACCAGGCACTTATGAGCAATCAGCACCGTCACTTGTTCATTCATAATAGCAAAAGATAATTCAAGAGCTGTAGCTCTGTGTAAAGTATATGCTGGTGCTCGGTGTGTGTAAAAGCAGCTGCTGGCAGAATACAGAGCGCTGCAGCTCAGTGATCTTTTACTAGTGATCGAACAGGACCATGCTGACTTTTCATTATAGCGACTGCTCACTCAGCATTGTGGCTGCTTTTACAAGTCACAGCCATTGCCAATGAACAGCGATGTGCGTTCGCTTTACGAAAAAGAAAAAAAAAAAAAAAAAAAAAAAAAAGTCAGGCTGGTGCCATATATGGCACAGCCTGACAACACTAATTCATAAAACAAGCTTAAACCACAAAAAAAAAAAAAAACTCCAAAGAAAAATCAGATCCACTGCTTAAGAAAGAAGTACCCTGATGCATCTCCAGACTAATACGTGCTGAGTGCAACATACATCACACAAAAGTGAGTACACCCCTCACATTTTTGTAAATTTTATTATATCTTCATGTGACAACACTGAAGAAATGACACTTTGCTACAACGTAAAGTAGTGAGTGTACAGCTAGTATAACAGTGTAAATTGGCTGGCCCCTCAATATAACTCACACAGCCATTACTGTCTAAACTGCTGGCAACAAAAGTGAGTACACCCCTATGAAGTGAAAATGTCCAAATTGGGCCCAAAGTGTCAATATTTTGTGCGGCCACCATTATTTTCCAGCACTGCCTTAACCCTCTTGGGCATGGAGTTCACCAGAGCTTTACAGGTTGCCACTGGAGTCCTCTTCCACTTCTCCATTACGACATCACAGAGCCAATGGATGTTCTCCACCTTCCGTTTGAGGATGCCCCACAGATGTTCAATAGGGTTTAGGTCTGGAGACATGCTTGGCCAGTCCATCACCTTTACCCTCAGCTTCTTTAGCAAGGCGGTGGTCGTCTTGGAGGTGTTTGGGGTCGTTATGTTGGAATACTGCCCTGCGGCCCAGTCTCCGAAGGGAAGGTATCATGCTCGGCTTCAGTATGTCACAGGACATGTTGGTATTCATGGTTCCCTCAATGAACTGTAGCTCCCCAGTGCTGACAGCACTCATGCAGCCCCAGACCATGACACTCCCACCACCATTGCTTGACTGTAGGCAAGACACTTGTCACTTTGTACTCCTCAACGGGTTCCTGCCACACTCTTGACACCATCTGAACCAAATAAGTTTATCTTGGTATCATTAGACCACAGGACATGGTTCCAGTAATCCATGTCCTTAATCTGCTTGTCTTCAGCAAACTGTTTGCAGGCTTTGAGCATCATCTTTAGAAGAGGCTTCTTTTTGGGACAGCCATGTAGACCAATTTGATGCAGTGTGCAGAGTATGGTCTGAGCACTGACAGGCTGACCCCCCCCCCCCCACCCCCACCCCTTCAACCTCTGCAGCAATGCTGGCAGCACTCATATCTATTTCCCAAAGACAACCTCTGGATATGACGCTGAGCATGTGCACTCAACTTCTTTGGTCGACCATGGCCTGTTCTGAGTGGAACCTGTCCTGTTAAATTGCTGTATGGTCTTGGCCACCATGCTGCAACTCAGTTTCTGGGTCTTGGCAACCTTATAGCATAGGCCATCTTTATGCAGAGCAACAATTCTTTTTTTCAGATCCTCAGAGTTCTTTGCCATGAGGTGCCATGTTGAACTTCCAGTGACCAGTATGAGCGAGTGAGTGCAATACCAAATTTAACATGCCTGCTCCCCCATTCACACCTGAGACCTTGTAACACTAACGAGTCACGACACTGGGGAGGGAACAATTTTCACTTAGGGGTGTACTCACTTTTGTTGCCAGCAATTTAGACAATGGCTGCGTGCCGAGTTATTTTGAGGGGACAGCAAATTTACACTGCTATACAAGCTGTACACTCATTACTTTACATTGTAGCAAAGTGTCATTTCTTCAGTGTTGTCACAAGAAGATATAATTAAAAAAAAAAAAATTTACAAAAATGTGAGGGGGTGTACTCACTTTTGTGAGATACTGTATGCCCATGTGAGGATTTTACTCTGTAATGCCACCTAATTGTCAGTAATGGCTTTGCACATGAAGATCACGGCTGCATGGTGCTGAAGAACATGGGTACTATACTTTGACTTATTCGTTTAGCACTATTGGTTTTTACGTTTTATATTGTTTATGTTAATATTGTGGAAGGGCAGCATTATATTTACTGCCTGATGTTTGATGGATTTATATATCATTTGTGAAAGCCAGCTGCTGAACCTAGCTTGTTTATATTTTAGCAGTGCAGACCGTTTTAAACTGCCCAAGTAAAACACCTTAGCCTCAGTTCACATATTTGCGATGCAGGAACCAGAGCAATTCCAGTGCGGGTTCCTGCATCGCACGTCACCTGGCGGCGATTCACTGCCATACATGAACCGCTGTGGGCGTCAATACAAAGTTATTGACACCCCAAGATCGGATCGCAGTGCGAACTGCCAAATGGTGCAGGAATCGGATAGGTGTGAACACCCATGCGATCCGATTTCAGTGCGGAACAAAAAAAGGGTCCTTAACCATTTTGGTGCAAATGTGATGCAAATCAACCATACAATGATTGAATTTGGATCGTATGCGATCTGCACAGCGGTGCGAATTACATGCGATGTCTAACATCGCATTAGTGTGAACCCGCCAATAACACCTAAAAACTGTTCAAAATCCCACAACTCCTAAAAGAAGCCCTCAAATGAAAATACTGAATTGGTATTAAAAAAAAAAAAAAAAAAATCAAAGTGCAGATAATAGCACATTTGGAATACTACTGATGGCACTTGTAAATCCCAAAAGGTGCTCTGCAAGGGCCCCCAACTGCAGAAAACCTAAGTGCTATAATTTCAACCCAAATGTATACAAAATTAAACACCCAACAGTGTGCACAAGGATAACCAAACTCAAATGTTGATCAAATGTGCACCGATCCCCTATATTTCAAATTATATACCAAGTACAACTGGGAACACCTTACACATAGGCGATATCCTTACCTCATCTAAAACTATCATCTGAATATGGTCAACTTTAGCTACGCCTTTTTTGATGAGATCCAGAATCCTTCCCGGAGTTGCTATTACCACATGAACTAGAAAATAAAGAAAATCATGTTAGACAAACATTTACAAAGTGGATCTTAACTTACGGTAGAAATACCTTGAGTTTCTTGGAAACAGTACAGAATACGTGGGATTTGGGAACTAAATGTACAGTGAGGGGAAAAGTATTTGATAGCCTGCCGATTTTGTACGTTTGCCCACTGACAAAGAAATGACAAAGTCTATAAATTTTAATGGTAGGTTTAATTTAACCACTTCAGCCCCAGACCATTTGGCTGGCAAAAGACCAGAGCACTTTTTTGCGATTCAGCACTGCGTCGCTTTAACTGACAATTGCGCAGTCATGCAACGTGGTTCCCAAACAAAACTGACATCCTTTTTTTCCCCACAAATAGAGCTTTCTTTTGGTGGTATTTGATCACCTCTGCGGTTTTATTTTTTGAGCTATAAACAAAAAAAAAAAAAAAAAAAAAAAAACACAATTTTTGAAAAATTTACTATAATAAATATCCCCCAAAAAATATTAAAAAAAAAAAAAAAGTCCTCAGTTTAGTTTAAAAAAATATAAATGATTGCAATGAGCGTTTATTGGTTTGCACAAAAGTTATAGCGTTTACAAAATAGGGGATAGTTTTATGGCATTTTTATTAATTTTTTACTAGTAATGGCAGCGATCTTTATCCTGACTGCGACATTATGGCAGACAGATCGGATAAGTTTGGCACCACATGTATGCAGTGATCGGTGCGATTAAAAATGCGTTGATTACTGTGTAAATGTGACTGCTAGTGGAGGGGTTAACCAGGAGGGGGCGCTGTAGGGGTTAAGTGTGTCCTAGGGAGCGATTCTAACTGTGGGGGGATGCTGTGTGACAACACTTATCAAGGCTCCCGATTACAGGGAGCGGTGATCAGTGTCATTAGGCAGAACGGGGAAATGCTTGTTTACGTCAGCATTTCCCCGTTCTTACTCTGTGACACGATTGCAGGTATCGCCGCGGACCCGCAATCACACGCACGGAGCTCGCGGCAGGCGCCCGCCCACAAGCCGCATCTTAAAGGGCAACATACAGGTACGTTAATATGCCTGTATGTGCCTTTCTGCAAACGTATATCGGCGTGAGCCGGTCGGCAAGCAGTTAACAGTGAGACACCCCAAACCAAGAAAAAACACATTTCAAAAGAGTTTTAAATTGATTTGCATTTTAATGAGCGAAATAGGTATTTGACCCCTTCGCAAAACATTACTTTGTACTAGGTGGCAAAACCCTTGTTGGCACAGAGATGAGACATTTCTTGTAGTTGGCCACCAGGTTTGCACAAATCTCAGGAGGGATTTTGTCCCACTCTTTGTAGATCCTCTCCAAGTCATTAAGGTTTCGAGGCTGATGTTTGGCATCTCGAACTGTCAACTCCCTTTGCATATTTTCTATGGGATTAAGGTCTGGAGACTGGCTAGACCACTCCAGGACCTTAATGTGCTTCTTGAGGCACTCTGTTGCCTTTGGCCATGTGTTTTGAGTCATTGTCATGCTGGAGTACCCACCCATGACCCATCTTTAATGCCACGGCTGAGGGGTATTCTCACCCAAGATTTGACGGTACATGGTCCCATCCATCGTCCCTATAAGGTGAAGTTGTCCTGACCTCTTAGCAGAAAAACCCTCCCAAAGCATATTGTTTCCACCTCCACGTTTGACAGTGGGGATGGTGTTCTTGGGGTCATAGGCAGCATGCCTCCTCCTCCAAACAGGGCGAGTTGAGTTGATGCCAAAGAGCTTGATTTTGGTCTCATCTGACCATAACACTTTCACTCAGTTCTCCTCGGAATCAGATGTTCATTAGCAACTTCAGACAGGCCTGTACATGTGCTTTCTTGAGCAGGGGGACCTCACAGGCACTGCAGGAATTCAGTCCTTCACGGCGTAGTGTGTTACCAATTGTTTTCTTGGTGATCGGTCCCAGCTGCCATGAGATCATTGACAAGATTCTCCTGTGTAGTTCTGGGCCGATTCCTCACCGTTCTTATGATCATTGAAACTATGATGTGAGGATCTTGCATGGAGCCCCAGACCGTGGGAGACGACAGTTTTGTGTTTTCCATTTGTGAATAATCACACCAACTGTTGTCACCCTCTCACCAAGCTGCTTGGCGATGGTCTTGTAGTCCATTCCAGCCTTGTGTAGGTCTACAATCTTGTCCCTGACATCCTTGGACAGCTTTGGACTTGACCATGGAGAGATTGGAATCTGATTGCTTCTGTGGACAGGTGTCTTGTATACAGATAACAAGCTGAGATTAGGAGCACTCCATTTAAGGAGCTCCTAATCTCAGCTCCTTACCTGTATAGAAGACATCTGTGAGCAAGAAATCTTGCTGATAGGGGATCAAATACTTATTTCACTCATTAAAATGCAAATCAATTGATGAGTTTTTCTGGATATTTTTGTTATTCTGTCTGTTAAAGTAAACTTACCATTAAATTTAAAGACTGATCATTTCTTTGTCCGTGGGCAAATGTACAAAATCAGCAGGGGGATCAAATACTTTTTTCCCCTCACTGTACTTGAATATAGAGAACTGGCTTATACAGCTTAACTACTTTGCAGGTAACTGACTGGCGCAGATCTGAAGCCAACCATGCACACAATTGCAGGTTAATTTACTAAACTCTGAATACTGAGATCACCAAAGCTTGCATATATCAATTTTAACAGTCCTTCGAAGGGAACCTATACAATGATGGAAAGTGTGATACAGCATGCGCAAAAAGTATCACCTTGCAAGTATGGGATAGAATTTTTTTTTTTAGCCCTCATTCACATTGGAGCGACTTGACATGCAATTTGACAGGTCAAATCGCATGAAAAGTCCCATCCTATTTCTGGCAATCATACTGTTCAAATCAGTGCGTTGACTTTGCGGTGCCGCATCGATTTGAAAAAGTAGTACATGTACTACTTTAGGCGATTTTGGGTGAGACTTAAATAGACATCTGTGCAGGAAGCCGCACAGAGGTCTTCAAAGTCGCACTGAGATGCGGCTTTGAAATCATACAATTTTAGATGAAGTTGCACGATTTCAAAAATTAGCAAAAACTGTATGAAAAAGTAACAGCACCATAACTATTAAGGTGGGACTTGAGTCTGCTGTTTCAATAGCTATTTGGGACAGCCCCTAATATAAGCAACCTGCCCAACCGTAGGTGGGCAACTTTACACACAAGCAGGGGACTTCATCAAGACTGGAGCAACAGAACCTAGAGCAGCTTTGCGTGGGCAGCCAATCAGCTTCTATTTTTCATTTCCAGAGGCCTAGAAGATAACTGGCTAAAAGATTCCGACTGCTCCAGTTTTTGCCTAAAGCTGATGTCCATGTTTCATGTCACTTTAAATAGTTAGTTCATTTGGACTAGCTTGGTCCAAACTATGTGCTTCACTAAGCACTATATGAACTCTTAACTTCAGCTGCATACAATACTGGAATCCAAAAGACTTCAGTCTCACACCCGAAACAAAAAGTGGTGCTCAGCTAGCCATTCATAGGCAGTTTTGTATTCTGTGAATGAATACAAAGCTTCCTCTGATTGGCCAAGTCAAAGTGTGATGTCAGCCAGCCCCTCCCATCTCCTTTCCTCAGTTTAGTTTTAAAAATCGCAATGAGCGTTTATTCATTGGTTTGCGCAAAAGTTATAGCGTTTACAAAATAGATAGTTTTATGGCTTTTTATTAATTTTTTACTAGTAATGGCGGCGATCAGTAATTTTTATCATGACTGCGACATTATGGCAGACAGATCGGACACGTTTAGCACGATTTTGGGACCATTCACATTTATACAGTGATCGGTGCAATTAAAAATGCATTGATTACTGTGTAAATGTGACTGAAGAAGTTAACCACTAGGTGGCGCTGTAGAGGTTAAGTGTGTCCTAGGGAGTGATTCTAAGGGGGGGGGGGGGGCTCTTTGTGTGACATCACTAATCCCTGCTCCCTATTACAGGGAGCTGTGATCAGTGATAGTATCATTAGGCAGAATGCGGAGATGCTTGTTTACATTAGCATCGCCACGTTCTGCCTCACCGTGAGACGATCACTGGTATCCCTGCAGACATCGGATCACGGAGCTCCCAGTGGGTGTGCGCCGCCTCTTAAAGGGCAACGTACAGGTACGTTAATCTGCCTGTACGTGCCCTTCTGCCACAGTATATCTGCGTGAGGCGGTCAGGAAGAGGTTAAAAAGGTCATGTGCTCCAGCTCAAATTTTAAATCTTGTGAAATACTGCGATAACTAGACAAAAAAAAAAAAGATTACATTGTTCTAAATGCTTATATCAACTGGCTCACATCAGCGATCTGACTGAATACCTAAAGCTTGAGGTAAGCATTTTCCTAGCCTGCCATTTGCTTTTATGGGCAAGCTGAAAATGCAATTTAAAAAAATAAGCCATTACAAATTAAATGGAAGTATCCCCTTTTTTGGCAAACTGCACTATTTAGACCATTTTAGGCTTCTGGCATTCACATATAAAGGGTCAGATTTGCAGAAGCAGTGTCTTGTGGACTTAAGGCTTACCTGTAGATAGATTGAGGGTCCAGCATGCACTCTGAGGGTCCAGCATACTGGACCTTCAGAGCTCTGTCCTGCAGCCGACAGCTCCCGTGTGCATGTGAGGGAGTGACGTCACAACGGCTCTGGCCACTCACAGCTGGAGCCCAGAAGGAAGACCGGGTACATATTATAGCCCTGTCAGCGTGCCGCTGAAGGGCTTTGTTCTTAGGCATTTCATAATGTGCTAGTATGCACTGCATACTAGCACATGCTGCCATTGCAAGGGATCCCCCCCCCCCCCCAGCCGTGGTTTACTACTGCTTTAATACATTCTGACCTCTTGTGAAGATATTGCCTACCTGTGTCATCCAGTCTCATTATATCATCTCTTAGGTTGGTGCCTCCAGTTGTTGCCATGACCTTTACCCCTCCAAGGTGCTTGCTAACTTGGATACAGATCTGACTGACCTGAAGTGCAAGTTCTCGAGTCGGTACAATCACCATTGCTGGGAAAAAAAAAAAAAAAAAAAAAAAAAAAAAATCAACTTTTCTTCTAAAATGCATGTTGAACAGAAATTAACTGAAGTCTCAGAATTGACTTGATGAATTTGTGCCCACCTTGTATGACATCCTTCTTTAGGTCCAGCCGTTCAAGTAAGGGAATGAGGTAGGCTCCACTCTTGCCAGTTCCATTCTTAGCTCTAGCCAGGATATCCCTACCAGACAAAGCAATAGGAATGCTCTCCTCCTAAAAAGGACCAACAGTCATGCGATTATTGTCAAGGTCTAATGCATCAAGCCCAAGCTCAGATTTTAGCTTTACCAACCTGTATTGGAGACGGTTTTTCCCATCCCATTTCAAAAATCCCCATAAGCAGCTCTCTTTTTAAACAGTAATCTTCAAACTCATTGCCTTTTGTGGAGGTGACATCCTGGAATGATTAAAAAAAGTCAATTTACTAGTGAAATAGGTTTCAAGATCTAGAACATTCAAAATTGACTTTAACTACTTAGAAGTTTAAAAATACTAATTTGCTTAGTTTGATTTGCTCAGGTTTGTGATCAATGCCAAATTTCTGAATAAAACCTAACCAATTAAGGCGGTAGATGCCCTAGTAGCATTAACCACAAAATTAAATCAGTATTTCCCCCAACAGCCTCTCAAAAAGCTACTATAATAGGTTACCTCGAGCAAAGATTATTCCTGTCCCCAGAAACATTTCCTGTCTAAAAATATTCCCATTTTAGAATAGACAAGTGGAGAAAGATTATTGGCTCAATGCAGAGCAGTTCTGTTGCCAAACAGTTGCCCAGAAGCAGCATGTTTAGAACCAAGATATTCAAAACAAAAAAACAAAAAAACAAAAAAACAAAAAAACAAAAAAACAAAAAAACAAAAAAACAAAAAAACAAAAAAACAAAAAAACAAAAAAAAACAAAAAAACAAAAAAAAACAAAAAAACAAAAAAACACAAAAAAACAAAAACACAAAAAACACATGTAGCACTAACTCTCGGTGGAGCTGCTGGTTTAAAGCGGGCTGTTACCTTCACTCTTGATACCTCCGTTTCACCAGAACCGGGTCTAGGGTCCCGGTGAGTTTACCTCTGGACAATATAAGCACCAAACACTTGAGTATGTTTTCCAATGCTTTAATGAACAATAAAGGACGTAGCAGGAAAGAGGCGGAAGGAAAGTTGCAGGGAAGCTCAAATACCTTTTCTTAGTATTCTTTAGAACATTATTTGGAATTGAACACTTGTAGTTGAATGCACTCCCCTTGTGGGATTCAATCTTTGCCCGCCTGGATGGGCATCTCATTTGCCTAGCAGCCAGTACGTAGCACAAACAAAAGTCTCTGCCACAGACTTGTTTGGAATAAAACCCGTACCATCCTCTGTCACAGGATGTATTGGTTTACGATGAATGTCAAACAGTACTTGAACCTTTAAGCCAACCCGGCAGTACTATGCAGTAAGACTACTTCAGGATACGTCCTCCAACCGAGTTACCAGGCCCCTCTCCAGACCAGCATTACGCATGATCCTTCCATGACGGGTCCTCCCCTGGGATCTCCTCAGTTGTCCAGCTTCTTCACTCAAGATAGACAGCTTAGGACCGTTCCTCTGCTGCTGTGGTAGGCCCCAGACAGGCTTCTGGGCCCACCCACACGCCGCAGCGACGTGGGCCTCCGGAACGGAGGACCACGAGGTGGTACTCTTAACGCATACCTGTCAGCCAGGAGGGCCAGCAGGTGGCTGGAAAACGAACCCCTAAACATGGCGTCTGTCCCATAAATACCCTCTCCCAGAATGCAACTCGGAGGACCACCTCCACCGAGTTGTCTCCGGGACAGAGGAGCACTCATACGCTTCAACACGTTGCCTTTCCAACATCAGCCCATGGTGCCGACACCCACCGGCGCAATGTGGAACTACACGCAACTCGGCCAAGCTGGAACAGAGGCAAATCTAACTTCACCTAACAAGTAACCCACAAGATTTACCTATCAGTGGTAGATTAAAAAAATCTACCAGCGCTACACAAACACATGGATAAACAGATTTGTCTTAAGTAATAGCAGGCAATCGCACTGGCATTTTTTTCTGATGTAGCAGTGACAAGTAAAAATGAATTTAGTATATTTTCCATTTATATTCATTGCATTTATCTGGTACCCTTTTGTGCCAAATGATTGCATGCTGCAAGGCTGAGGTGGGTCAACAGTGGCAAAGTATATACAAGTGTGGAGTGCATAATAGGGCAAAATGTACAGTGGTGTACATAATTCTCCATTGCAGTATAAAACAAACCACAGTGCATTATAAGGCAATGTGCAGGAAGGAATTACAGCAAAGTGCAAAAAAACATATGCCATAATGCAGAGGAGCGGTGTGGCCAAAGCAACAATGTGCAGTGTATAGAACACTTGGCGCAGTGTACAGCATAGACCACTGAATAATAGTATACAAAATGAATTGGAAGTGCCACGTAACAAATTCCTAACCAGAAATGTAGTACAGAAACCATTTAGGCCCCTTTCACACTGGGGCGGTGGGGGCGTCGGCGGTACAACAGCGCTATTTTTAGCGCTGCTGTACCGTCGATCTTGCAGCGGTATTCGGCCGCTAGCGGTTCGGTTTTAACCCCTGCTGGTGGCCGAAAAAGGGTTAAATCCGCTCATACAGCGCGGCTATAGCCGCGGTATTACCGCGGTATAGCCGCGCTGTCCCATTGATTTCAAAGGGCAGGAGCGGTTTAGGAGCGGTGAATACACCGCTCCTTCCCCGCTCCAAAGAAGCGGCTTGCAGGACTTTTTTACCGTCCTGTGAGCGCACCGCTTCAGTGTGAAAGCCCTCGGGCTTTCACACTGAACAAACAGCGGAGGCTGTTTAGGGGCGGTTTTCAGGCGGTATTTTTAGCGCAATACCGCCTGAAAACCGCTCCAGTGTGAAAGGGGCCTTACAGATCTTAACAGGGAAGACAAACATGAGCCACCTAAATTGAAACGCTGCCAGTGCTCAGGGGTTTTGCTATAATCTACAAGCATGCGCAGCATATTTGCACATTATGTTGAGCAGGTTAGTCTAAGTGCTCTCCTCCAGCAATGTGACCCGTTGAGGTCTCCCTCGACACTTGTTTTATTTTCCCCTCATGTACTTCCAGGTTCAGAGTCATCCTGGCACCAAGGCCATGTGGAAAATGTACTGAGCTTCTTATGTGCTGCTCCATGTTCACAAAACATTGCTGGCAGGCAGGACAGAAGCAATATTTGAAGAAGAAACTCTTCTGCAATAAACAAAACTGCACTATTGCCTGCTAGCAATGTTTCTCCATAGGCGTTCTAAACCATCAGTATGTTCACAGCAAACATCCAAATTAGTTTTTTTTTTATCTCCTAAGAACAAAAAATGTTAGTTTATCAATCCTTAGAAATTGTGGCTTTTTTTTTGCAGAAGTACATACAGACAATTACCAGTTGTTGCTTGCTGGGAAAACTGCAATTGTGCATTAAACTGAAATCTCAATTTTATCAGCCTTCCCGAGCCATCTTCTGTGAGGAATAAAACACCTTCCCCTATGTAATGAAGATTAGGTGGGAGGCATTTGTAGTGCAAATCAGGAGCACAGCCTAGAGCAGCCTTTTTCAACCAGGCTAAAAATGTATCAAAAACTGTACACAGGCCAGCAGGTGGATCAAGCCTGCCTTTTAGTTACACAAAGCCATGGGTTTTCATTGTGCACCATTATGTCTTTCTAGACACCGGCATCCTTCCATCCAAGGACATCAGTTGAGGATATTGTTGTGTCCACAGCATCCTTGTTTGCCCCTCCTGTGCCCCTCTCCCTCAGCACTGGGGTCACATTAGCTGAGTAATGGAAAATAGAGGGAGAAGAGAAACATTGGAATACTAGTCAGTACCAGTGTGCAAAAGTAGATTTGCTTTGGAAGAGTAAAATCACCCCCAAGGTTGGGTGTCCTACGTGTGGATATTGCTGCATTATAAAAAGCCATTAGAATAGTTTACATTTAAGAATGGAGTGCCTCAACACTGTCCATAATGTTAAGGCTTCATGCACACTAGACATTTTTACAGCTGCTGTTTTTGGCTTTAGATTTTTTTTCTGCAGCCAGCAAACTCCCCAGCACTTGTCCATGCACACATAGGCCATCAGGCTAAACCTAAAAGCTAAAAACACTACATTAAAAAAAAAAAAAAAAAAAAAAAGTTGAGAAAACACTAGCCTAGGGTGACAATGCTACTCCATAAAATACAGCAAGCATTTTTTTCCTAGGCATGTGGAAAAATACAGTTGAAGTAATTTATTTTTTTTAAATGACGTTATACTTACCTGCTCTATTGCAGAGCAGCTCCCAGCCTCCTTTTCTTGGGATCCCCACCGGCGCTCCTGGCTCCATCCTCCCGGGAATGCCCCCATAGCAAGCCTCTTGCTATGGAGTCACTCATGCTTGCTCACGCCTGAGCCGACGCTGTGTCCGCAAGACACAAAGCACGGCTCAGCCCTACCCCATCCTCACTAGAAGAGATTTACAGCAGCAGGAGTCATTGTCTCTAAGCCAATGAGTGACTCTGCTCTCGTGTAGGTCGCTGTATCGAGATTGGGCTCAGACAAAAAGGGGTGCTGTAATGAACTGCATGCAGGCGTTTTTTTTTAACCTTCATGCATAGAATGCAAAAAAGGTAAAGAAAGACCTTCAGCCTTTGCAACCACTTAAACCAGACAACCCAATTCGTTAACTTTAAGGCCTCATGCACTCTGGACGTTTTACGTTTTTACAGCAGCCGTTTTTGGCTGTAGACGTTTTTTTCTAGTCATTAAGCTCTCCATCATGTTATCCTATGTGTCCATGCACACAGGCTGTTATCAGTTTTGGGCAGTGGCATTTTTGATCAGTAAAAAAAACAAAAAACAGTGGGTTCTGAGAGACGTTTTTCAACTGTAAAAATGCTCCAACGCTGATAAACGTCTATAAACACTCAAAAACATCGCTCACCAGCGTTTAACATTTTTGATCCATAAAAAAAATAAAAAAAAAAAAAAAAAAAAGCGGAAAAACGCTAACACGCTTACAAAAGAAGCCAAAAAAAAAAAGTTGAAAACTCACTGCAAAGCTACTGATGTTTTAAGAACGTTATTTTAACGTCCAGTGTGCATGAGGCATAAAGGTCTGGCTTTTGACCTGCAGCAATTGTTCTTGTTGAGAACCACACTGCAGATGAAAATACATTTTCTACCTACAGAATGTCACTATGTTTCACAGTTAAGGTCCATGCACACCAACTTAAACACTGCTCCTAGGAGTTCAGTGTTTTGCCTGTACAAGCAACTGTTGTGTCCATGCACATTAGGACGTTTAGACTGGTATATTTCAAGTTCAGCATTTAGATAGCATGGCTTTAGTTTTCTGCCAGAAAACTTCTCGCAAACGCTAAATGCTAGTACAAAACAACTCAAAATTAGCGTTTTCCTGCCAAGAGCACTGGCTTTTTAAGCCAATGTGCATGGGCCCTTGAGTTAAAAACAATCCTGGAAAAAAGGACTACCCAAAAGAAGACTCTTATGTGGCTAAATGCAATAAGAAGCCTCCTTTTCATACAACTCGATCATTCACAGCTGTTTATATGCTTCTATAACTGCCATTATTTTTCTTTATTAATAGCATACACTTGGAAAAAAACGAGTCCTGGCAATAGTAAAATGTACCACTTGTTTGTCCGCAGTTGCAGTGCAGATTCAGGCAAAAAAAAAAAAAAAAAAAAACGTTTACACTGGCCAGCAACTTACAGGGTAGCCAAGACCTTTCCACCCACCAAAGTGACCAGATCTTTCTAATCCTGAATATAATATAAAGTAAAGTCTCACCGAAGTCTTGATTCGAAGATCTTTTGGAGGGAGTTTTAACGTCTTCTTCCAGTCGTCACCAGGTCTACAAGTAAGAACACCATTTTAACATATTGAATGCAGTAACCAAAATCCAACAGTACTACATAGACCTAGAGCAGAACCACCATCTTTTGCTCAAAGTATAATGTAAACACATAATTTGAATTTACAACAGCATATAGCCCTTTAAGTTTTTTTTTTTTTTTTTTTTAGGTTGTACAGGGACATCCATTAAGACCAAACAAATGAACAAGATACTAACTTCACGAGAGTAGCACACACTGAAGGGGCAAACAGGTTTAGTAGAATAGTGCTGACTAAAGTAACAAGCTTAATCAAGGGGTAGCGCCATACAACCAGTTATCTTTCCCAGTAGAGACGAGCGGAGGTTAATCAAAGAGTGGAAATGAAATCTGCTAATAGATAAATATCTATAGATGGGAACCAAGGCTTTCCCACTGGGGAAAAAAAGGTAAAAGGATAACAGAAGAAATGGGTATGGAGAGGGAAAGAAGGTGAAAAAAGGAGAGAGGGGGAAAGGGCCTTTACCTCGGGTGAATGAAAGGTCTACGAGTCTTTAGCCACTTGACGCCCGCCATATAGCAAAATGACGGCGACAAAGTGGTACGCATCACGGCAATCGTTGCAGTGTGTAAGTCTGACACACCTGCAACACCGAAGTAAAGAGTCTGATGGAGACTCTTTACCATGTGATCAGCCGTGTCCAATCACGGCTGGTCACAGTGTAAACAGGAGGCGGCGTTGAGCAGCTTTTCCTCACTCGTATCTGTCAGACGCGAGGAGAGCCGATCAGCTGCTCCTCTGACAGAGGGGGTCTGTCCTGATTAATTATCAGCGCAGCCCACACTGGACCACCAGGGATGCCCCCAGGGATGCCAGCCTAGACCACAATGGATGTCAATCAGTGCCCACAGTGGGCATCACTGATCGGCATCCATGCCGCCTAGCAGTGCCACCCATGTGTACCCATCAGTGCCACCTATCAGTGCCCATTTGTTTAGCAGAAAATAAAAATCCCAGAGGTGATCAAATACCACCAATAGAAATCTATTTGTGGGAACAAAATGATAAAAATTTAGTTTGGGTACAGTGTAGCATGACCACGCATTTGTCATTCAAAATGCAGCAGCACTGAAAACTGAAAATTGGTCTGGGCAGGAAGGTTTACAAGTGCTCTGTATTGAAGTGGTTAATGTGTTCCAGCAAGGAGATTCTTACCTTCCTTAGAAAAATTTAAAGTCTGTCCAGTAGAACCATTTCCTGATTGTTTAAGGAAAGAACCAAATCCTACATCGTGTTAATTTGTTCAACCTCGCATAGCCACACAGATTGTGGGAGGATTGGGGTTCTTCCATTTTAGAGGCTAGCGGCTTTAGCTGCATTCAGAAAGTGTTGCAATATAGATCTTTTATAAGACTTAATAGGGATTGGGGAACGGGCGTAGCAGGAAGAATGCAAGACAGTCAAGAATCATGAAATCTGAATTTTTGGGAGATCTTCCTCACTTCATCCCAGAAAGATCTCAGCAGTGGGCACTTCCAATAAAATGTATAAGGGTGAGCCCTCGTCTTTATTGCATCTCCAACAAATGTTAGTACAGTCTGCAAATAGTCTATGAAGTATAGTGGGTCATCTATTCCACCTGGGGAGCATCTTAAATTAGTCCTAGAGTCATGTGCCTTGCCAATGATTATTAAAATTTCTAAAATCACATACAATGAAAAGAAAAGATGAAAATGCTCATTACAAGTAGTTGATGCACCATATATGGGATTGTTGAGTTGGACCTTTGTTTACACTGTACATCTGGTGTGCACATACTTTTGAAAAGTGAGGGCCACTTAAGTGAATTGGTAACTGGTCATGGGCCACAATGAACTATGGGCTTTTACAACCCCCCCCCCAAACTGCAAATGTAAACGAGCCCTCATTGTCCTCAACTCCCTATGAAGGTTGCTTTCACTGATGCGCTCCGGTTTACCTGCACTGCAGGTGCAGCACACCAATGGCTTTCCTGCAGCTTAGCTGCACCGAGTAGGAAACTTCTATTACACCTTGCGGTTGTGTGGACCTTTCTGAAAGTGCACCAAACTCCTGCATTCAGGCGTTTTGGTGGGCTTTCAGAAAGAGCACCAAACCCACAGGATATAATGGTGTGACAGCGGCTTAAACCATCGTAAAACTATTGCTCATATATGACCAAACGCTGCAAAACTGATATTATGCCCATGCTGTCATGCCAAAACTGATTTTCATTAACTGACCTACCCTCGCTTTCTGCATCTGTAGGGATCAGACAATAGAAAGTGTTGCTGCCCCAGGAGTGCATTTGGAATCACTCCACATAGGACAGGTGCTATAAAGGAAGCATGCGGCTTCAGCTCCCTCCACAGCCACTTGCTTCACTTACCACGGCTCCATCCACAACACGGATGATCTGGGACGGCGAGTTGGCAATTCATGATCTGGACCTGCTGACCCCCCATCCCAAATGTGGCCCATTGGTTGGGCACCCTTGGCGTACAATATATTACCGATGGAATTTATAGTTAGAAAATTAATTTCGTATATCAACCAATGAAATCCCAACTGAACACATTGGGAGAAAAGGGTGAGAAAAAAAAAAAAAAAAAAAAAAAAGGATTAAGAAAAGTGTCAACACCTATTTGTCCCAATTCCATTTTAATGAAGCATCTAGTCTTAGCAGTTCAGCCCTATACCCACCATGCCTACTGACAGTCGGTCCAGCATTAAAAGTGAAGTATGGGGGGTTTTGTTAAGATTCATACTTGGGTGGATGCAGCAGATGGATTATGCATCCCAGCCCCGCCACCTCTTCACTGAGAACTGAGCCAATGAACACAGCCGATGGATCGGTTCTCTCACCTCCGAGCGGACAGCTGCTGCCTGTCAGCAGCTCTGCTCCTCCACACTCATTGGAGCGCTGAACTGTGGAGGGGAGCGGCTCGCTGAGAGGCTGAGACTGCCATCAGTCCAGGTAGCTGGCGGATCAAGACTCCCAGAGTCAGGATGACACGCTGCCTGGACCAATCTTGGTGATGTCAACAGTAGGGCTGGGAGATTTTCCCCCCCAAAAAAATCTGAGATTTTTTTATAAAAAACTCGATTCACGATTCGAATCCGATTTTTTTTTTTTTTTTATTATATTAAAGTGCATCAAGTCTACATCACCGTATATACTGACACACACTACATCACCGTATATACTGACACACACTACATCACCGTATATACTGACACACACTACATCACCGTATATACTGACACACACTACATCACCGTATATACTGACACACACTACATCACCGTATATACTGACACACACTACATCACCGTATATACTGACACACACTACATCACCGTATATACTGACACACACTACATCACCGTATATACTGACACACACTACATCACCGTATATACTGACACACACTACATCACCGTATATACTGACACACACTACATCACCGTATATACTGACACACACTACATCACCATATACTGACACACACTACATCACCATATACTGACACACACTACATCACCATATACTGACACACACTACATCACCATATACTGACACACACTACATCACCATATACTGACACACACTACATCACCATATACTGACACACACTACATCACCATATACTGACACACACTACATCACCATATACTGACACACACTACATCACCATATACTGACACACACTACATCACCATATACTGACACACACTACATCACCATATACTGACACACACTACATCACCATATACTGACACACACTACATCACCATATACTGACACACACTACATCACCATATACTGACACACACTACATCACCATATACTGACACACACTACATCACCATATACTGACACACTACATCACCATATACTGACACACTACATCACCATATACTGACACACTACATCACCATATACTGACACACTACATCACCATATACTGACACACTACATCACCATATACTGACACACTACATCACCATATACTGACACACTACATCACTCAGTGATGTAGTGTGTCAGTATTCAGTGATGTAGTGTCAGTATACAGTGATGAGCACATTGCTGTGTGATGCCATATGGGGGTATTTTCATATATTGAGCACAGTGCTATGTAATGATATTTAAGAAGGGTGAATATATGGAAATGGGATGTGATGGGATGTGACTTCTCTCCTCTGAGGTATTATTCTTTCTGGCAGTGATCATCACATGGCTATCAGTATCACTATCTCATGAAATACACCATACAGGCAGCTCTGACTCACCCTCCCTTCTCGCTCTCTCTCTGCAGCCCGGGAATGTCCCTGTGATCCCCCCACCCCCTCCTCCTGATATCACAGCCCTCCAATACACAGCGGCGTTCCACCAACAGCCTCGCCCACTACCCCGCCTACACACCCACCCACGCACAGCGTCGGGCCTCGCGGACTAGGCCCGCAGCTCCTCAGGCCCGGCGCGGTGCTGTAAAAAAAAAAAAAAAAAAAAAAAAAAAAAAAAAATCTAAAAAAATCGATTTGAAGAAGATTTGAATCGATTTGACCTCTCAACTCGATTCAAATCGATTTTTTTCCCAGCCCTAGTCAACAGAGAGCGGACTGCAGACTGCTCTCTGCTGAAAACGGGTCACAGGAGTGCAAAATGAATTGCACTCCTGTGACCCATAGGAGAAGCCCAGCCAAATGAGCCCAGGCATGACTTCTCCTTTAAGACCTAAAGCAGAATCAGTTCTTGGGCTTGCAATCCTCCTGTGGAACACAAACCGCGCACTACACCATGCATGTGGCACTTGGAAGAAGCCTTGTATTTTTTTTACACTGCCTCAGACTGCTGTGATCAGTCAGGAGACCAACATTTGAGCCCTCTTTTACAGTTAGTGGGAGAAAAAGGGCGATTAAATGAATAAGCCATTAGCTCCCAATCACTGTACAGATTATGGCAGCAGATGCCAAGTTTTTTTTTTAATCCTCATCTTTCCACTGCACATGACCTGTTTATATTAACCCCTATACACCCCTCTGTATGACCTGCACATGCTGTACATTTTGCACCATTAGCAAGCAACATGTTTAACCATTTCAATATCAAGAGGTTAGTTCATAAAAAAAAAAAAAAAAAAAAAAAAGGGTCATGTTGGCATTTGCACTGCCCTAGCATTAGGGGAAACTGGCTTTCAACATGTGAGTCTTTCCATATAGTTAAAAAAAAAAAAAAAAAAAAATAATACATCAGTCGATACAAAAAGCAGCTCTATAGGTCACAAAAAGTTGTCAAGTGCCCCCCCCCCCAATTGGCTGACTGACTGCAGCGGGAGCCAATGGTGCCGCTGTCTCAACCAATTGGGGGGTAGTCCCGGGCAGCCAAAACACTCCATCACTGGATCTAGCAAGACCTCAGGTAAGTATTAGGGGGGCTTCTGCACACAGGTTATTTATCTTAACCACTTAAAAACTGGCCACTGTATATAAATGTCCTTGTGTTTGTGGGGTGATATCTGAATGATGCCTGTAACTACAGACATCATTCAGATATCATTTTCAGCCGGCGATTCTGTGCACGATAAGAACGATCATAGCGGCAGTTCCGCCACTTGATCGTTCTTATAGGAGACGGGAGGAGACGTGTCCCCCCCCCCCCATCCGGTGCTTCTCCGGGCTCTCCTGTGCCATCGGGAGCCCGGAGACTGAATCTGCCGGCGCCGGATGAGGACGATAGAGATGACTGGTGACCAGATGGTCACCAGTCATCTGATGGTCGGAGGACCGTGCGCGACGTTATGACGTCACGCCCGGGTACCCGGAAATAACTGAAGACGCGATCGTGGCTGTCAGCACGAGATTGTGAATTTTTTTTACCAATCTCGTGCTTTCCAGCCTGGAGGAGAGATGTGGGGTCTTATTGACCCTGCATCTCTCCATAAAGAGGACCTGTCACAGATTCCTATTACAAGGGATGTTTACATTCCTTGTAATAGGAATAAAAGTGAAAAAAAAAAAAAATTTTAAAACGCCCCGGTAGTTTGCGCTCAGAAGCAAATGCACACGCAAGTCCCATTCACATATGTAAACGCTGCGTGCCTTAGAGCATGTGCAACAATTCTAGCACTAGACCTCCTCTAACGCTAAACTGGTAACCTGTAAAAAAAATTTTAAGCCTCACCTATGGAGATTTTTAAGTTATGAAGTTTGGCGCCATTCCATGATTGTGCGCAATTTTAAAGCATGACATGTTGGGTATCTATTTACTCGGCGTAACATCTTTCACATTATACAAAAAAATTGTGCTAACTTCACTGTTTTATTTTTTCAATTCATGAAACCATTTTTTTTTCCCAAAAAAAGGTGTTTGAAAATTATTGCGCCAATACCGTGCGAGATAAAAAGTTGCAATGATCATCATTTTATTCCCTAGGGCAGTGGTTCTCAACCTCTCAAGTGCCGTGACCCCTTGATAAAATTTCCGAAGTTGTGGAGACCCCCAACCGTAAAATTATTTTCATAGCATGGGTTGTCAGCACTCAAGGCAAGGCAAGTAATTTGCGCCCCTAACCCATGGACATTTAGTGCTCCCTGAGTCCCTTCCACTCGTACAGTATTAAAACCCCTTATGGTACATTTTAGGATGTACCACTCTTTGTTCTCCTTTCTTTCCCTTTTACCTCTCTCTATCCTAATCTCTTGGTTTTTTCCCCCATCCCTCTTTCTAGCCATCTTTCTTGTTCTTTCTCTTATTCTTTCTCTCCCTTTTTCTTTGTTCCTCCCCCTTCCATGTATTCTCTATTTTTATTCCTTCTCTTACTCCTTGGTGGGGGGGGGGGGGGGGGGGGGGGATGAGTGGCAATGTTGGCAGAGACAGCCAACTAAGGTGCTCTTGATCAAGCTCATCTGCTGATCTGAGAACTGTAGTGGGGACTTTTAATGGCAACTATAATCACAGGTAGTGTTACTCACTGTGTCTCCGAATTGGTGGTGTCTCGTAGCAGTGACACCTATGCCGAAATCAGGAGATGGGGTCTCCTCCAGACGGCGGGCGGCTGCAGGCTCCAGGGACAGCCCTGCTGGGCGGCCACAAAAAGGCTGGGAGAGCGGTGCAGGCTTCAGAAACAGCCAAGGATTTGGTGACCCCTGGCAAATCATCATTTGACCCCCGAGGGGGTCCCGACCCCCAGGTTGAGAACCACTGCCCTAGGGTGTCTGCTAAAAAATAATTTTTGGGGGTAGTAATTTTCTAGCAAAAAAATGATGATTTTTACATGTAGGAGAGAAGTGCCAGAATAGGCCCGGTATTGAGGTGGTTAAAGTGGAGTTCCACACACTTTTACAACTCTTCAGCATCCCTCACTAAACTGCACTGTAAACAAATTTTTTAATTTTTTCTCAGCACCTACTGTATATCTGCTGTATTCATTTTTCACTTCTTCCTCCCTGGCCGCAGCCCATCGCATCATTTCCTGTTTGCAATGCCTCCTGGGAAGGGAAGGCAACTTCCTCTGACACTGCCGTTGCTATGGACACCTGACCTGAAACCTATTACACTGCTTGTGCTGCACTGAGCATGTGCGAGATCTGCAAGGATGAGATCCAGAAAGAAATGCAGTCTGGCTTCAGATGCCCACACTTAAGATGGCTACGGCCTGCTGTAAGTTTATAAAACAACAAACTACTGCTATAAACTAACAAAACAGACCTTAGTTTACAGACTAACTTTACTAGAATACATTAAGCTTGTGTATTATAGGGGTATTTTTATTTAAAAAGTATAATTTCGGCTGGAACACCACTTTAATGCATAGAATGTATCAAAAAAAAAAAAAAATGAATACAACATTGTAGATAAAAGACAAAGTGGATGTAAACCCGAATTTTTTTTTTTTTTATATACTGTAGAGTATAAGATTTCCCATCATTTGAGCCCAGTCTTGTCACACAGAGTTAATCCATCTCTGAGCAATCCTCTTATTGTTCAGTGAGATAAATCTTGACAAACTGAGAAAAACTGTCAAATAATCCCCCTTGCTGTCAGTTGAGTGACAGGTGATTAACATCTTGTGCACTAGCCTAAGACACAGGCATTAATTTTTTAATCCCCCCCCCCCCCCCCCCCTCCTTTCTTCAGCAGCTCTGCAAGGATTGGCTGTTCCACACCTCAGCATGATTTGGCATGCTGAAGTCATGTTGTTACTTTCCTGTCTTTTCACTGGATGCTAGAGATCATAGCAGAAGTTCAGTGTTAGAAATAAACAGGAGAAAATGCATATTGACAAGGGGAGTGTAGAAGTGGGCGGGGAGTCTACTGACATCACGACTCCACCCACCGAGCTCCAGACAACAGACCCACCCACAGAATATGCAGTTTTTCGGGTCTCATAACAGACAGAGGGGAGATATTTGACAGGTAAAGATACATGCAGGAGGCATGTATATCCTTATAGATAACCCCTATGGCAGTAGTTTAGAAAGGATGATATTGGATTTACATCCACTTTAAACTAAATTTGACACCAAAGTTAACACTGCACACAATCATTATCTTAAAATACCAAAAGAAAGCGGTGTGAAAAAAAATGATAAAATTCATTTTGGTAGTGTTGCAATCACCAGTTAAGAATTGTAAAGGCAGGTTTATCTTAATGCATTCTATGCATTAAGAAAACAAAAAACCTGTGTGTAACAGCCCCCCAACACTTACTAATTACCTACCCAAGCCCCTTCTCTCTCCAGTGATGTTCACAATCCCTTCAGCCATTCAGGACACTCCTGATTGGAGGAGACAGAGCAGTGGCAGCATTGACTCCCGCGGCTGTCAGTCAATCAGGGGAGAGGGGGGGGCGGGGGCCAGGTCGGGGGGTCTGTCTGAATGGATACACAGAGCTCCGACTCAGCTTGGGTGCCCCTGTGGCAAGCTGCTAGCTGAGGGGCACTCAGAGGGAGTGGTAGCAAAGAGGGATCCGAGAAGAGGATCAGGGCTGCTGTATGCAAAACCAACTGCACAGAGGAAGTGTAACTTTTTTTTAAACGAGCCTTTACAATCACTTTAAAGTAGTGACAGGGGTAAAAGCTTCCAAGGTTAAATACACATTTTTGGCATGACAGGTTTAAGAAATTTTGATCAGGCCTCGCATATTAACAGACATCACAATACAAAATGTTGGAAGCAAGTGGTAATTTTTCAATCTTGCTTGTATGCAAAAGGTCTTCCCCCTTCAGGTTATGCATTTAACATACTGGTAATAATTAATAACTGGTAACAATAATTTAGTCAAGATCATCATGGGGGAGTGGGGGATCCACTAACCTACTGATACATAAAACGGTCTAGGTTTTACATTTACAAATGCTATTAATTTTGTGCTTTTTACAAATTACAATTAGCAACAGATGCTCCTAATTTTCTTCTGGCTGTAGTCCAGCTTACAACGTAATGGCAGAAAGATAGTAACACTAACATACACATTCTACACAGGACCCAAGTTATGTGCCAGCATTTTGAAGTGTATAGCAGGTTAAAGTGGTGTTCCGGCTGAAATTATACTTTTTAAATAAAAATACCCCTATAATACACAAGCTTAATGTATTCTAGTAAAGTTAGTCTGTAAACTAAGGTCTGTTTTGTTAGTTTATTGCAGTAGTTTGTTATTTTATAAACTTACAGCAGGCCGTAGCCATCTTAAGTGTGGGCATCTGAAGCCAGACTATTTCTTCCTGGATCTCATCCTTGCAGATCTCGCACATGCTCAGTGCAGCACAAGCAGTGTAATAGGTTTCAGGTCAGGTTTCCATAGCAACGGCAGTGTCAGAGGAAGTTGCCTTCCCTTCCCAGGAGGCATTGCAAACAGGAAATTATGCGATGGGCTGCGGCCAGGGAGGAGGAAGTGAAAAATGAACACAGCAGGTATACAGTAAGTGCTGAGAAAAAATTTTTTTTGAAATATCCAAATCGTTTACAGTGCACAGTTTAGTGAGGGATGCTGAAGAGTTGTACTCCACTTTAAAGGAGCCAGCAGCCACCCACGTTCTTAACCAATGACTCATTGGGGGTGGGCATACAAGCAAGCGCCCACCTCGTGAACCATACCAGGTCACGTGCCCTCAACACGATTATGGGGACAAGACCCCCACAACCCTCGCCAATGGTTGAGGGGATCTGCAGGCAAGGGGATTTTTGGAATTTGGAAGCCCCCTTTAACAAGGTGGCCCCCAGAGCCTGGGTCCACCCCTAAGTGAATGAGTATGGGGTACATAGTGCCCCTACTCATTTACCAAAAGTGGTAAGAGTAAAAACAGCCAGTTCTTGACAAGTTCTTTAAATTGTCCTCCGGTGTAGATCCAACATCAATTACGATGAACACTGGCTGCTGATCAATGAAAAAGGTCGGCACCCGACGCTGGCTCACGCTGTCCAACAGCATCGCTCCATAGCTGCCGCTAAATAAATGATCCATTAACATCACCAGGGTGACTGCCCCCTTGT